>NC_050576.1:89898348-90230292 GCF_011100635.1 Trichosurus vulpecula | reverse complement strand
ACTTTGGAGTCTGAATACAGATGGAAGTGTATGCTATTTGTTCTCCTTTTTTTTGTTGTAGTTTTGTTTGTTGTTTGCTTCTTCTTTCTCATGGTTCCTTGCATTAATTCTAATTCTTCTTTATATCATGACTAATGTGAAAATATGTTTAATATGAATGTATAAGTAGAGCCTATATCAGGTTGCACACTGTTTTGGGGAGGGGGGAGGAGAGAGTGGGGGAGAAAATTCAAAACTTAAAATCTTATGGAAGTGATTGTTGAAAACTGAACATAAATAAGTTAATTATAAAAAAACTTGTGGTTTCAATTGTGTCTTTAAGGATGGTAGGATTTAGATGGGGTACCTAGAGGAAGGAGGACTTTCCAGGAGAGATAGAATAGTAGAAATATGGATAGAAAGAAAATGGTATGTCTGGGGACAATGAGTCAATCATATTAGTTAAAGTGGAAGGCTCAGGAAAGCTAAAAGTTAAAGCAAAAGATTAAAATGTAGATTAGGGTCAAAGTGTAAAAGGTCTTGAATGGTAGCCAAAGCAGTTTAGACGTTGATGTGGAGTCATTGGGGGACTATGGAGGGTGTTTGATCAAGAGAATGACATTATGACAGTTAAACTACGATCACTGCTTACAAGTAGTTTGTAATCTAGTAGACTAAGACAATGTAATATTCTTTAAAAGATGTAACAATGTAAAAAACTTTTGTTTTTATTGATTATTAATATCAAATGAGGGCAGCTAGGTGGTACAGTGGATAGAGTGCTGGGCCTGGTTTCAGAAAGACCTGAGTTCAAATCTGACCTCAGACACTTATTAGCTGTGTGATCCTGGGCAAATCACTCAACTCTGCCTCCATTTCCTTCTCTATAAAATGAGCTAGAGAAGGAAATAGCAAACTACTCCAGCATCTTTGCCAAGAAGGGACCATGAAGAATAGGACATGCCTGAAACAACCGAATAACAGCAATATGAAATGAAGAACAAGAAAAGTAGATGTCAAAGATGTTTGCTCTTGTTAAAAAGCCTGTTTTTAGTGCAGTGTAAAGACTGCACAGATGGCATGCTCATCATATTTGCACATGTTACAAAGCTGGGATGGCTAGTCAATAAACATTTACTGAGCATTCATCATGTGCCAGGCACTTGAGTAAGTGCTAGGGTTAGATAGAAAAATAGCAGACAGCAACTGCTCTCAAGGAGCTCATAGTCTGATCATTTGTGCAGGTAGAGGGCTTTGCCTGAGCAAGGAGAAGGGCCATGGATGACTAACACCCTGGATGACAGAGTCAGGTTCAAAAGTCTTGATAAGTGCAGTCTTATGCTTAGATGCAAAATCATCTTCTCTATAACAAATGGGGGAAACACGAATCAACAGAAATAATGATTCAGCAGTTTTAGTGGATTCCACATTTAATGTGAGTCAGTAATGTGTTGTGATAGCCAAAAAAAACTGGGACAGTTTTGGGCTGGATCAATAGAGGGCATAGCTTCCTGGAATAACAATGTGAGAGTCCTTCTGCCACTGTACCCTGGTCAGATCTCATTTGAAGAATTGTGTTTAGTCCTTGATACAAGTATGATATTGACACACTAGAGAGTATCTACAGGAGGACAAATAGACCTTGAATCCATGTCATATTAGGGCTTGTTGAAAGAACTAGGGATGTTTAGTCCCCCAGTTATACTTTACATGATTGGAAAAATCATTCTTAGTTCATAGATTGTACCAAAACAGGCAGTGGGCTGTCATTTATCAGCTCCTGCTTTAGAGTATGCATTGGACTAGATGGGTACTGAAGTCCATTCCAATTCTCAGATGCTGTGTTTCTTCTCCAGATTTAACAACACCAATTCCTTCAACCATGGTTTTTAGAAGAAACATAAACCTATTTTTAGCTCATAGCTATACAGAAAAGGTGGTGTGGTGGATTGGGACATGGTTTGTTGACCATTGTGCTAAAGGAATCCCCATTTAAAATAGTGAACAAATGCTCATCTAGCTCCCATTTGAATTCCTTCAAGTGGGAGGAATCCACCATCTCTTGATGGATCTTCTTCCTCTCTTGGATAGTTTTAATTGTTAGGAGGCTCCCCCTAACCCCATATCAGTCAAAAAATTGCAACATCCGGTCATTGTTTCTTGTTATGTCCTTTTAGGCCAAATGGAACAAGCCTACTTCTTCATCACATGACAGGTCTTTAAATATTTGAGAGCACTTATGATACCCTTGTCTTCTCTCTACATTAAGCATGTTAGGTTCCTTCAACTGATTTCTATATATTACAGACTCAATGTCCTTTACCATCCTTGTTGCCCTCTTCTGGGCATCCTCAAAACTAAGAATGTCTTTCTTAAAACATATCACCCACAAGACCAGAGAACAGAGGGAATGATTAACTCTATATTACTGAAGATATACCTCTTACTGAAGTCTAAGGTTACATTAAATTTTTTGTGGTTGCCATATTACACTGATCACTCAAATTAAATCTGTAGTTCATAAAAACCCCCAAATCATTTTCAGAATATCTTCTGTCTATTCATACTCCATCATTGTATAGATTTTTATAGCCAAGTGAAAGATATTCTTTTGAATTTATGGAGAAATGAAAAATCATGAATTTTGTTTTGAAAAAGAAATAAAGAAGACTTGTGGGGAGCATGATAGTTATGTTCAAGTATTGAAAATGTTGTCATTTAGTTTAGGAATTGAACTTCTTCTGTTTGGACCAGAAGAGCAGAACCAGATGAAATAGAAAGAAGTTGCAAAGGAGGCAAATTTAGGCTTAAAATAGGGGAATATATAGGCTTAATATATGCTTAATAATAGGGGAAAAGTTCCTCGCAATTAGATCTGTTCAAAAGTGTAATGAGCTACCTCAGTAAGTGATGGACTCCTTTTCCTTGGAAGTCTTTCAGGGGATAATGGATGGACTCTCTTGTTAGTTATATCATAGAAGGGATTTTTCTGGATATATGTTGGACTAGAGGCCCCTCCAAATTTTCATCTTTTATGGTTCTGAGTTTAAATTGAAGAGGGATTTGACATTGTTCTGATTAAATCAATCTTTGGAACATGACATGGCCTACAGAGATTCTACAGAGATGAAGAATGAAATTTTTCCAGGGTATGATAGGTAGTTGAATGCAAAGCCTATAAGGATGATCTGCCTTGGCAGTATTTTGTACAAATACTCTGAATGGATAGTAAACTGGGCTTAGAATTGTGCAAGAAGTGGAGACCTTGCTGGATTGCCTTTAGACAATTGCAAAATACTTTTAAGGATCTTAAAATTTTATTTTCTGAGACAAGGGCCTGTTTCTCTTCTAGTGATGCTGAATGTAATTGAGTTATGGAATACACCAGTCTGAAGGACTAAAGTAACAGCTTATGCAAGGGATGGTGGTGAATTCTCTGCTGAGCTTGAGTAGGGTGTGGAACATCAACAGTGAACAATAGCACAAGGGAAGACGTGTAAAAAATAATCACCAGAGATATAAATGGTCCGAAAAGAAGGTAGAACATCCATATAATGAGAGTCAGTGACAATAGATGACTAACCCATGTACTCCATTTGTAAAAACACAAAATCAAGAGATCTAGAGGAAGGCAGTCAGTATGTCGGATGTATTCTTATTGGAAGATTTGTGGAAAAACATGAACAGGAATTGCCTAGTATAAGAAAGTGTCAATGTCATGGTGTGTGTCATTAGAGGTAATCACCTCATCACCTACTGACATGTCAATGTATGGCTTTTGCATCTTGCCCTACCCAGAAGATTTCTCTCTGTCTCTGTGTCTCTGTCTCTCTCTGTCTCTCACTCTCTGTCTCTCTCTGTGTCTCTGTCTCTGTCTCTGTCCTTGGTTATGAAACTGGCTTTCAAGCTGCTATGCTATGCTGCTCTACAAATAAATATAATGTAATATAATTTTAAAACTGCATTGCTTCTTTAACTGTAACTTTTTATGTTCTAAGTGAGTTCTACAGTGCCATTTCCTCAAACAATTTGGAAGGACAGGTGGTCTTTCAGATATAATAAAATTTTAAAATATTTGTGAGGTTCTGATAAAGCCTCTGCTATTAATTGTCATTCGTGTCAATCTATTGTAATCATACACACAATATAATATATAGACATAGTACATACATATATACGTACACACACGTATGTGTGCATGTGTGTATACATATATATGTACGTATTGTTTGTGTGTATTTGCTCATCTGGATCTGTGATTTCATTAGCATGCGGAACTCCTGCTATGGAAACCCCATTCCCTGATGCAGATAGGCAACTGGTCTATAATTTATAGTCTTACAGATTTACCTAGGGCAATGAGGGGTTAAATGATTTGCTTATGGTCACACAGGGTATATCAGAGGCAAGGCTTATTCCCAGTTCTTCCTGACTTCAAGGCCTGCCTTCTATCTATTATGTCAGGTTGCCTGTCACTCCTTTAATATTATGTTTAAATTGTATGACCTGGGTCACCATACAGATCAGGAACAAAGAATCTGATGCTAGAATAATCAATCACAGAGATGGCTTCTTTTTCTTTTTTCTTCTGATGATATTTCCCTGGAGGAGGTAGCCAGAAAAAAGGCTACTTCTTTATAGCATCATTGCCACATAGGTGTAGATTTGTTTATGATAGTGATGATTTCTAGATTTTTTTCTCCATTCTTGAGATAAATGTCAGACAACCCCAGTATAGCAAAGAGAATTCACAATTGTCTTCATATTCACGTTATATCTCCCAAACATAGGAAGGGTCATGCATTATTCAGTGGCCATTCATGGTCTGTTACATATGATTGCTTACCAAGCGCATACATCAAACCTGCTTTGGTGTTAAGTAGGTCCCTTTGGGACTTTTTGGCAAATCCCATCCATTCATCATGAAGCTTCCTTAACATCATGCAGCTGTTTAGCCCACAGTGAAATCATTTAGTAAAGCATAGCCCAGAGCCGGTGCAGTCTGGTTGCTAAAGGCTCATTATCTAGTGCTCCTTCAGAAAGAGGATCTGACTTATAGGCGTTTTTCAAGGACTAAAACCTGGGAGGCAAGGGATCTCATTTTTGGGGATATCACAGAGATTTTGTCCTCAAAAAAATAGTGATTATTCTAACTACTCGCTCCTCCCCTCACAACAATGTACTAGGAGTGATTGGGCTAAATGGCCACCCATTTTAACAAAGACAACGGCATTAGCTAGAGGAATCATCTATCATGCTTATAATTGGCTTCCTCTTTAGTTAAGAATTGAATCTTGCAGCTACCAAACTTAGATGGGCCCTTACCCAGGCGTTTACCAAATCTTCAATTCGTTACAGATCAAGTAGATAGAGAACCAAAAGACATGAATATGTTGTTTTGTTTATTATTTTAATTTTTGGAATGGCTCTATGGTGGGAAACTCTTAAATGATGTTTGTACTATGGGAAATAACCAGAAGGTGGCACCACAGCATTTAAAATTTGCTCCAATACCTACATAATGGAAAGACTTGGTAATACCAGATTGTCATAAAAAGGTAGTTAAAATTGTACTGTTCTCTTTTGGAAAATCATCTTTTTAGATTCAGATATGAAAGGCACTGTAAAGATAAATTATTATGTGGAGTAACTGAAATTTTAAAATTTCAGATATTTTATAAGGAATCTATTTGATCTTCAATAAGAGAAGTGTTCAGAAAGGACAACTACGGATCAAGGTATGATGAGAAATGCTTAAGAATAGAACGAGAAGGAAGAGCCTCCAATTGAGATAACCAAAATGAGTCTTTCCTTGTTTCTTAAATGATTTAATAACTTAGATGGATTTTCTGTTTATCATAGATTATACTAGAGTGTATTTGCCATCTCAATTCACAAATGAAGAGAGGTTATATGTTAAATAGGGATTATTAAAGGAACTGGGAAAATTTAGTCTGGAGAGAAAAAGACTTGAGATCAGCTGGCAGGGAAGCTGTCTTCAAGTATTCTTTTGTTTGTTTTTTGTTTTTGGAGGGGAGAAGGCAGGGCAATTGGGGTTAAGTGACTTACCCAAGGTCATACAGCTAGTATGTCAAGTGTCTGAGGCCAGTTTTGAACTCCTGTCCTCCTGACTGCAGGGCCAGTGCTCTACTCACTGCACCACCTAGCTGCCCTGTCTTTGATTATTCTTAAAAAGCTGTTGTATAGAATAGACTTCTGCTTTATGTCAGAAGGCAGAACTAGGAACAGTGAATGGAAATTGCAGAGTGGTAGACTAAGGCTTGAGATCTACATCCAATTAGTTGACAAGAACTCTTGATTCTCCTTCCACATATCTCTCAAACCCATCTGTCCCCTTGTCTCTGAAACATAGATGCCACCCTAGCCCTAGCTCTTTCACCTATCCTCTTGAAATAGACCCCTAATTGATTTCTCTGATGCCAGTCTCTCCCCTCACCAAGCTATCAACTACAGTGTCATCCTTACAGCTATTAAATTGCCATTACTAAAGTATATACCTTTCCCTTGTTCAAGAATCTTTAACGGTTTCCTCTTGCCTCTTGGATAAAATGCAGACTTTTCTGATATTTAATGTCTTTTACATTATGACTTCAACCAACGTTCCCAGACTGAGCTTATATTACTCCCCCTCAAAATGCTGCCCTTCTGTTTCCCATTCATTACATAATCATCACGTCTGTGTAATCACCTCTGACTTCTAAGCCTAGAACATTCTCTATCCTCACCTTTGCTTCATAGAATCCTTACCTGCATTCCAAACTCAGCTCAGAGGCCTCCTACTAGAGGAAGGGTTTTTTTTAATAAGTACAGATTTGATTAAATAGCCTCTCATGTACCTTAAAATTTTTATTTTCAAAGGTTACATCCATGTTTTAAAGAGGCTTTCTTGATCTTGATAGGCCCCCAGAAACTGCTTTTTTTTTTACACATTTCTAATATCCTTATCGGCATACTTGTTATCTCTTCTCACCCTCTAAATATAAGTTCCTTAAGGACAAGGATTGTTTCTTTTTTTAATCTTTCTACTCTCAGGGCCTAACCTGGCCTATAGTAGATTCTCACTAAGGGCTTGTTGAATTGTTATAGAGCTTTTGTTTTCTTTACAATAAGGTATATTATTCAAGAGCAGAGTGGGAAGCTTCTGGAGGCAGCAAGTTCATCTTCATTAGGCACCTTTAATAATAACAATAATCATGATAATGCTTGAGGCAGGTAGGTGCTGTAGTGGATAGATCACTGGACCTGGAGTCAGAAGCCCTGGGTTCAGAGGTGACTCTGTTTGCCTCAGTTTCCTCATAAATAGAAAATAATAACAGCACCTCCCTCCTAGGATTGTTGTGATGATCAAATAAGATACTAATAATAATTCTAAAGCACTTTAGCCTGGAACTTAGTAAGCACAATATAAATGGTGGATTTTATTTTTATTATGAAAATAACACTTAACCTGCAAAGCCCTTCACAAATGCTGTCTCATTTTATTCTTATGGCAACCTTGAGAATTAGATATTGTTTTCCCATTCCGCACATGAAGAAACTGAAGAAGACTTACCCAAGGGTCACCCAGATGGTAAGTCTCTAGGGCTGGATTTGAACTCAGCTCTTCCTGACTGGGTCCAGTGGCTTTATCTATTTAAGCTATCTAGCTACTTCAATCCCATCAAAGTAGTGAAGATGACAGAATTGGAGAATGGCATCTGTTAGAGAGACTGTAGGAAACATGAACGCACTTTCTGAGACTGTGAATTAGTCCAGCCATTCTAGAAAACAATTTTGAACCATATTCTGACTCCTGATCAAGCACTCTTATCTACTGCACCACTTAGAGTTAGGAATACTATAAAGTTTTTTTTTATATAGTTAAGTGAATATTTAGACTCAGTGATTATGGGAATGTTTAAAAACTCCAATGTTGTCTTAATTCCTTAGTGTCTATGACACAGGACTTGTTGATATTTTGGGGGGGTCATGGACTCCCTTGTACATCTGGTGAACCCTTCCAAAAATGATATTTTTAAATGCATAGTATGAATATATATACAGTTTTATATTTACAAAGGAAATCAATTGTATTGAAATATAGTTACCAAAATATATTTTTAAAAGTTCACAGATCCCAGGGAAAGAACTTCTGTGTTACGGTCTTGGACAAATAGCTTCATGGGTACTACTCACTCTAGAGGCAAACTCCAAGCAAAGCTTTGATGTGGTGGTGGAGGATGGGATGTGCTTGTTTGAGAAGAGCAGAATGGCCTAACTCTAGCGGCTACATGCACAGAGGATCTGTGGTTGTGGGGCACATCCAGTTTGCTGTATTTCTCAATCCTCACTGTATATTGGTGTTTTACCATATACAAGGTGAAAAGCATTTGATTATACAAAGAGATGAGGTCAGATGTGTTGAATTTGTTTTATATTTAAGCACTTTATAAACTTTGGGAAGAAAGTCTTGTACTAATATATTTGTGCATATATATACACTAATATCTTTATAACTATACACTATATCCTTATCTATCTATCTATCTATCTACCACCTGTCTACTAATACATATTAGCCTGCTGGTTGGTCTCCCTGCCTCAAATGTCTCTCCATGTCAATTCATCCTCCATTCAGCTGTAAAACCAATCTTAAAGTGCAGCTCTAACCATATCAACTTCCTACCCCCCATTCAATAAGCTCCAGGGGCTCCTTTTTGCCTCCAGGATCCAATATAAAACCCCCTGTTTACAATCTCCTTATTACTTAGCGCCTTTCTGCCCTTTCAGTATTCTTAAACCTTACTTCTCTCTGAATATTTTGTGATTCATTGACACTGGCCTCCGTATTGTCTCTTACACATGATGCTCCATTTCTTGACTGAGTATTTTCACTGACTGTCTGCCTTGCCTGGAATGTTCTCCTTCCACATTTCTCTCTCCTAAATTCCCTGGTTTCCTGCAAATCTCAGCTGAAAGCCTATCTTCAGCAAGAAGCCTTTCCTGATCACCCTTAATGCTAGTGATTTTCTTACATGACTACCTCCAATGTATTCTAATTTATCTCTTTGTATATAGCTATTTGCGTGTTCCCCATTAGACTGTGCACTTTTAAAGCAGGACTTTCCCCACTTCTGTGTATCCCCAGCATTTAACACAATGCCTGACACATTCTCAATTGTTTTTCATTCATGTCTGACTCTTCTGACTCTATTTGGGGTTTTCTTGGTAAAGATACCTCTGTTTATCAGTTATTTCTCTGGATGCAGATCATGTCTTCCATCATATGTCCTTTGTAAACCAGAAAGACCCAAAATAGAGCCACTAAGTGGAGCTTGGGCAGGGACCTGTTGTGGTCCAATCTCTGAGCTTCAAAGTGAACTGAGTTTAAGGTTTTGTGAAAGAAGAAGAAAAAAAAGGAAGGGGGGGGGGAGAAAGAAAGAAAGAAAGAGGGAGAGAGAGAGAGAGTGAAAGAGAGAGAGAGAAAGAAATCTAGCTAGTAATCCCCAAGTTAAGTGGGCAGCTTCTGGCCATCAAAATTTACCTTCCTTTAGAGAGGAGAAGGAGGAGAGGGTGAGCTGGAAGTCAGTGGTAACTGTTTCTCTTTGGAACAGCAACCCTGAGGGTCTTCCTCTCCCAGCTTGATTTTTCTAATTCAGGGCTTCTGACTCCAGGTCCAGTGATCTATCCACTGCAGCACCTACCTGCCTCAATTATTATCACGATTATTATTATTAAAGGTGTCTAATGAAGAGGAACTTGCTGCCTCCAGAAGCTCCCCACTCCATTCTTGAATAATATATCTGATTGTAAAGAAAACAAAAGCTTTATAACAATTCAACAAGCCCCCAGTGAGAATCTACTATAGGCCAAGTTTAGGCCCTGAAAATACAAAGATAAAAAAGGAAGCAATCCTTGTCCTTAAGGAACTTATATTTTAGAGGGTGAGACGAGATAATGGCAGTTGACTTTGATTTGAGTGGGGAAGGGCTATGCAAGTTCACCAGCCTCAATTGCTCTTCCAAATATTCATCAGGATGACTGGAGATGACCCAGGATGCAATGGGAGACCCTGGCTCTTCATATACTCACTTAGAGTGAGGTAAAGCCCATTCAATGAATAGGCCTGTTTAAGAATATGCTTAGTTCTCTAATATCCTGAGATTAAAGAAAAATGAAAATGATAATTTTTTCTTCTAACCTATCAGCTTTTCTTATGCTAAAATGGCTTCTTATCTAAATGCATGAAAGCTACAATGATAGTACTGGGTAAATAGAGTCAGAATCAAGAATACAATCCAGTGCTCTCCATCTGTTATTCTCTTAACACTTCTTAGCTATAAAAAAGTAAATGTGAACCTACTGAAAACTGAAAGCCCAGAAAAGAAAAATGGAATTGCTCTGAATCGGTTTAAATGTCACACTATTGTGTGAGGTGTGGTATATTGCAGTTAGTTTTTCATCAGAACTTCTAATGTAGATCAAATAGAGAGCAAATGCCTAATAGGGTATATGAGCTATTACCTTAATAAAATGAATGCTTTCATAAGTGTCATATATTCCTCACCATTTTCAATTTCCCTTTTCCTGGCAAAACTTTATTCCTTCCACTTTTTCATTTTGGCCAAATTGTCATGGCCTTCTTTTAAACACAGTGTATACCTCTAGGAGTCATATGTCTACCAATATGTCATTTCCAGCCTTTCAATTCTGCTGTGATTCATCTTTTGTTGAAAGAACGTTTTCGATATGGTAATATAAGAAAACAGTTTAAAATGGAGTCTCATAAAGACGCAACCCCATACTCACCGGTGATATATCCTTTCCCTTCACCACTTCTTAGGGGGCTTTGTCTGCACTAGAACAATGATGTCTTCACAGTTGGCATTTAACAAATGTTGGTCAAATAACTGTGCATTTTAAAAGTCAGCTTATAAAGAACAAATGGTTTGGGTGATTTAAGAAAGGAATCGTTTTATTTTTATGTATTTTTCTTATTATTAGCTATTCGTAGAGAACTTGAAAGCTTTCAAAGTGTTTTAAAAGACATTATCTTGATTGATCCTTACAGTCTCTCAGAGAAGCAGGTATTGAAGGCATTATGTCATTTTTTTTAAACAACTGAAGAAACTGGAGAGCAAAGAAGTAAAATGAGCTGACTGTGGTCATATAGCTAGCAAATGTGAGAGTTGCAATTTGAACACAGGACTGTCTCCCTGAAATTCCAGAGCTCTATCCACCACACCATGCTGTCACCTAGTGTTATCTAGAGCCTTAGTTCAAGGAGGAGAGGGAGTATGTCTCATTGTAAAGGCAAACAAAGTGGGACTTTTTGTTGTCTTTTGTTTTGGAGTGCTTCTCAGCACTGAGGCAATCAAATGACTTTGGTTGAGTCTTGCCTTTGTTTGTAGGAAGGCCCAGGCCTTTTTGCTAGTTAGGTTGCCAGACGTGTGAAACTTTGAACCTGAAGAAGTGTACATATACTCCGAGGTTAGCATTTTGTTTGGCACTCACTCTTTCGAAGAGTGTTGATGTGGAGGCTGAGTAGCCATTAAGGAGCCCCTGGCTTTGAAAAACCCAGATGTTGGTGCTTTTCTCCCTGGTAACCTACATATGTATAGCTTTGGTCAGGTAGATAGAAGACTGTCTGTTGATTTGTGTTATTTTTTCTGTTTGTAATTTCTGTTTGTATTTGCTCTGAAGTTCAGGGTGCTGACTTTTTCCCCAGAACTAAGTGAAGGATATATGTATGTTTGATTAAAGTGAGATTGTTAACCCCTTAAAGTTGCTCTCCTTAGAAAAGCAAATCAAAGAAACTGTGCTAGCAGCCCTCCTGTGTGCTGGTGTTATTGGCCTTACACAGCTGCAGTAGCAGCAAGCAGCATTGTTGTTACACTTAATTTCTTATTATTACACATGGCAATTAGCACAGTGCCTTGCATTTTCGTTTGGTCAGAAATTGATTGAAAATGTTTGAAAAATGATTGAAAAAGTGAAGAAAAGAATGAAAAATCATTCTTTAAACACTTTCCACATGCCATGTACTATGTTAAGTGCTGGAGATATAAATAAAAGCAAAGAAAGTCTCTAAAGAAACTTATTGTTGCTATGTTTGTCCTTCATTTTCAAAGAGGACCATGGCATCGGGAAAATGATGACATGACTTGCAGTTGACTTTGATTTGAGTGAGGGAGGGCTGTGCAAAGTCGCCAGCCTCACTTTCTCCTCCAGAGCCATCTGAGTCCAGTGGCCTGAGATTCATCAAGATGACTGGAGATGGCCCAGGATGTGAAGGGAGACCCTGGCACTTTTAGGCTAAGGCCTTTTCAGGTTCTCACTTTGAGTGAGGTAATGTCCATTCAGTGAATGGGCCTCTTTAAGAAATGAGTCAAGGGATTTTAATTAGAAAATTTTTTTTTAATAATAAAATTTAATTAGAAAAAAGAAATGAAAAAAACTCAAACTGGGAGAGTAAGACCCTCAGGGTGGCTACTCAAAAACTAAACAGTTACCACTGATATTCACCATGAGCCAGGAGGGCCAAAATATAGCCATTAAGTGCAGCTTGGGCGGGGACCTACTGTGGTCTAATCTATGAGTTTCAGAGTGAAACTGGTCAGAAAAAAGAGAGAGAAAGAAAGTAGGAAAGACAGAGGGGGGGGGGGAAGGAAGAGGAAGGAAGGAAGGAAGGAAGGAAGGAAGGAAGGAAGGAAGGAAGGAAGGAAGGAAGGAAGGATGTTATAACAAGACAACACAAAAAAAGGAAGCTGGGAGGGGGAGGGGACAAGGCTCAGCAGACTGACCTGGAAATGGCAAGATAAAGTGAAAGTTTACTTATCAGAGTTCAGGGTCCCAGGGGGCAGAGTCTGGGTTCCAGTGGGAGGGGGATAACTATCCTGGCCATTTCTTTTTTTTTTTTTAATTTAAATTTATTTATTTGACATATTTAGTTTTCAGCATTGATTTTCACAATAGTTTGAATTACAAATTTTCTCCCCATTTCTACCCTCCCCCCCCCACTCCAAGATGGCGTATATTCTGTTTGCCCTGTTCCCCAGTCAGCCCTCCCCTCTATCACCCCCCTCCCCTCTCATCCCCTTTTCCCTTCCTTTCTTGTAGGGCAAGATAAATTTCTACGCCCCATTGCCTGTGTATCTTATTTTTTAATTGCATGCAAAAACTTTTTTTGTTTGTTTTTGAACATCTGATTTTAAAACTTTGAGTTCCAAATTCTCTCCCCTCTTCCCTTCCCACCCACCCTCCCTAAGAAGTCGAGCAATTCAACCTAGGCCACATGTGTATCATTATGTATAACCCTTCCATAATACTCATGCTGTGAAAGACTAACTACATTTTGCTCCTTCCCAACCCATCCCGCTTTATTGAATTTTCTCCCTTGACCCTGTCCCCTTTCCAAAGTGTTTGTTTTTGATTACCTTCACCCCCATCTGCCCTCCCCTCCATCATCCCCCCCCCTTTTATTTTTTTTTTCTTCCTCCCTCTTCTTTCCTGTGGGGTAAGATACCCAACTGAGTATGTATGGTATTCCCTCCTCAGGCCAAATCTGATGAGCGCAAGGTTCACTCATTCCCCCCTCACCTGCCCTCTCCCCTCCTCCCACAGAACTGCTTCCTCTTGCCACCTTTATGTGAGATAATCCACCCCATTCTATCTCTCCCTATCTCCCTCTCTCAGTATGATGCTCTCTCATCCCTTAATTTGATTTTATTTCTTTTAGATATCTTCCCTTCATCTTCAACTCACCCTATGTCACACATATATATATACACATAGATATATACATACATACACATTCACTTATATATATATATATACACATAAAGATATATATATATATATATATATATATATGCATATTCCCTTCAGCTACCCTAATACTGAGGTCTCATGAATCATCCATGTCCTCTTTCCATGTAGGAATGTAAACAAAACAGTTCAACTTTAGTAAGTCCCTTGCAATTTCTGTTTCTTGATTACCTTTTCATGCTTCTCTTGATTCTTATGTTTGAAAGTCAAATTTTCTATTCAGTTCTGGTCTTTTCACTGAGAAAGCTTGAAAGTCCTCTATTTTATTGAAAATCCATATTTTGCCTTGGAGCATGATACTCAGTTTTGCTGGGTAGGTGATTCTTGGTTTTAATCCTAGCTCCATTGACCTCCGGAATATCGCATTCCAAGCCCTTCGATCTCTTAATGTAGAAGCTGCCAGATCCTGGGTTATTCTGATTGGGTTTCCACAATACTCAAATTGTTTCTTTCTGGCTGCTTGCAATATTTTCTCCTTGATCTGGGAGCTCTGGAATTTGGCGACAATATTCCTAGGAGATTTCTTTTTTGGATCTATTTGAGGAGGCGATCGATGGATTCTTTCAATTTCTATTTTGCCCTGTGGCTCTAGAATATCAGGGCAGTTCTCCTTCATAATTTCTTGAAAGATGATATCTAGGCTCTTTTTTTGATCATGGCTTTCAGGTAGTCCAATAATTTTTAAATTATCTCTCCTGGATCTATTTTCCAGGTCAGTGGTTTTTCCAAGGAGATATTTCACATTGTCTTCCATTTTTTCATTCCTCTGGTTCTGTTTTATAATATCCTGGTTTCTCATAAAGTCACTAGCTTCGACTTGCTCCAATCTAATTTTTAAAGTAGTATTTTCTTCAGTGGTCTTTTGGACCTCCTTTTCCATTTGGCTAATTCTGCCTTTCAAGGCATTCTTCTCCTCATTGGCTTTTTGGAGCTCTTTTGCCATTTGAGTTAATCTGTTTTTTAAGGTGTTGTTTTCTTCAGTGTGTTTTTCAGTATTTTTTGGGTCTCCTTTAGCAAGTCATTGACTTGTTTTTCATGGTTTTCTCGCATCCTTCTCATTTCTCTTCCCAATTTTTCCTCTACTTCTCTAACTTGCTTTTCCAAATCCTTTTTGAGCTCTTCCATGGCCTGGGACCAGTTCATGTTTTTCTTGGAGGTTTCTGTTGTAGGCTCTTTGACTTTATTAATTTCTTCTGTCTGTATGTTTTGGTCTTCTTTGTCAGCAAAGAAAGAATGCAGAGTCTGAGACTGAATCTCGGTGCGTTTTCGCTGCCTGGCCATAATCCCAGCCAACTAACTTGACCTTTGAGTTTTTCAGTGGGGTATGACTGCTTGTAGACTACAGAGTTCTATGTTCCACGTTTGGGGGGGAGGTGCCAGCTCTGCCGCACCAGCACTGCTCCTTCCCCAAGGACCCCCAATCCGAACTGGACTCAGATCTTCGGCAGGCTGTGCACCCCTGCTCTAATCCGCCACTTAATTCCTCCCACCAGGTGGGTCTGGAGCCGGCAGCAGCCGTAGCTGCCCCACCTCCACTGCCCCAGGGGCTGGAAGCAGAACCTCGAACTCCTTCCACTCCTGCAGCTTTTCCCACTAACCTTCTCAGCAGTCTTTGGTGTTTGTGGGTTGAGAAGTCTCGTAACTGCCGCAGCTCGCTGAATCAGGGCGCTAGGGCCCCCTCCGCCCGGCTTCTGGGTCTGGATGGTCCACGCCGCTCAAGCTGGGCTCTGCTCCACTCCGTTCCCAGCTCCCAGCTCCCAGCTCCCAGCTCCCAGCTCCCAGCTCCGTGTGGGATAGACCTCACCCAGAGACCATCCAGGTTGTCCTGGGCTGGAGCCCTGCTTCCCTCTGCTGTTCTGTGGGTTCTGCCGTTCTAGAATTGGTTCAGAGCCATTTTTTATAGGTTTTTGGAGGGGCTCAGCAGGGAGCTCAGGCTGGTACCTGCTTTCCAGCTGCCATCTTGGCTCCGCCCCTGGCCATTTCTTCATTAATGATTTGTATCAGCGAGTTTATCAACTTCCTGGAAAACTTTCTGGTCTTTCCTTTCTTCTATGCAAGGCACTACACTAAATTTAGCTCACTTCATCTTATTTTTGAGCACCTGCTAAGTGTTTTGGGGAATGCAAAAATGAATAAAGGATCGTCCATACTTTTAAGGATTTTAAAGCATAACCACAAATTGACATAATGGAGACTACGGGATGCGGAAATACTTTTGCTCTCTTCTCCTCTTCCTTCTTCTTTCTTCTCTTCTTTCCCTCCTCCTCTTTCTTCACCCCTCTCCCTTCTGTCCAACTATACAAATCTGAAAATGTTCAGTAACTATGGTCTCAGAGTTTCTTGAAGTGCTGAATTATTAAATAATGTGCTCATGGCCACAAAGTGTGGGTCAGAGGTAATGACTAGAACCCAGGTCTTCCTGCCTATCCACCATTCCATAAACCAAAGTTCAGATATGATTCCACATTGAATATTTAAAAGGAAAGATAAAAATCATGCCAAGATATCCTGATGTTGCAAGCAACTTTTATCAAATTATAAATTTTTAAGCCTTAGGAATCATTTGGTGCCAAAGTGTGTGGCCAACTGTAAATGATGCTCTAGGCTTAAAAAGAAGATCAAGAATGTAGTTTAAGACTCTTTCTAAACCTAAGGCTAGTGATAGTTTTGAATTATTGACATCATAAAGTTTCTATGGGTAATTTGGTGATATGTTCTGCCTTTGCTTTTAAAAAAAACTCATGAATGACTGTGTAAATGCTGTTGTTGTTTACTGAACTCTTCAATAAATGAGATGCTTCATCTCAGTGGATTTTCTTAACAGCACAGAGAAAACATTATGTAAAAATAACATACGTTTTATTTCAAAGGTGAACTATTCTGTGATATTTAAGGAGAATATATTTTGCTTCCATTGCTCTCACTTGGATTTTTAATTCATTTGTCTCTATGAAGTTTATTCTTTGAAAAAGTCGAGTTTACAATTAATTTACATGATGGACATAATTGCATGCAAATGCTGTGGAAAATCTATCTTTAAGGCTATGCTAACAGATAGTCTTCTTTTACCACTAATTCCTCTTGCAGTTATAGATTTCTTTCTATTCAGGGCAATATGCTTACTGTGACCTTGGGAAACCTGCTTAAACTCTTTCTGAACTGTGCCTAGGATGGTGTATTGCACCTAGAGATACTGCCTTGAGCTGTGATTTCACGAGTATGTAGAACCTGTGTGCAAATAATCCCTACCTTCCAATATGCACTGGCATCTTTTCACCAACTTACTGTCTTAGAAGATTACTTAGGGTACTAAAAGGTTGTGACTTGCCCAGCTAATATGTGTCAGACATGGAGGATTCAACCCAGGTCTTCCTGGCTTTACAGTTAGTTCCCTATCCATCATGCCACACTGCCTCTCATGATATGCACTTCATATTTATTTGTTGAGAGAATGCCTAAGCTTCATAAAAGACTATTTCATTTTATGTCTTTGTATTCTCAGTTCTTAACATAGTACCTAGTATTTTTTTTAAAGTTTTTTCAAACTTATGACTTTATCAGCATGAGAAACTTCCACTTTGGAAACTCCTTCCACCAATGTCGATCTAAAATACTGGATAGTTTTATACTTATAAAAATTTGCTGTAGAGGCTCTGAGAACTGAATGACTTGATCAGCATATAATTGGTGTTTAATAAATGCTCACTGAGTTGATTCTAATAAAATTGAAAAGAGCAATTGGTAGATCAATTAATTTAATCTAGACATAGTGAATTTAATCTAGAATATTTTCCAAGAAGGATTCCTTAAGGAGAGGAAATTAAGTTTCTGTTTAGAGTGTTATCTCCCAGACACATGGCTTGCTTTTAGATGTATGTCTCATTTTGGGTTGGTGTTAGAGTTACATCTCTTTGTTCCTGAGTTTATGAGTGCCTCACCAGACAGATCTACGAGCATTGAGAATAACCTGGAACAAATTGGTATGTTTGGCTGCTCAAAGATTGTAGGTTCAAGGAGATAGCTCTATACCCAGAAATGGTTTGAGTTCTGACTTTTAGGGTCATTAGACTAAAACAAAATTATGAAGTAGGAAAAAATTAGCCTTGGCAGTTCCAGCCTTCAATGCCTGTGCCCTTTGTTGTTCTTTGTGGTATTCTATTTTTATGCAAGATATCTAGGATTTTCATGTTCTTCCTTGCTCTAAAAGTTATTGTCAATATAGAATCTCTCCCTTTTTCTTGGAAAGAATTATATACACTAATTTGAGATCACAAATTTGCAGTTGTAGATATAGATTTATTAGGTACCTCAAAAGCTATATACTCCAACCTCACCATTTTATAGAGGAGTAAACTTAGGGTCATAGAGGTTAAGTGATTTGTCCAAGCTCACATGGGTAGTGAGTGGTAGAGCCAAGATTCAGACTCCGGTCTCATGAATCCAGAGGACCATAAATATTATCTGGTCCAATTACATCATTTTAAACAGTAGGAAACTAAGGCCTAAAAAGGTTAATTATACAACAATAATAGCTAACATTCATAGAGCATGCTAAGGTTTGCAAAGCTCTTTACGTATATTATCTCAATATCACACACATAGCAAAATTTGGCAAGGACAGGATTTCAAATTTATCACTCTTTGCACTACATAGTGCTGTCTCTGTGGTATTTGAATTTTACATTTTGTCTCTAACTAAGAAATACAAGGCCTTTATCAAGGGAATTTCAGATACTATTAAAGAAGTGTGTATATATGGAGATGAGGAAGAATTGCTGTTATTCATCCCTCATACTTGAAGAGGACAAATGACATATCAAGGGTGATGACTTGTGCATGAATTGAATTTATGTGAAGTGGTTTTAGGGCAAAGGAGTCTCGTTGGCAACCCTGGAATTACAATAAAATTATTGCTCCCAACTCTTTCTATTAGTGTAGGTACCCCCGCCTGTACCTTTTATAGGGTAATTATTTCGTCCATTTTTAACTTTAAAGTTTACAAAGTGATTTTCTCACAACTACTCAAGGAACTAGACATCATGACCATTGGAAGGGGCTGTAGAGCTCATCTGGAGCCACCCTGTAATTTCACAGATGAGGAAACTGAAATCCTAGAGGGGTTAGTTAATTTGCCAAAGGTGAAGTTTTTAGTAGTAGAGTTAGGATTCAAACTCACCTCCTCTGACTGAAAATCCAGAGCTCATTCTGTAATACCAGGCAACCTTATTTACTTCACCAAAAATAGCATTGTGAATTAGTGACTAAAGGAAGGTTAGAATTAGTTCCATGTTTATTGTCTATGGAATGCATTAGGCCTGTGTCTTTGAAGTAAATAGCATCAATTTGAAATACTCATCACACTGATTGAATTAGGGGAAGTTACAATTTTCATACTGAAAATCAGATTTTCCCCCTCAAATCTTAGCTTAATATTTCTCTTTTAAGTCCCAGTAATCAAATGTCTAATTCTTTCCGATGAAGTCTTCCTGGAACTTTTCGAATTTAAGGAGAATTCTAAGTTGCTACTGGCACTCAGCAGGAAGTCACCTACACAATGAGACTGCTGCTTCACTTTTGTCAAGGTTAAAAGCACCATACTAACTTGTGCAATCTGGTGGGAAGCTGCTGTCTGAATTGTCTTCCACTGGCAAGGAATGGAATGCAAAAAAATTCATGAAATTCTTGAAATCAAACCTCTTAACTATATTTCCTGACTAAGTCCTCTGGTTTTGAATGAAAAGCATTGTTAATAAAGCCATTCAAACCTTCTATTGCAAGGTTTTCTTTAGTCCTCTGCACAAGGACAGAGAGGAACACTTTCCTTTTAGGTATAACCTTTCACAACTTGGTAGTACATTACAGAATTTAACTTCTTAACTGTTATTTACTGATGATGGACCCTGTCTAGAGAGTCTATAGTTTTGGTGTTTGGAGGATATATTTTTCCATAAGATAATTGAATTTCAAAGTAAAGGATGACATCAAGCAATAGAATCTAAACCAGTTACTTATTAAAACTTAATCAAAAAAGGATTGTTGCTAATCATTTCAGTTTCCTTTTGCTTCATAGGTTCAGGTATAGGGGAAAATTTTTTTTTACTTGTTAATCTGTATGCTCACCTATAGTTTTATACTTGGGTATTTTATCCCTTCTTTTCCATTCTTTTTGCCATAATATTAGTTTTGAACCTCAAAATTTTATGTGAGAGCTGTGGTGTACTCTAGCTTTTTGTCTATCCCTAGCCAATACACGCTAAATGGGGCAGTCTGGTACAGAAGAGTGAGCACTGACTCTGGAACCAGAGAACCTAGGTCCAAATCCTACCTCGAGGCCATTTAGTGTACCTTTGAAGAGCATCCCCATACTAACTTTTGTCCACTAGATCATAAGGTTTATGTAAGTAACTTGGGAGCCATGGGAACAAGAATGAAATGAAGTAAGCATTGGAAAATTATGCAACACTCCAAAGTGTGTGGGTGGCAAGGAACCCTCCTGGTTTTGCTATTGTTGAATTGGAGGATCCCAGAGATATAGCTGGTACTATTAAAGGACTAAATGGAAGGGACCTGTGGCTACAGGATTGGGGTGAAACTGTTAAGTGGTAGGGGAAAAAGAAGTCTTAATAGCGGTCAGTGCCCATAGGATATCCTTATTAAAGAAATCTTCCATATCATTACAAATTACCATGAAGAAGCTTTTCTGGCAATTGAAGCAAAGACATTTCTAGAGGAAAGGGAAGAGAGAAATGATAAGCTTCCTAGTTCTTTTATTGGGCTCTCTCTAGGTCAAATGAAAGGAAATAGAACATCTGCTTTCAATATAAATGACATACTGAAAGTAGCCATTCATTTGACAGGAACATATACAGAACATTATCAGCTTTGTTTGGGACTTTATAAGCTATGTGCATTTAAAAATAGTTTAGCAGTTGAAATTTGTTTAGTGACACATAAAATATGCATCATTGTGGTTTGTAATGGATCACATAATCCAATCCAATAAACATTTATTCAGTACCTACTAAGTTCCTGACTAAATGCTAAGGGCTGAGGATATAATTAATAAAAAAAAAGGCAGTCCCTGCCATCAAGGAGTTTATAATCCGAAGGGTGAGATAACACTGGGAGATGGGAAGATGGGGGCGGGGAGGGGTGGGAGGGCAGAGGGCAAGGTGAGTGGAAGGTGACACCTGAGGGTGTCTGGTTTGATGAAGTTGAGAGTAGTCCAGATAGCAGATGAAGAGCCAAGGAACCTCAGTCTAGTTTCTGCCCTCTATAAAGAATGGTCTCAGGAAAAGTTTGGTACACCGTCCTCCTGCCCTCTAATCAGAGTGGAGAGGATACTGAAGAAGGTGGTGTTCAAGGCTTTAGTCAGCAACATGCTGGTGAGTTAAGAAGTGATGAGATTATCCTGGAAGAGCATCTTCTTCCATGAAGTTGAAATCAGAAGGGCAGTAGATGCAAAGTGGAGTCATGTAAGGCATGTGATATCAAGAATTCTTTATTTTTTAGTACTCTCATAATCACATTTTATAATTCTATTGATTGGGATTCAGCTTGTTCTCTAAATTTGAATTGGAATTCAGCCTTATTTTGCAAATAAACTCTCAGTGAGCGAATGTGAGACACCTTATTGAATCTTTGAAAAAAATATGACAAATACTGACTATATGGGAGAAAACCTTTTTTTTTTCTGTACATAGCAGGTTGGGTTGTATGTACAACTTCACTTAAACATAGGCAGTTTTTCAAAGCTCTTTTCTAAACAGGCCAGCAGGAAAATTGGGAAGTGAAAAGTATAGCACAACAAGACTGGGTCATTTCAAAGGTATGATGGTAAAAAAGGTATGATTAAAAAAAACAATAACAAATACCTGAACCCCTCACCCAAAAAACCCCAAAATATTTCTATTCTAAGTGGAACACTAAGCTTGAGCTAAAACCTTTAGAAATTTTGAGGCTGTTGTTATGTTAATGTTATTATTATTATTTTGTGATTGCTGTATTGTGAGGAAATAGGCCATATTACTATTTCTAAATTGACTTTTCACACAAACTTCTCTCCAGTTTTTAAAGGTGAAACTCTTCGATTACTGTGCAATATTTCCATTTTTCATTATGTCATTTTAACATGTTTTGTGGATTAGAGTTTCTACCATTAAACACACAAAGAAGTTCTAGTCTTAACACTGACTAACTATATAAATCATTTAACCTCAGTTCCCTCATCTTTAAAATAACTATGTTGAAGTGCATGACCTCTGAGGTCCCTTTTAGTTCTACAACTTATGATTTGTCCTTTGTTCTTGAAGAGGACCATGACATCAAGAAGATGATGCCATGACTTGCAAATGAATTGGATTTAAGTCTTTCTCTCCCAGTACCCCTCCCAGTTCCATAACTATGATTTCATTCCTATGACTGCTTTAAAATTGCCATCTAGGTACGTGGCACAATGTATAGCATGCTGAACCTTGAGTCAGGAAGACTTAGCTCATCCTTAGTTTCCTTATCCATAAAATGGAGATGATAATAGTACCTACCTCACAGGGTTGTTGTAAGGATTAAATGACATTTTATATCAAAATACTTTGCAAACCTTAAATACTAGCTATTAGAATTGTTATTTTAATTACCACCACCCCACCCTTGTTCTTAAATTTTCAATGGTTTCCCATTGAGTATAATAAAAACACCATTGCCTAGCACCCAAGGTCCTTGGCAAGGACAGATAACATAATGTAACTTCTGTCCCAAGGCTCATTGGCACAGGACTCCCTCCTTGTTAAGGGAAATGATGGCCTTGCCCTATGTGAGGGACAGGACAAAGTTGGTGAGAGACTAAAGATTTCGAACTTCTTCCTTTGAGTGGGAGTCTTCTTTAAGCATCAAGTTGGCTTCTAGCTTTAAGAGCAAGAAGCTAGAAGCCCACCCTATTGCAGGTTGTTGAAAAACAATACTGGAAGGGCAAGAGAGGAGCTGGAAGTCTACATCATGTCCATATATACATCTTGCTACTCGAGAAACTTGGGAGAATTTCCCCTTGTGTGAAATTCAGGACCCTTTCTCTTGTTTGAGCTGTTACCTCCCTTCTAATGGGAGAGATTTTTTACTCTGTATTTTCTGGCATATATTTTCCTGTGTGTACCTTCTCTGATTTCTGTTTTGTTATGATTTGGATAAATGGGCTTCTTTGCTATTCTCTATGTATGCTCATTGTGGAATTGATATTAGGTAGAGAAGGGTTCAAGGCCTGGATAGAGAGCTTGAGGCCCTCCTTCCCCCTCCAAAATGATAAAACAGCCAAAAGTTAGGTAGAACCTGATCATATACCCTAAACAAACAATATTTAAGGGGGCAAATAGATATATTTCTAGCTGGGTACCACCTTTCTCTGAAGAGAGCATGGGGGCTCCAGCCTCAACCTCCTGCTTCCCATCTTGGCAGACATAAGTCTCCCTTGGAGAAGGGTGGGAAGACAGAGGCTGTCTATTCTGCCTCCCTTCAAACCCCACAATGGCAGCCCCTTTTCACAGATGGGTCTCACTCAAAACGTGGGGCATTCTCCTAGCCTTACACATATTAGGGTCTCAATCTTAAGACAAGTTTAGGTTACTGCATATCCATGTTGAATGTTAGAGATAGTAAGCAGCATCATTCAAAGAAATGCTGAAACAGTGGGGAGAGGCACAGGTAGCCGAATGAAAAGTCAAGTATGTAAACAAAACAGGTTTCCAATGGTAGAAGCATGTTTCACTTTTTTCCCCCATCAGTAGCTCTGCTTTGTTTTGACTCCACAGAACACCAGAGCTGAGATATCTCATAACTTATAACTGTAGTTTTAGGCACTCAACCCACAGTCTCAAATTCTCTACAATCTCTCTGGACTAAGGTCAGAGTATTACTCACTCACAAGGTTATAGATTTAAATTTACAGATTTAAAATGAGCACCAGATTAAAGAGATTTTCTCTTTTGTCTGAAGCAAGAATTAGCATGAATCTTCTCCCTTGGTGACAGCCAGGGCTGTAAAACCATCAGTTTACATTGAGGGACAAACCCTCCAATCAAATTAATATGGGAGTGGGAGGGAACTTTGCAATTTTACTCCCACTAAATGGGATAAAGGTAATTTAATATAGTATACTTAAATAAAGATTTGCCTCAATCTTCTCACGGTGCTTTATGGGCAAAAATCTCATTAATCCTGACAAGCCTATTTCAGGAGGAAGAATCAGATAAAGAAGCATAGGAGAAATTAGAGGTAAGGCCTAGCTAGTTAGTTAATAGTTGACTCTAGTGTAAATCTAAGTCATTTAGTTTTTTAAAAAGTTTACTTATGTGGCATTTATTTCATGAATGGAAAATAAAAAGATGGAAAGCGAGAAGTGGGGCAAAGCACAGTGGGGAGTTCTCAATTCCACCAAAATCATGCAAAGGATTTAACATTTTTTAGGAAGAATTCAGAATGCTTTATGATCTCTCCCCCTCCTCCTAGAACCTACAGGGGTTCTTCATGGATGCCCTGCTCCAGTGATACCTATTCCTTGGAAAGTTGATGTCAGAGAAATTTAAGTTCTGAGAGTCTTTGAAGTTAAATAAAGATTATGATTATATCCTTGGTGATACCTTTTTACTCTAAGACAAACAGGTTGGCTAAGTACAGAAAACTTTATCAATAGGCAAATCTACTAGATATCAAATCTCTTAGTCATGGTAACCCCTAAATCAAAGAAAAATATGAAATGACCCTCAGAGCTGTCAGTTCTCTTCCATTTCTACAGTGAGGGTAACAGCTTGTCAGAAAAGGGGAATGGGGGTGCTAAAGACCACAGTGGTTTTTAGATTTTTTGTGAACATTAACTTTAATAATGCAAATATGAAATTTTTATCCAACAACTAAGGGACTGGCATGCTCCTAGAGGACCTGATCCATATCTCTATAGACATTTTCCCTATAAACAAAACTGTAATACATAAGAGAGTTGCATTTAAATGAAAGGATGGCCCACAGATTCTCCTTGGAAAGAAAAATAAACAATTGGTAGAGTTTTCAAAGGAAGAGTTGCACTTTCAAAGGCAGAAA
Organism: Trichosurus vulpecula; assembly: GCF_011100635.1. Lineage (NCBI taxonomy): Eukaryota > Metazoa > Chordata > Mammalia > Diprotodontia > Phalangeridae > Trichosurus > Trichosurus vulpecula. Next base: position 90,205,401 of record NC_050576.1, on the reverse strand, counting down.
AGGAAGCTAATTTTGTTTGATGTGTTTATCCATTCCTGCAATGCTCCTAAGGGACATAAACAAACAAAAAATATTGAACATAAAGATAACTATAGCTTATACTCAATTTTCTGGTGCAGAGGATGAAGAGATAGAGACATTGAATGAAGAATTTGATAAGATTCTCCAAAGCAACTAGTCATATACACTGATACTTGACTTTTGAAAGGGAAAGGTGGTAAGTGTTTTAGGATTAAGAAATGAAAGTCTTATGAACTTCTTAAAAGCATCATTATATACCACAAATACTCTCATCAAGAAGATAATCAAAACATTTGGATGTACTGAGCTCTGAACAATACTGCCTGAATAGCATGTTTGCATACACAGAGTATAAAAACAGAGAGCAGAGAAAATATAACAATTATTAATATTGGAGTCATTCTCATTTCAACATTCTCTGTGAAGTCATACCCTCAATTCACTATCAGAAAAGTAAAAATCAACACCAAAGTAGAAACAAAGAATAAAGATGAGAAGACAACTCGTGGAATGATAACATCTCCAATCTAACATATTCAAACTACTGACATTAAAAAAATGGGAAATGGATAAGGAAAAAGATATTGACATGGACCATTTCTCAATAAAGCTACTTTCTGTAGTGTACCTAACCTTTGGTTACAAACTTGGCAGAAAGTTGGGAGAGAATATAATATCCCATTGTTTCTATAATTTAGAAAAAAAGATGATTGGTTTCAGTAGAGTTAAATTCAGACAAAATTTCACCAAGATTCTTTGATAAAGGAAAGCACAGATTCAACCTGCCCAGGACTTTTTTAGAGCAATATCAAACAAGGCATTATACAACAAGACATATGCTCATCAAAATGATTTACCACTGTCATAGAGGATGGTCTTCTTTTTTGAAAATTAACTTATTTATTTTTAGTTTTCGAAATTCAGTTCCACAAGCTTTTGAGTTTTAAATTTTCTCTGCCTCCCTCCCCTTGCTCCTCCCCAAGACAGCATGCAATCTGGTATAGGTTCTACATATACCCTTATATTAAACATATTTTCACATAAGTCATTTTGTAAAGAATTAGCATCAATGGAATGAACCAAAAGAAAAAGAAGCAAAACAAAATAAAGCAAGGGGGAGGGGCGGAGAGAGAGAGAGAGAAAGCAAATAGTATGCTTTGATCTGCATTCAGACTTTGTAGTTCTTTCTCTGGATGTGGATAGCATTTTTCATCATGACCCTTTTGGAGTTTCTTGGAACCTTGCATTGCTGAGAAGAGCTAAGTGTATAAAAGTTAGTTATCATACAATGTGGCTGTAACTGTGTACAATGTTCTGGTTCTGCTCTCTTCACTCAGCATCAATTCATATAAATCCAGATTTTTCTGAAGTCTGCCTGCCCATCATTTCTTATAGCACAATAGTATTCTGTTACATTCATATACCACAACTTGTTCAACCATTCCCCAGTTGATGGGCATCCTCTTAATTTCCAGTTCTTTGCCACCACAGAAAGAGCTGCTATAAATATTTTTGTATATGTGGATCTTTTTCCCATTTTTATAATCTCTTTGGGATACAGCCCAGTTTCTGTCATATGGTTTTCCAGTTTTCCCAGTAGATTTTGTCAAATAGTGAGTTCTTATCCCAGAAGTTGGGGTCTTTGAGTTCAGAGGATATTCTTTACAGAGGCCAAATGAAAGAGGGATTTCTTATAGATGGTGAACATCTTTATGTTCTTGTTTTGGGATGACATACTGTGGTAATTATATCAAGTTCCACAATACTATTGGTTCTCTAATTAACCAGCCAATCAACAAGGTACTATGTGGCAGGCACTGTGCTAAGTACTAGGGATACAAAGACAGAAGCAAAACAGTCCTGGCTCCAAAGGAGTTTGTAGACTAAAATGAGAGACACGTATATGCATAGGTATAGACAAGATGCATATAAAATAGACAGAAGATAACTTTATAGGGAAAGGTAATGCTGCAGAGAAGTCTATAAGATCCATGACCACTCAAATGAAATTGACCTAACAGTCCACATAGGAAAATCCAAATGGATGAATAATATCTATCAGAATATGACATACTTGACGAACAAACATTTTAAGTATACTGTAGATGAACAACGACCTGAACAAAAATTGATCAAGAGGAAAAGAGCAGCCTAGATTTTATTTGGACAGCTGCATAGTGCTCTCAAAGATCTCAAGCTGGCAAAAATACCATCTTTTATGTCAATATTCTCTTTATGACACTATATAGCTACGAATCACAGAATAGCACAATCTCTTAAGAGTCACAGATTGCAGGCTACCCAAACGAAGGCTGAAGCATATTGTCAACAAATACCTGTGTGCTAGGAAGTAAATTAGAAGATGTCTTAAGGAAAAGGAAGTAGGCTGGTTGTGAAATAGTGGGGAGAGTTAATAGAACCAGGTGCTGAAGATATGCTTGCAAGTCAAGACAAACCAGAAGACTTCGAGGAAGGCCTCTAATATGTTGAATTGATCCTGGATGAAACATTTATGTGAACACAAAGATAATAACTGCACAAGATAAAGTGTAGATGGACTTCAAACTGTACCATTGGAGAGAGTTTCCATATTGATGAAATTGTGACTGTTTAAATATTGGAAAACAATGAGAGTTCTCAGAGAGAATAAGTGAATAATTTCCATTTCTAAGAAGTGAAAAAAATTAAGCACTTGAAATATTGTAATTAAGATAGAGCCAGAGGATCAAAGAATCATAAAACTTTATAGCCAGAAGGGAGTTTAGTAAAAATTAAGAGTTCCAACCCCCTTATTTTATGGATGAAGAAGCTGAGCTCTAGACTGGCAAAATGGCTTGCCTTGTATAGTCTGATGGTATCTCAAAACTGCTCCAACATTCCCCTCCAAAATTAGAGATCAGATGACAATTCAATTGGGCTATAATTATAGGAAGAACTTGTAAAAAGGTGATGACTGAATACTATAATCATGTATCAAGTGTTATATGTGATGAAAACCCTGGCCTTGCCTCTGAAAACATTTTTTTAAGCAAATTAAGATTGTTTTTTTAAAAATGTGCTTTCTTGCTTTTTGACAGTTTCTAAGCATTTATATGTCATTTAAAAATCACTTTAGAGATATCCCTTGATAACGGTAAATTAGGAAGGGATAGTCTGGGCTCAGTGGTTAGGGGGAATCCTGAACTCTGGAGCTTTGGGAGACAAATTGGAGACCTTGTTCAAATTGGTTGGAGAAAGAGGGACAAAAAAGTGTTACTTCCTAAGTGGAGTTTTTTATTTATAAGAACCATATACTTAAAATATATAGGATGGGGCCGACTGCCCAACTTCAATTCTCCTTTATCCATTTTCGTTCTCCATCCTAACTCCAAAGGTCATATTTTGTACGCTGCCCTTTTGAGACACCTTAATCTTCAAAGTTGCCATTGTTATTCATTTTAGTCATATTTCACCAGTATAAAAAGGATAGAAGAAATTGGGGGCTCATGCTGTTTTGCCCATGCCCAAGATACCTCAGGCTGTCTCTGTGTCTCAGCATCTATGTAGCATATTGCAAGGTTGTCAGCAGCAGAGTAAGCCATAGCTTTCCCATGATAAAAATTACTCTTCAGTACCTCCACTAGAGGGCAAGCAAAGAAAGGAAGATGAGCTGAAATTCAATTTAGTGTCTGGTACATTTCAAACAATCATCCCAGAGTCACAAACCTAGTGCGTCAATGAAATGGTAGCACAATATCCTATATAATTTAAACAAATAATAAGTGATCTGTTAAGGTGTGCTTCCTGTCAACAGTTCTTAAGTGATTTCTATTAATCCTCAAAGTCTGAAAATCATTCCTACAAATGTATATAACTCCACTAAATTCATACCAAAAGTTTAACAAGTGCTACCCTATCCCCTGAATTGTCTGAGAACTCTGACCCAGGAGCCCTTTGTTACTTTTCACAGGTTCAGAGTTGCTTTTCTGTGTTATGTAGATTACAGCCAAGCTTCTATCCTATCAAGCCATATGAGAGTCATAAATAAGGTAGCTAAATTATTCATTTTGAATATTAAAATATTTCAAATAATGAGAGGAAACAAGTAGTTGGATCATTCCATTACCTATCCACAAATGGACAAAATTTTCACCTCTCAAGACGAGAAGTTATAGAGAGATTTTCTTAAAGAAAAGGAAAACCTATAGGAGGAGGTGAAAGAAGCCCAGGAGCCAACACATTGAGAAAATTGTTAATGGGTCCCCTATCTGCTCTCTTAATGCTCTTATCAGAGAGCGCAGATGTTTGCTAAACCCTCAGGGCAGAAAAGAATCTATTGAAGACACTCAGGTCATCAGAATTTTGTTATGATGTCTAGGTTTGGGAACATCATTGAAGAACTGTTCCACATGTTCTTTCCTTTTCCTTCTCTTGCCTCTCCATCTCTGCTTGGTACAGTGACTCTTACCTTCCTTTTTTTTTTACTTCCATCTCCTTTCTGATTGTACGTTCACAGATGCTTATTAATAAGACCCCAGGCCTCACTAAATATTGTACCCAATTACTTTTCTATCTCCCCATCTGTTACTTCTTTTCCTTTTCCAAGCTTGTACCAATGCCATAATCCCTGCATTCAATCCCAAGGATCTTGATCTCTCATCAGAAGCCCCATATCCTAGAGCTTTACCCTCCATTTTTGACCTGAAGCTGAACTGGAGAGCTCCCTACCCCTCATTACATACTCCTTCTTACCTCTCCCTCCAGGAAAAAGAAAAAACAATCCATAGTTATGTGCTTGGGTATTCAAAGTGGTAATTTGAATTTGGCATAGTCACAGGCACTAATCTCAAACACATATTCCATGTGTAATTCAATGTGATTGTGCGATGGAGAACAGAAATAGCAATCACAAGCCACACAAAGGACACATGAGTTCCATCAATAGACATCATCTGGTTACATGTATAACCCCTTCCATTACTCTAGGACCTTATATGGCAACCTGGTTACCTTCTGGTTAGTCCTGGCACCACTGTAATAGAGCTTCACCCTCTCCTTTAATTCTCATTACTATTGCCCTGATACAGTCCCTATGTCCAGACTATGCCAGTAGCCTTTGAACAAGTCTTCCCACAATAATAGCCAACATTTGTATAGTGGTTATGCTATGCATCACCATTTTTCTTTCTCCTCCTATCTATCCTTCAGATTAATTTTCCATATATATAGTCATCTACTTTACTCAAAACTCTTTATTGCCTGCTGAATGAAATTTGTTTCTTATACTGGGTTTAAAGGTTCTATGCAATCTGGTACCACCCTTTCTTACCAACTTCATTTCATACTTCACCCAAGCAAATTGAATTATCCATTTTCTGAATCTTCCTCGTGCTTTTCTACAGAATTCTGTTATTTAACTTTTCCTCTATGCAGGAATGCTCTGCCCTCCTCTCTTGACTTTTTGAATTCCTAAACCATCCTTCAAATAACAAATTGGTTGCTTCCTCAAACTTTTTTGATCAATCTCTTTAGGTGATATTAATTTTTTCTTTTGTATTCCACATAGCATCTTATATCTCTGTCTTATACACTTATCATACATTGTTTTGTATTATAGTTATTTGTGTATGTTCTCATTACCACACTAGGCTGTCAAGTCCATGAATGGAGGGATCATGTGTTGTATAAATTGTCCATCTCCCTACCACCATGCTCTGTAAGCATTTATTAAATGTTGGTTAAACTAAATATAAATGAATCTTATTTCTGTTTTCACCATATATTACCAATTATTAACATAAAATATTCTAAAAAAATCCTATTTTCTTGTTCCAGTGCTTTACAGCCCTATCTTTAGTGTAAAAATGGGTGTATTGTGATGCTACATTTCTATAGCTCTTTCATTTCTGCCCCCAACACTTTGGTATTTCTAATAAAAAATGTGATTCATGTGGGATTTACGTAAATGTGATTTTCATCCTCAGGTTGTCCTGTCTCGTGACTGAATTTTACAATAAGACCATACCAAGTAGTAAATAAACCACTGACACCGACTTCTTAAAATTAAATTATGGAGATGGAATATGTCATCACATAGAAACGGTTTGCTATCAAAGAATGTCAGAAAATATGAATGTGACCTTGATCAGCATTACATTCAAGATATAAGCTCATTTTAAGAACTTCAGAAGAAATCAGTGAGCCTATTTTATAAGCCAATAGTTTCAAATATTGTAAGCTTCTAGTAAATGGAGAGTATCCTGAGAAATATAAAGGAGCAGGTTTGGCATAATATCCTGTGAAGGAAGCCTGTTAAAGACTTAGTAATGATAACTGACACTTATGGAATACTTTAAAGTATGCAAGGTCCTGTACAGACATTATCTTATTTGAGACTCACAGCAATACCATGAAGGAGATTATAAATTATTATTTCTATTTTACAGATAAGGGAATTGAGGCTGAGAGAGGCTAGTTGAGCTGCCGATAGATACAGAGAGAATAGATATTAGAGCTATGATATGAATCTGGGTCTTCCTCACTGGGTCCTGTACCACTCTAAGTATGACATGCTGCCCCTAAGAGCCTGTTAGAAAGAGGCCCAGAAGATCAGGTACTCCCTTTGACTGTTTTACTGACTAGTGATGTGAGTGGTGATAAACTTCATCAACTTCTTTGTACTTAAGATGGGTTAAATGTTTCTAAGACTGCCTACACACACATTTGTTTGATGAAAACAAAAAAGGGAAAAGATCAAATAAAGGTAATGATTTCAAAACAACAAATCTTTATTATTATAAATAACTGGTTTGGCAAAACTCTTGATGTTGTCTGAATATACCCCAAATATTTATCTGGACATACCCCTACACATTGTGCTCCTTTCTAAATTGTTGAAACTAAGCTAGACATAGGGCTGGTAGATAAGGCAGGGATGTGTTTGAATCTGACTTATTGGCAAGTAGTGAGGGATGTTTTGTAAACAAAAGCTTTCTAAAAATTGAATGAAATCAGTGGTTTTCTTTGGTCCGTATTTTTTTCATACTGATTTGAAGTCAACCAGGTCGTCCTTTTTCCCCTATAACTAACAATTTTCTTAGTACAAGTAGAAGTCTAAGCAATTGATCAACAGTGACCGATTGATAAGCATTTGTTAAGTGTATACAAAGTCCTAGACATTGTGCTAAGCATGGCACAAGATATAAAGACATTCTAGTAGAAAAAGTATAATGCAAGTTCAACTTTTTTTTTTACAAAATTTCCCAATAACTGCAGATAGAAGCAAAATCAGGAGGCTAGTACCTTAGTGAATAACTACATACATGCAAGATACACATAGAATGACTGAAGATGATAGGACAGAGAAAGATATTAGCAACTATGGGGAGCCAAGAAAGGTCTTCTTCAGAGTGCAATATTTGAACTGAGTCTTGAAGGAAGCTGAGGAAGCTAAGAGGTAGAGGTGAAGAAGTAGAGAGTTATAGGCATGGAGCATAAGCAATACAAAGGGACAGAAACAGGGGAAAGCATATTTTCTTTAAGTAGCTGAAAGTAGGCTAGCATTGCTGTGTCATAGAATTTGTGGAAGGGAATAAAGTGTAAGAATACTGGAAACAGGAAGGGGCCAGGTTTTGCAGATCTTTAAAGGCAAAACAGAAGACTTAGATTCTTCTGGTACAAAGTGAGGATGGGGATGGTTTATTTTTCATCACAAATATATTAAAAACCTTAACACATTATTAACTCTTTGTGGTAAAGTGTAACACACAAAAAAAAGTTATGTAAGACATTCCATCCTTTCCATCATCAGCACCAATCATGAAAACTTAGCGTTGGCAGGCAAATTAAGGCCCAAAGTCTTAGGAATAGCAGTTCTCCCACAGTGCCCCCAACCACCCCAAACCACTAAGCCCTATTTCCCTACCAGTTCCTGATGTCATCATCTCTTGAAGGTGAAGGTATTCTCCAGCCAGGAGTGTAATGGAGTCAGCTCTAACTGGCTAGTGAGAGCCAACTGTTAAATTTTTGGTGTATTTACACCTTAGAAATCAGCAACTGCCACAGATTTGGGCTTGATTTAGTGTTTTGTTGATTGTTTAGGCTTGGGGAACTATTAATAATGAAGATTAAACTTAAAAGTACATTTATATACATTTCATTCTGGAGAGCCAGTTGTTAAACATTTACCAACACACTCCAATATTACTGTATAAACATTGCTTGAGCTTAGTAAGAGTGCACTAGCATACCCTGAAGTCATCAACAGAAGGCAGGTCTGGTGACTCTAGGCCAGGGGTGGGGAGCCTGCCACATGTGGCCCTCTAGGTCCTCAAGTATGGCCCTTTGAAGTTTGGATTCAGTCAAAGGGCCTCACTTGAGGACCTAGAGGGCCACGTGTGCCTTGAGGCCGCAGGTTCCCCAACGCTGCTCTAGGCTGATAGCAATAATAATAATGACTGGCATTTATATGACACTAAGGTTTACGAAGTCCTTTACAACCAATATCTACTTTGAGCCTCACAAGCCCTCTGCTACTATCCCACAAAGTGCTGGCCAGCTGCCACCAACAGTTCAAGCAAACTAGCCTAGCTGACAGGAAGTGGCATTTACCACAAAAGTCAAATCACCGGCACTACCTCACCACCATGTCCCCTCACACCCTAATGGAGACAGCTTAGGATCTTGAGCCAAGAACCTTGAGAACAGCAGCTGCTTTCAGCCCAATAGCCACACTCATCATATCCAGGGAATCAGTCCTTGTGGATATGCAATCTGGCATCTGCTTCTTCAGGGACTGCAATCCTTGCCCCATAATAGCTACTGTTCCTAAAAAACCCAGAAAGAAATTTTCATCACTCAAGTCCTTGTTTTGGTTCAAGTGGGTCAACATCAAAATGGGTTATCATTTTACCCATGAAAATAACATTAAAGAAAATAGTCTTATCAACTTTGTCAATATATTCCAAGAACTAAAGAGCCTTTCTATCTAACTTGCAACTAAAATTTCCCATGTGTGTTATTTCCCCATGTTAGAATATGTTCTCCATGAAAGTAGACTGGCTTGCTTTTCTCTTTGTATTCCCACAGTGTTTTTCATTCATTCTTAAACACATATATGTGCATATATATGTGTATATATTTATATACCCATCTCTCTATCTACCTATCTCTAGCATTTACATAGCAGTTTAGGTTTACAAAGCTTAATTTATCCTTACAACAAGCCTGGGATATAGGCACTACCATCATCTCCATTTTGCATATGATGAAACTGAGGTAAGCAGAGGTTAAGTGATTTGCTCAGGGTCACACATTTAGGAAGTCTCTGAGGTTAGATTTAAACCCCTGTCTTTCTGACTCTAGGTCCAATACTCTACATCTAGCTGTCCAATAAGCAAAGTCATGCATCTGCATGGTGTGTATACACACACACACACACACACACACACACACATATATGCACACATACGTATACGATTTCTGTGAAATACTATATTCACATTCGTCTAGGTTTGTGGTGGTGGATATTAAACTAATGTGGTTGGCACTATATGAACAGCTATGCCTTAAAGGTATAACAAGGTATTTACTCTATAATATTTCATCAGAATGTCCCATGATCCTTGGAGTGCAGTGAGTTCTGTAGTAAGAGGAGGAGAGTTTAGGCCATTCCATTTATTTGACTTCAGTATACTCCCTTATTTTCAGGACAGATTATAACAGTATTCTATTTGGAATTGTGAAGTAGATGGCACTAGAAAATGCTTGTCTAACTCAACTAGTCTATCTTTTAAACTTGTAGTTTTACATAGCAGCCTGCTTGCTTGAGAGAGAGAGAGACAGAGAGAGACAGACAGACAGATACAGAGACAGAAACAGAGAAAGATAGACAGAGACTGAGACTTAATCTGGACATGAAGAGGACTAGTTGATTCCTTGATACAACTACTCACAGAGATATCCTAGGTAACAGACTAAGCCTGTTGAAGTATGTCTGGATGGGTTACTCTACACCCTGAATGGATTACAGAGAGTGTTTTCCATAGATGATGAAATTAACTACTTCTGATCTCAACTATTCTTATCCCTTGAGAAGGAACATGTATACTAAATGCTGGGTCACACACATGTCAAGGAATGGGTAGATGCATAAGTTCACCCATTCCCTTCAAATTCCTTAAGGAAGGCAGCAGGGGAGGAGTATGTGGCACCTAATAGAGCTCAACCAGGAAGTAGTTTAGTCTGATAAGAGTGGTCCACACAGATGAAGAAGAGGATCCTTTGTAATGTTAAAGATGAAATCAAACCAGATCCCTTATTCTGGGCCAAATAAAGGCTGGGGTCATCTTTACTTTTCTCTTTCTTTCCTATCTAAACTTCCCCTTCCCCCATGGTGACTGGACCAACCATATCAAGGAATGGATGTTGTTGCTGTTTGTCCTTTTTTCTTGAAGAGGACCATGACAACTGGAAGTCCATGTCATGATTTGCAAGTGAATTGGATTTAAGTGAGGTGAGGCTGTGCAGTCACTGGCCTCACTCCTTCGTCCAAGCCATCTGGGTCCAGTGGCAAGATATAGATCAGGACAACTGGAGATGACCCTAGATGCAGTGGGAGACCTTGGCTTTTTTAAACCAAGGTCTTTCCCAGGTTTCAGTATGACTGAGGCAACACCCATTCAGTGATTAAGGCTAGGTAATAAATGAAGCAAAGAATAGCCTCCTTTACCTAGTCAAAAAACAATCAATCTGGGAGGGAAAGACCCTCAGGGTTTCTGGCCAAAACAGAAATAATTGCTATTTATACTCACCTTGAGGCATCAGAGTTCAGACAGTGACTGAGTGAGGCTTGGGTTGGGACCTATTACTGGCCAATCAATGAAAGGCCTAGTGATTTGGGTTTAAGACATGGTCCTTAAAAAAGAAATCTAGTCTGTAAAGCCCAAGATATCTTGCAAGGTTTCAGTGATCAAAATTTATATTTCTTTGGGCAGAGCACCCACAGGTAAGGGTATAATTCTCTATGTGGATAAAAGGGGAGGGAGAAAGGAAGGAAAGAAGAAAGAAAGGAAAAAAGGAAGGAAGGAACAAAGAAAGGAAGGAAAAAAAGAAGGAAAGAGCAGCATTGCCCAACTGGAACTGGCCAGTCCCTAGTGCGGCAGTTCCTACAACTCACAGATTGTTGTTTGTCCTTCCATCTTGAAGAGGACCATGACATCAAGAAGGTGATGTCATGACTTGCAAGTGAATTGGCATACCCAAGGTGCAACTAGGATCTTCGTTGACCTGGAAGTGCTAGAACCAGTCAAAGTGGCTCTGACAGACATGAAATTTGAGATACTAAAGGAGTGTTTGGCCTTTTCCAGTTAGAAGTTAATCAGGAGAAATGGAGGTATTATTTCTAGAGATAGAAAGCAAGAGAACAAGGGAGGAACTTTCTCTCCCTGTCTCACTAAGCTTGGGAAATAGATTAGAGTCACATTGTGAAGTTTCTTAAATGACAGAAAGTATTCTACCCTAGATGCTTTAAAGAGTCACAGCATATTCTTGAGCAAGGGAGTGACATGGTCAGACATGCTTTTTTGGATGAACATTTTGGCAGGTATGTGCTAGATGGATAGGAGAAGGGAGAAGCTGGATGATGAGCATCCAATTATTGCAATAGTCCGGGAGAGATGTGAGGGAGTCTTAACACCAGTGGTGCCTTGAGCTGAGTGGTTTTGAAGGGCAAGAATGTGAGAACAGTTTGATTATATTCAATGATTCAATATTTATTAAATGACTACTATATATGCTAAGTATCACACTAAGTCCTGGCAATAAAAAGACAAAACAAAAAAATAATGTTTATCCTCAAAGCTCTTACATTCTACTGTATGGGGGTGAGGGAAGAACATTACCATGATGTCACATAAGTAAATACAAGATAGCCCTGTTATCCGATGCTTTTATGCTACAATTCTACTATGTCACAAATGCTGAAATCTGCACAATTCTGTATCTGACTTTTTTTTGTTGCCAATATCGTCTCTTGGATTGTATGTGTGTGTATGTGTGTATATATATACATATGCATATATATATATATATGTATATGTATATATATACACACATATGTATATACACACATATAACCAAGAGATCTTTATATATATATGTATATATATGAGATTTATTGGTAATAACATCATTAAGAGGTGCCAGTCTCTCTTGTTTGTAGGACTTACACAAAAGAGACAATGACCAAGATGCTGAAAGCAATAGGCCTTTATTCAGTACCTTTTAACTCACACAAAGGAAGTCCTGTAGTTTAGGTTGAGGCAGATGGAGGGGTGGAATTGAGAAGAAAAAGAGGAGGAGAATAGAGAGATTAAAGATTCTTCAGGATCAAAATCATCAGAGAAAGAAGGGAACTACTGGATCAGTAGAAGGACAGTATACATCCCTAACTTAACCAGGTAGAGTAATGGGGTGAAGTTGGGGGAGGAGGGGTCTGGGTCTCTGGTAAGAGAATCTTCAGGTCATAGTAGTAGGAAGAAAAGGGTTGAGATTCCATACAAAATCACTCCTATTGACCTGATGTCTATGATATGTCAAGCTCTCTTCACTCCTTTGAGTTTGGTGCAGATACGTCTGTCTGGTCCCAAACATAAGGGCAGATCTTTGAAGCACATGAGAGACAAAGTTTTTATTGGAAGGGGCAGGGTCTGACCTAGGAACATTGATTGGTTTCCTACCTCTTATGCCACAGGAAGGGAGGTACCAAATGTTTAGGCTGTGTAGGACATGAATGTTTCAAAATAGGTACAATTTCAGAAAAGGGGGCAGGTTAGTGCATCAGAGGAAAAAAATTTGTATATTTGAAGGAAGGGGAGATATTGCAGATGTGAGGAGAGATGCTGTTTCCAGAACAAAGACAAATTGTCACAATAAAAGCTATGTTAGGAAAATCAGACTTTTTAAAAATAACAGAAGCTCCCATTTCAGTCTGTAAATGTGATGGTATGAAAGACACACAAACATCTTAAGTTGGCTATAGGCTCTCACCTCATAGGCAAGGCAGTGAGCCATTTGGAAGGTATATGTAGGTGAAGGATGTGGTCTAAATGTTGCACTTTTTTTGGACTTCATATTAAACAGGAAGTAGAAAGTGAGCTAGCATCTTCATAGGGAAAAAAAGAGTCCACTATGGTTTTAATTTTCTTTTGTATGTTGAACATTGAAATGATAAACATGAAAATAATTAGAGACTAAAAGCTATAATGACATTCTATCTTTCCCAGAATAACATACACTCAAAGAGCTCCAGGAAGAGGCAAGCTGGAGAAGGGCACATGGCTAAGTTTAACTTTATTTTTTTAATTATAAGCTAATCTAAAACAACAATAATGACAGAAACATATGACAACAACCCACAAAACAACACTGTCATCTAGTACTATGAATTTTTAAAAAGAGTTTGGAGACACTCTAGAAATATGACAAACATTCCAAATAGAACTTTGAAAATCATTGTTGTTGCAGAAACTAAAAGAAAATGCCTAAAGTATTAATAGACAAAACAGTTAGGGGCAATAATATTTTCACACATCAGAGGCTGTCAACTCTGAAACTCATGATATCATCATAATATTTTAATTCTATACTTACAGGTAGGATATAAATGGGAAAGGAAAGGGAAAATGAACATGGCTAAGATATCAAAGTTCGTGAGATTTTTTTAAATTCAAGTTGATTCAGTGTTTATTTAGTGCCTGCTACATCCAAGATACTGTACTAGGTGCTAAATATATATAGTAAAAATTGTCTTCAAATAGTTTACACATTAATTTTTAATTGAAATTATGGAAGAAACAATATAAATTATTTCAGAGAACTTTGTGTTTTAGAGTACATAGAATATTGGTGGTAAGAAACCTGAGTTCTAGTACTAGACCTGCCACTGATTCATTGTGAGATCTTGGAGTAGTCACTTAACTTATATGGGTTTAAGTATTTTCATCTGTAAAATGAGGGAATTAGGCTTGGTTTCTACTGCACTAGACCTGCCCCTTTCTACTCTAAATCTTTGATTGTCTAAGCCTAAACTGTTAGAACAGAATAAGTCCCACCTAGTCTTAATGTTCTTCAGTATCATTATTTTGATTTTAATTCTGTTGATCTTAGCAATGTGATGGGTAGTTTTGTTTTGTGGTCCTTTTCGTCATTTCATCCAAGATACATTACATACAGTGTAATGCAGTGTGGGGCTGAAATGAGATCCAGTTTGCATGAAATATCCAAACAGGAATTCATCCAGAAACTGAAGGAAACAAATTCTATTCCTTTTGAACCTCACCATTGAAGTTTTGTGAAGAATTCCACATCCCTTATAAATCATTGGAAATCTCATATGGGGCCAGTGACAAATTCCAACCTCTGCTATATGATTTTGAGTTGAATAGGAAGAGATTACCGGTGGTATAACATTAATATCTGTAGCCCACGGTCTAATCTTAAAGAACTTCCAGGGTCTATTAAAGACAGTTTCCAGTTTGAAAAGCCAGGTGCAATAATTCATTGCCACATCAGAGGGCTGAAAATATCAGAGAGAGAAGGGCAGAGTTACAAGCTGAATTATCTGGCCTTGAGCCACTAATTACAGATGTCTGTGGGGGAGAAAGGTTTGAAATGCTTAGAAGAATAAATATTGAGACTATGAAAAGTTTTAAATACAGATTTTTCATCCAAAAAACTTAATGAAGCAACTTAAATCCATTTAGTCAGTTTTCAAGTAAATATAAACTAGTTGAAAGGTTATAGTTTCTTACTGTTGTTTAGTTGTATCTGACTGTGACCCCATTTGGGCTTTTCTTGGCAAAGATAACAGAGTGGTTTGCCATATCCTTCTCCAGTTTACTTTACTGATGAAGAGAATGAGTCAAATAGAGTTAAGTGACTTGACAAGGATCACAAAGAATAGTAAGTATCTGAGGCCAGATGTGAACTCAGGAAGATAAGTCTTCTTGATTACATGCCTGGCATTCTATCCACTGAGCCACCTAGCTGCTCCATTATAGTTTCTTAGATAGCATCTGAAAAGACATATATAGTATTCAGAGTGAAGGAGCTCAGAGTTCTCCTGTATTCTGCCTTGGCTAGAGCATACCTAGAGTACTGTGTTCAGTTCTGGGTGACATATTAAGATTTAGTGTTATCTTCAATTCAACTGAAACTGCTTCTCCAAAATTACAGATTGTCTCATAATTGTCAAAGTTAAAGAATGATCTCTTCTAGAGGCTCATTCTTCTTGATCTCTCTATAGCATTTGACTCTGTTGACCAACTGTATTAGGAGGGCAGAGTTTATAATCTCAAAGAGGATCATAAACATGTCTGAAACGTTCGGAATCGCCGGATATAAGAAACTCTCAAAGTAGAAGGCAGAAGAATCAAAACATTTATTTAGGCTCCACAGTAACCAACCCATGAACCAGCAACCCCATTTTGATATATTGATCAAAAGCTTCCAGGCCCAATAAGTACGCCTTGAAAGAGTAACCAGGAGGCTACAGAGAAGCATGATTGCGTAAAGCAAAATCATGTTTCCCCCTCTATGGTAATAAGATTACCCACTGGCCTGAAGTCTTTGTTCAGCTTTCTCCCGTAGGTCAGCTCTGCTACTGGCAGCTCCTGCTTCAGCTGTGGCTGTGTCTGTGGCTGTAACTGACGTAACTGTCGTAACTGCCGCTGTAACTGTCGTTGTAACTGTCGTTGTAACTGTTTCTGGCTCCAACCGGAAAAGGAAAAGAGGATCTTCAAGCTGTCCTCTCCCCTCTTATAGAGTTTTTGACATCATCAAGCACCGCCTGAACGACCAGGGCCGATTGGTTCTTGACTTGGCCCCTCCCCCTAGCATAGCCGTTAACACCTCCCCTCAGCCAGCCCCATGACTCATCACACAGGAAGTTGTCTGGTCCTGCCCCGGAAGAGCAAGCCACAGTGTCCAGAGGCTCAATGAGGTAAGCTGAGTCATTCAAAGAAAACAAAGGCCATTCTGGCTACACTCCACCCCTTGTTATAGGATACATAATCTAATCAGCCATGTATCCTAGAACATACATTGTGATCCAATTACAAAGGAAACTAAAACATATCATTCATTATAAAGCAAAACATATCATTTGGTGACATTCCTAAATATTGGTTTACGATTCAAATGTGATCCACCCCTAGGTCCCAGCAAGATAATCTCTTCAATCAATCATCCCCAAAATAATTATTAATAATTCAAATGTCCACCCCTAAATCCTTGTATCCATTACATAGGATCAATAATATCATAACAATAAAACAACACAGCAAGGATAACACAAAATAAGTAAACAGAACACTATCATCATTTCCACCCCCCTTGAACGATTGGGGCTCAAAATCTTGGGGTGAGGGGTGAAGGTCTCATTTTCCATAGCTTCTTCATGCTGAAATTGGATGTAGAGATGGCCCTGCCCCCAAAAAGTCCCATTCCAGAGGTCATTTCTTTAACGAGCTGGCAGGAATTCCAAGAATGCTACATGCTTAGGCAGTCACCGGAAAGTGCAGGGTGCTTAAGCCTGAAGGAAACAAAACTAGCAACAAGGTTAGCCAAAACAAAGGACAAAAAGAATAGTCTGTGAATCTATTATTATAACCTATTCACGGTAAAATATATGGTTCAGGGGTACGATTTGGTAATTATTTTCCCCTGAATAGACAACTGTTACAGTGTTGTCCTTCCCATGGGCTATAACTTCTGCAGCCTTTGGAATATCATCTGGCTTCCGTTTTACCCATACCTTAGCTCCTGACTTTATTCTATCAATGGAGCAAGACCCTTTTGCCCCTCTAGTAGTTATTTTGGGAGGAGGGTTAGTTTTCACAAAGGGTATTTTTTCACAGGGGATAATAATGACTTGAACCATCCTATCATTTCTACAAAATTGTACAGGTTTTTTACCCATATTCTGGAGTGTCACAACAATTTCTTTTTGATAATTAGAATCTATCACTCCAGCCAATACATGTATTCCTTGAGCCGCTAATCCTGGTTTAGGTAATATCCGTCCAAGATGATTCTTGGGGATTCTCATACATACTCCAGTAGGGGTTTTTCTTATCTCTTTCCTATTTAACCTAAAATTCTCTATACAATGTAAATCATATCCTGCTGAACCAGGTGTTCCTGGACTTGGTAGTGGGACATCTTCCCTCACAGTCCAAAATTCAATGTTTTGGATCTCACATGTTTGCTGTTCTCTGATCTGCAGATTTGGGGTCATCATTCTGGCTAGAGGTGTACTCCCCCCTAAGGGCCTATTATTCAAATTACGTAAGGCAATAGACAAATTATCCTTCCAATGTCGATATGAATTATTTGAGCTTAATTTTCTCAGCTGTTCTTTCAACAATCCATTCATTCTTTCAATTAGCCCAGATGCTTGTGGGTAATATGGAATATGATATATCCATTCTATATTATTCAACACACAATATCTTTTCACTTCTTTGCCCTTGAAATGTGACCCATTGTCACTTTGAATCTGCATTGGGGTTCCATAATATAAACTTACAATATCTAGAGTTTTACAGGTGTTTTTCTGAGTTGCGTCTTTATAAGGACAAGCCACTAGTACACCTGAATAGGTGTCAACACACGTACATACATATTTACATCCTTTATCCTGGGGTAGTGGGCCAATATAATCTATCTGCCAAATTTGGGCTGGAACTTTTCCCCTTGCTATTTCTCCAGTAACTATCCTAGGAAGAGTTCGTTCTTTTTCTAATTGGCATATACAACACTCCTCTGTTATTTGTTTTAACAACGCATGAGAAATACTGATACCTCGATCCTGTGCCCATCGATGGGTGGCCTGGACCCCTAAATGGCCAGCAGTCTGGTGGACCCATCTTGCTAAGGCTGGGTCATCAGTTGGAGTCGGAGTAGGGGCAATACATTCAGTAGCAATCTTTGCTAGTCGATCCGCATGTGCATTGTACTCACGTTCTGGTGTGGTCAGGGTTGCATGAGCATCAACATGAAAAACTGACAGATCTGTAACCAAAGACATGTCCCATATATTTTCCCATAACTCTTTACCCCAAACTTGTTTGCCATGAATCTCCCAATTCTGATTCCTCCATATAGGCATCCACGTAGCTAATCCATTAGCTACCGCCCACGAGTCAGTAAATATATGACACTGTCCTCCTTTCTCTGCTCTGATGGCCTGATGCACTGCCATCAGTTCAGCATATTGGCTACTTCCACCTATCCCAGAACTTTCCAGAGTTCTCCTTGTACAGGGGTTATAGGCTACTGCTTTCCAATGTCTCTTCTGTCCTAAATATTTTGCTGTCCCATCAGTAAACCAAGCATGTTTCTTCTGTTCTTCATTTAGTCCGTCATATCCATTATTCCATTTCACTAAGGATGGTACCATCTGTTGCTTAGATTCAAGGGGCTTTTCATTGCTCTCAGTATCAATGTTCGCCACAGATTCATGTAGAGCAGAAACTCCATTTTTGCCTGCTCTGGACCTATTCTGAATATACCACTTCCATTTGATTATGCTTGCCTCTTGTGCATGTCCAATTCTGTGAGAAGCTGGGGTACTCATTACCCAAGTCATAATTGGAATTCCAGGCCTTAATACCACTTCATGACCCAGAGTTAGTTGCTCAGTTTCTACTAAAGCCCAATATGCAGCTAACAGCTGCTTCTCAAAAGGTGTATATTGCACTCCAGATGAGGGCAGTTTCCTTGACCAAAAGCCTAAAGGTACACTTCGGCTTTGTTGTTTTTGCCACAGACTCCAATTTGCATAGTCATCTTGTACAGTCACTTGTAACTCCACTGGCCCATTTTGCATAGGCCATAAGTCTAGAGCTAATTGAATAGCAGCCTTTGCTTCCTCAAAAGCTCTACTTTGTTCAAGTCCCCAGTCAAATTCATATTTCTTTCTGGTGACTTTATACAAGGGTTTTAGAATCTGTCCCAAATGTGGGATGTGGTGTCTCCAATAACCAAATAGCCCTATGAACTTTTGGGCCTCTTTCTTATTGGTAGGGGTGGGAAAATCCTGGATTTTTTGTCGAGCTTGTGGGAGAATTTCTCGCAGTCCTCTATTCCACTGTATCCCCAAGAATTTTACAGTTTGAGCTGGCCCTTGAACCTTTGCGGGGTTGATTTCCCATCCTTTGCTTTTCATATGGTCAATTAATAATGCTAAACTCTCCTCCACCTCCTTTATATTCTTTCCCTGTATCATGATGTCATCTATGTAATGTGTAAGCTGTACACCAGGTAACTTTAATTCATCCAAATGTTCAGCTACAATCCTGTGGCAAATAGTTGGGCTATGAATATATCCTTGCGGCAGGCGTGTAAATGTATACTGTCGGCCTTGCCAAGTAAAAGCAAACTGATTCCATTGCTTGGGGTCTATTGGGATCGTAAAGAAGGCATTGGCCAAATCAATAACTGCATACCAAGTCCCTTCATGTTTTTGTATTCTCTCTATTAAAGTAACCGTGTCTGGAACAGCAGCATACAAGGGAGGAGTCACTTTGTTCAGCTGTCTATAATCTACTGTCATCCTCCATGTTCCATCTGATTTTCGGACTGGCCAGACAGGGTTGTTCCATTGAGTAGTTGTAGGGACTAACACTCCTGCCTCAACACATTCTCTTATAGTGTTGGCAATTTCATCTTGCCCACCTGGCACATGATATTGCCTCAAAGTAATTACTTCAGAAGGTTCGGGCAAAGTGATTGGATCCATCTTGATTTTCCCCACTAAGACTGCATTAATGCCTATTTTCCTCACAGCAAATTGGTATTTCCCTTCAGGTAAATTTAAGGTCATACCCTTCAAAATGTCTATTCCAATGATGTATTCAGGAATAGGCACAATAACCACACTATATTCTTTCTTGGGCAACTGTCCAATTTTCATCATTAATTTAACTTGCCTGGCTGATATTTCAGTCCCTCCTAGTCCTGTAATGGTAATAGGAGTTCCATGGCTGAACTTGTCTGGATTTCCATAAATAAGGGTGGCCTCGGCCCCAGTATCTATTAATGCCTCAGTTACCGTACTTGACCCATTTTTCCAATATATGGTCAAGTTAATGTGAGGTCTACAATCCAGCCTGTGTATTTCCTTAATTTGGACTGGGGCTCGGCCTGTTCCCTAGTATTCCCTTTCATATGATTCACTTGGGTTTGAAGGTTCAACATCTGTAGTATTTGCAGGAGCAGTTCTTATTTCCCTATCTCTCCTGTTATCAAGGCCTTTATCTCTGTACATTCTATATAATTCATTGGTTGGAATTCCATCTATCATTTCAAAACCTACCCCTGCTCTCAATAAAGCAGTAAACATTTCTTTCCTTGTTACTCTCCTTTGGCGCCAAGTTTGCTGGTTATTCACTCTTCTCTCTCGAGGAGATCTATCCCTTCCCCAGTCACCTAAGTCATATAACTGTAAAATCTTATTTATCACTGTTGTAAGACGGCTCCCTACTTCTCCAAGTAATAAATTCAAAATTAGTTGTTTATAAGCAGGGGGAGCTGTCCTAATTATTAAATTCCTATGAGGCAGTCCCATTGGATCATTGTAATATTTGTCTGCAGTTCCTATCATAATGGCAGTCTTCATTACCTCCTCCTTTAGTCTCATGATACAATCTCTAAGTGAATACCAGGGTCTGTGCTCAGTGGGCCACATAGAATCAGTATCATATCTCTTATTGCATCCCACAGCGGCTAATGCCAACAGAGTAGTCCTGCTATCACCATCTCCTTGCTGATGATGTTCCCTAAAAGCTTGTTGAACTAGAGGATCATGGCTGATACCTATGAATCTCATGCAGTCTGTCCCATCTACTGATATTCCACTGGCCCCTTGATCACTGAGTCTTACCATCCAAGATATCAATGGTTCTCCTATTCTTTGGCTGAATCTACTCAAAATATCTGTGACCTCTTGCGGTGAGAAATCTTCCTGAATTTCCCTTGTAACTGAATCTTCACCTCGGGTTTCTGTCTTCCTCCTTTGTATGGGTCGAGCCCTTGTCTGATCATTTAACCATCTCCTATTCTCTGTGTGAGGCACATCCTGAACCCCAGTAGTGTTTTGTGCCTCAGCCTCTAACATTGTCTCATTTTCTCCCCACTCACTTCCTCTGCCACCATGGCTAGGACGAAGCAGGCAGTCAGGCTCTTTCTGGGCTGGGTTGAAATGCACTCTGGGCTTTTTTGGTCTCCTGTTGCTCTTAGCCACATTAATAGAAAAGTTCTCATTTGAGTCAGTTTGGTCTCCTGCTATCTGAGATTCCTCTTCTTCCTGTGGGGTAGGAGTGCCCCCATGTCTTTCACTTAATCTCAATCTTTCGTATACTAGCCGGTAGGCTGATAACACTATCCAGCTTTGCCTAGATAGTGATGCCCCTGACTGAATCCCAACTTCTCGTAAACACTTTTCCAAATCCCTAGGATCTCCTCTCCGTAGCCTTGGTTCCCAGTTTTCACAGGGTCCAGCTTTTTTAGCCAATTCTTTTGCTAGGGAGGAATAAAATGGATCCTCCCATCCTGGGATATTCATCTCTTCCTCTGGAATTGTTCTGCTTCTAAATAGAGATCTTATACCTAGCGATCCCATCCACTTCGTCGCCAAATGTATTAGGAGGGCAGAGTTTATAATCTCAAAGAGGATCATAAACATGTCTGAAACGTTCGGAATCGCCGGATATAAGAAACTCTCAAAGTAGAAGGCAGAAGAATCAAAACATTTATTTAGGCTCCACAGTAACCAACCCATGAACCAGCAACCCCATTTTGATATATTGATCAAAAGCTTCCAGGCCCAATAAGTACGCCTTGAAAGAGTAACCAGGAGGCTACAGAGAAGCATGATTGCGTAAAGCAAAATCATGTTTCCCCCTCTATGGTAATAAGATTACCCACTGGCCTGAAGTCTTTGTTCAGCTTTCTCCCGTAGGTCAGCTCTGCTACTGGCAGCTCCTGCTTCAGCTGTGGCTGTGTCTGTGGCTGTAACTGACGTAACTGTCGTAACTGCCGCTGTAACTGTCGTTGTAACTGTCGTTGTAACTGTTTCTGGCTCCAACCGGAAAAGGAAAAGAGGATCTTCAAGCTGTCCTCTCCCCTCTTATAGAGTTTTTGACATCATCAAGCACCGCCTGAACGACCAGGGCCGATTGGTTCTTGACTTGGCCCCTCCCCCTAGCATAGCCGTTAACACCTCCCCTCAGCCAGCCCCATGACTCATCACACAGGAAGTTGTCTGGTCCTGCCCCGGAAGAGCAAGCCACAGTGTCCAGAGGCTCAATGAGGTAAGCTGAGTCATTCAAAGAAAACAAAGGCCATTCTGGCTACACCAACTTTTCCTCCTGGATACTCTCTCCTCTGTTTTTTTTGTTTGTTTGTTTGTCACTCTGCTCTCTCTTGGTTTTCTCCTACTTGTCTAACCGCACCTTTTCAGTCTCCTTTGCTGGTTCTTCATTTATATAATGCCCACTAATCCCAAGCATCTCCTAAGGCTGTCCCCTGAACTTTCTCTGTTCCCTCTATTACATCTCCTTTGGTGGTGATTTATTTGCCCAGTTTCAGCATTGTATCACCAGCTGCCTGTTAGATATTTCAAACTGAATCCGGGGAAAAATCCACTCCTCTGCTTAACTTCCATGTTGCTGTTAAAGGTAGCTCCATCTTTCACTCTTCCAATGTATACAACAAATTGCCAAATCTTATTATTTCTTCTCTTATAATATCTCACACATATCCTTTTCCCTTCCATCGAAAAGCCATGACATTACTGCAGACCCTCATCCCCTCTCATGTAGACCTGGGGAACAGCTTTGTGACCAGTGTCCCTATCTCAAAACTGTCCCTAATGCAATCCAATTCATCTTCCACTCAGCTGCCAAATCAATTTTCCCAAAGTATAGATCTGGCCATGTCATCTCCTGTTCAGTAAAGTCTGGTGGCTCCCTATTACCTTCAGGGTAAGATACAGTTTTTTGTTGGGGGTTTAAATCTCTCCACAACCTGGGCACCTTTCCAGTATTCTTACATCCTATTCCCCACTGTGTACTCCATGATTCAGCCATACTGGCCCACTCACTGGTCTTTGCATTATTACACACAATTCCCTTTTTCTGTGCCTTTGTGTAACAACAATGTTGCTAGCAGTTGCTGTGGAGGTGAAAAATTGATAACAAAACCAACAGCAAGAGCACACAGGAGGTTCTTTGATCAGCTTTTCTAAAGAAAGCAACTTTAAGGGGTTAACAATCTCACTTTAATTAAACATACATATATCATTCACTTAGTCCAGGGGAAAAAGTCAGTACTCTGAACTTCGGGGAAAACACAAACAGAGATTACAAGCAGAAATTACATAAACAGAGCAAATAACATGGAGAAATCAACAGGCAGGCCTCTAGCTGTCTGACCAGGACATTACCTACACAGTTACCAGAGAGAAAGGTACCGACATCTGGCTTTTCAATGCTGGGGAGGGCTCCCATGGCTATCCAGAGTCTTCTCTGGCCAAATCACCAACACTCTTCCAATGAGTGTACCCCCAAAATCAAAATGCCAACCTCAGAGCTCATATACCCTGTTCAGGGCCCTGAAGGCTCAGAGCCTACTTAGCAAAAGGGGTGTGGGAAAGACCTTTAATCACTAGCACCAGATCATATTCATCATTTCCAATAAATGACTCTTGATTCAAACAAAGACAAGACTCAAAGACACAGGATTGCCTCAGTGCTGAGAAGCACTCAAAACAAAAGACCCCACTTTGATCGCCATTACATCTGAAAGGCAAGACTCATCAAAAGTACTTGATTACCTCAGTGCTGAAAAGCACTCCAAAACAAAAAACAAAAGATCCCACTTTACCTGCTCAATTCAAACAAAGATAAGACTCATTAAAGGCATTTGATTGCCTTAGCATTTCAAAAGAGAAAACAGTAAAAAAAAAAAAAAAAGTCCTACCCTGCTTAACATTACACTTTGCAATGATGGGTCTTCATTTCTGTAATGATCTAGACCTTTACCTCTGTCTCTAGTTTCCCTGGATTCCTTCAAAAGTCAACTCAAATCCCATTTTCTGCAAAAGGCCCCCTTGCTATGTATCTTATACGTTCCTAGTTATTTTTATGCTATCTCTGAATTAAAATACATGCTTCTAGAGGACAAGAACAGATTTTTCCTTTCTATATATTACCAAGACTTAGCACAATGCCATACACATAGTAAGCTTGCTGATTGATTGATTGAGGGGAATAGAGGCCATGCCTTATGACAATTGATTGAAAGACAGGATTTTTAGCCTAGAGTTAGCCTGAAGACTTGGTTAGGGGTGGGCATTATACCTGTCTTCATATATTTGAGATACTATCCTGTAGGAGAGCAATTAAACTACTTCTACTTTATACCAGAGGACAAAGCTAGGAGGAACAGTTGGAATGCATGGAGGCAGTAGATAGACACATTTAAGTTATCAAATTTTTGTCTTTCTATCTCTGTGTGCATTTCTCACTCTCTCTCCATATCTATCTATCTATCTATCTACTTATCTCTATCATCTCTATATTTATGCTTTCCTCAAACTTTTGGTCTTGTGACCCCTTTACACTTCAAAAAGTTATTGAAGACCACAAAGATCTTTTATTTATATTGGTTGTATCTATATATTTACTATATTAGAATTTTTAAAAGGATGAATTAAAATGTTTTTAGTTAATTTTAAAATAACATTATCCCTTCATGCATTAACACAAATACTATGTTTTATGAAAATAACTATACTTTCCCCCATGATATTTAGTGACATTGTCCTTTTGTATATGGCTTGATAGAAGTTAACTGGAGTCTCATATTTGCTTTTGTGTTCAATCTGCTGCAATGTGTTGTTTGGTTGAAGTATATGAAGAAAATCTGACATCACATGGTTATGTAGTTGTAAAAGAGAGGAGTACCTTAATAGACAAATAGTCTCCATATCATTACTAATAATTTTGACCACATAGTCCCCCTGAAAGGGCCTCATGGAGCTTCTGAGGTTTATGGATCACAGTTTAAGAACCATTGTACCAGTTCTATTTATCCATGAACTTTCTAAAAGATAAATTGAATGAGTTATTTTATAGAGGTAGTGAGATCCCCTTTACTGGAGCTTTTCCAGTGGAGGATGAATGACTACTATTCTAGAACAGATTCCTATACAGGTATAGTATGTAGTAGATAGCCTCTGAAGCTCTTTCTAATTCTGAAATTTTTTGATTCTTTTATTCCTATTCAGTATCCACCTTGAGAATGGTGTTTTGTAAATATGCTGGTGCTAGGCCTGGTGCTTTTGGGCATTTCAAATCTGGATGACAGAAAAAGAGCTCGAACTTATTCCTTTAGCCAGGATGAACAGTAGGCCACGTACTCAGTAAGATTAAAATTCAAGTCAAACCAGATTCAAAATTACTTTGATTGTTTCCATCTGTATAGAAGTAGATATTAGGAATATTCTCCATCCAGAATTCTTCCTGAAAATTCAAAGGTTGGAAGGATTGGATCAAATAGTGGTCAACACCCTAGAAGCTCTAATCCAAATTGGCACAATAAATGTAGATAAATTACAGAGAATGAATGGCATTGGCCCAAGCATTTTGAAGGAACTCATGGGTGTAATTGGAGAACTGTTAGCCAAAGTTTGTAAGCTTTCACTATACATGGCTACTATGCCAGAAGACTAGTTCCTTGCAAAAGTAACCTGGTGAATAAGGAGTTCTCTGGAAGATGGGCCATAGGGAAATGTTAGAGTGTAAAATGGAGAAAAAGATCCCTTAATTCTTCTTCAAAACAACCCTTAGGGGAAGACAACATGATTTCTGGAGAGGAAAATCACATGGCTAGTTTATTTGAGTTCTTTAATGACAGGCATATACAAAGAAAACTTTTTGAAGGTCACACCACAAAGACTATCAATAATTTTTTAAAAAGTATCATTATGAGTTTAAAAAATCAGATGCCTTTTAATAATAAATACTACAACTTACATGCCAGAGATTTTCTTCTTTTGAGGGTCTTGGCTATACTCTGGAGGATCTCTAATCTTGCTTGCTTGCTCATAGCCTCCATCCAGGTGACCTGAAAACTTTAGTCTCTGACATTTGTGCAATTCACCAACTCTGCTTACAGGCACAGTTTGTTTACAAGTTAAGAGAAAGTGATAACCTGAGAAAGTAGGAGATATATTTTTGGACGTGACCACTGTGAGAATTTATTTTATTTGACTATTCATATTTATTACAAAGTTTTGTTTATCTTTTCCCTCCAATTGGTGAGGGGAAGGAGGATGCAGGAGAGAGAGAAAATAATCAAAACATTCATTAAGTGCCTTCGATGTTCCAGGTACCATGCTAAATGATGAGAGTACAAAAAGAGGCAAAAGACAAGTTTCCACCTTCAAGGAGCTTACGGTCTAATGGGGGAGACAACATACGACATCCAGGGAAGATACCGGAATTAAGACAGTTTTCATGTAGAAGATGGGTTTTTAGTTGGGATTCAAAGGAAGCCAAGGAGGTTGGTAATTGGAAAAGAGGAGGAAGAGCCTTCTGGGCTTTGTGTATAGCCAGAGAAAATTCCAGGAGCCAAGAGATGAAGTGTTTTGTTTGTGGATCAGCTAGGAGGCCAGTGTTGCTGGATTGAAGAGTAATTGACAGAGAGTAAGGTAGAAGAAGACTGGAGATATAGGAGGGGGCTAGGTTATGAAGGGCTTTTGAATGCTAATCATAGCATTTTATATTTGATCCTAGAAGTAATAGGGGGCCACTGAAGTTTATTGAATAGTGCAGGCAACATAATCAGACCTGTGCTTTGGGAAAATCACTTTAGTAGCTGAATAGAGAATGGATTGGAGTAGGGAAGAGACTTGAGGCAGGTAGACACACCAGCAAGCTACTGTAAGAATCCAGGCATGAATTGTTTTTGGCTTGCACTCGAGTTCTGCAATGTCAGAGAGAAGGGAGCACATAGGAGAAATGCTGCAAAGAAAGTGACAGGCCGTGGCAATAGATTGAATATGAAATGTGAGAGATAATGAGGAATCCAGGATGATTCCTAGGTTGTGAACCTGAGTGACTGGGAGGATGGTATTACCTTTGACAGTAATAAGGAAGGTAGTGACTTGAAGAGAAAGCATTGAGGGCAAAGATAGTGAGTTTTGCTTTGGACATATTGAGTTTAAGGTTTCTATTGGACATCCAGTTGGAGATGTGAGATTGGAAGTCAGCAGAGAGACTGGGAGTAGATAGGTAGATTTCAGAATCATCAGCATAGAGATAAGTATTTAAATCCATGGGACTTGATGAGATCACCAAGTCAGGTAGTATAGAGGGAGAAACATCCCAGGACAGAATCCTGAGGAACACTGGTGGTAGAGGGGATGATCTGGATAAAGATCAAGGAAAGGAGACAGAGAAGGAGCAGTCAGATGAGAAGGTGTTGTTAATTGTAATTATTATTAGATGAAAACAATATTTTAAAGACATTAGTGAAAACCATCATTCAGACTCCTATGTAGGAGTCTGAATCAATCGACCCCCTGTAGATCTGGTAACTTTTTAGTCTCTAGCATGTGATGCTTTTGTTGATGGTCCCGCATTTGCTGTCTGTGGTCCTCTGCAGTTCTGCTGATCCCCTCAGCCTCTAGCAGAAAGGTAAATAAGATCATAGAGTTGGAAAGAACCTTTGAAGCCATTGAATCTAACCTCCTCATCTTACAGTTGAAGAAACTGAGGCCAAGAGAAATTAAGTTACTTGCCCATCGTCACAGAGTTAACTAAATGTTTGAGGCAGGATTCACACTCAAGTCTTTTTGACTGTAAGTACAATTTTCAGCCAATTATACCAGGTTGCCTCTATGTAAGGACTGTGGCAGGAGGTATAGAACAAGCATTCTTAACCTAGGATCTATTAACTTGCTTTGTAAAATAAGTTTTCCTGATATTAGAATAATACTGGTTCCCATTATAATCTTAAGCATTTTATTTTAGTGATTTAAAATATTATTCTGAGGCAAGATCCGTAGGCTTCACCAGATGATTCCCTGACACACCAAAAAGTTAAGAACTCCTGGTTTAGATCCCAGATGTATGATTTCATCCTTGTGAAGCACTCCCAATATGGAAACTCCTTTCCTGATGAAGATTGGAAACTGTCTCTAACTTACACCCTTAGGGAGCTACTGACCTATTAGGGAATTAAGCAGCTTTGCTCATTTAACAATCATCAGGGACAAAATTTAAACCCAGGTTTTCCTGACTCAAAGGCCAATTCTATCCAACATGCCACTTTGCCTTTCACAATAACAACAGACGGTTACTCTAAAGTGATAATGATAATAACAACCAGACTTTATATAATGCTCTAAGGTTTGCATATGTATCTTGTTTGATCTTCACAACCCTAGTGCTATTATTATCCTCATCTTATAGATGACAAAAGTGAGAAAGTCACATGATAAGACTCTCTCAATTATGGAACCCAGAGACAAACACAAGTACTTGGAAGATGTTTGACAAGTTTGCTTCCTTTCAGATTTAAAATATCCTCTCCCTCCCCTTAAGGTCGAGTTTATGCTATTAATTTCTCAGCAAAATCTTTTCTTCATTGGTATTACAAAGGTGAGTTTCAGTTCAGCTCCTAACCAAATTACTAGAGTTTCTAGAATAATAGAATTTGAATTTAAGCGATTTTACTAAAAACCGTCAGATTCAATCAATCATACACGAGAACACACACATAGCAACCCAGTACACTTAGAAAAAAAAATCCTATCGGTATTCCTTATTGTTCTGCTTTTGAATTTCTTATATCTCTTGATAGCCTACAGAGGGAATAAATAAGAATGCCCAGGTTCTGGGAATAGTGCTAAAGAGTCATTGAATAGTTCAGTGGCATGCAGATGTTCTCCCCTTCTCCCTCAGACCTATTTTAATGAATTGAGCAGAAACATTGTTTATGCCATCAACATTTAAATCCCTGTCAAAACTGTCCTGTAGGAATTTGAAAGGCTCTGGAAAAAAATAATGGTTCTGACATGTATAGCTATACTATTCTGTCACATTAAAATATATTTCTTTCTCTGACATCCTAATTTTCTTGTGTTTTTTTTTTTGAAGGGCACAATGAAAAATAACCACCTTAACAGGGGGTAGATAGATATTGTGCCATTAGGGGAATCAAATATCTTTTCAAAATCTTCAGAGCTGAAAAGCGTTGAAGTATCTTGCTGAAAATCATTGTGAGAGCAGAGAGGTAGGATCTGTAATTGGCTGGAATCCCGAAGTCACTGATATATGATGTTTTCCTCTGTGATATGGGAACTGAAGAGCACAAAGCTAAAATGAGATGCTGAAGGGGAAGTAATGTTGTCTGTTCAAAATTCAAAAAGGAACAGAAAAGGACACATGACACCTTAGTGATTTTCAATTACATTTTAATTTCCCACTAATAATAATAAAATAATAAATAATAAAGTAATAAAATGTATTTATTTGTTATTTGTTGAATGTTTAAAGCAGGCCAGTGCAACATATGACCCTCAGGGCCAATTGTAGCCCACCGAAGGATTTTGGGCAGCCTACCACTGAACACGCTTTCCTGTTTGTCACATGACCCATGACAACCAACCATCTTCAGTCTGTCTCTAATTACCTTTACTCGGAAAGTGAGCTGCTAAAAAAACCTCTCCGCCACCCGTAGAAGTTTAGCCTATTTTAATTTTGGTCCCTATCTTCTGTCAAGTTGTGCAGGTCTGGTTTAAAGTGATCCCACCATCAAGATGGATACCTTGATCCTTTGGGCCCTTTGCCCACACTTTTGGGCAGAGAATCACCTTATTAAAGCTTAAATGAACACTTGACCTTCTCTGATTGCAAGATCATTTTTGCTTTTTGTTTTTTTAGTTGTGATTTTTGGGTAAAAAATGGAACGTTCTGAGCTTCCATTTTAAGGTATTTAGAATTATAGAAACAGCCACTCTATTTCAGTTGTCCTGCATAGATAATCCTATTTAGCATTTTATTTAATCTATCACCTTAGTAACTCTAGCACTTATTATCAGGGTCATAGTCTTTTCTAAATGTTAACTTAATAGGTGTAAAATGTCCCAGGGACAGACACTAGGGATGGCCAGTGAGCTGGGTCCAGAACTGAACAGGAGGAAGAGAAGAGCACATGCTGTTTTAGCAAATTATGCCATTCCCTTAATGAGTCTAAACTGTTGCCTTAAACAAGTTTCATGTTTTTTTTTAACATCATTGTGTAGCATCCCAACCCTAACTACTATCTAACTTATAGGTTGGGGTCCTCAGAAGTCTACTACTGATCTTAAGATTCTAGGTATAACCACAAAGGGCAGTGTTTCTACTACTATTATTTGTGAGTCCTCCCTGGTGTGCTTCCCATTGTTTATCAGCCAATAGCTTCAATTTGATTTGACAAAAGGTATTTACTAAAGTTGTATAATAAGAATTTCTACAAAACATTGCCCTCAAACCAATGACATGCTCTCCTTTACACAAACAAGTTTCCTAGGGATAGTGTTTCAAACTTAAAGTATAAAGGTAGTGAGAAATGTATATCAAAGGGTTACTCATAACTTAGTTCATGGAAGAAATTTTATTTCTTTGTAGAGGCCTTATGAGTTCCCCTTAGGTGTAGCTCTCCTCTGGGCTCTTAACTTCAATGCTTCTAAGGAGACCATAGCTGACACTTCTTTTCCTCTTAAGAGGTGACACACCTTGAAGCTTCTTCCCTTTAGTGATTAATTATTTTTTTCTTTGATCTGAATGTGAGTTTGTCCTTGTTTGTTCTCAGTACCTTGTTTGCTACTGCTTGCTGGATGTGTTCTCTGCTGTTGTTCTAGCGTCTCCTATAACATGGTCGATAAGTGCCCTTCCACTTTCATTGCTGACCTCGCATGAAGTTCTGACTCCTCAACCTGCTCCAATGCCTGGATTCCTCCACAACTTGGCTAGTGGCTCTTTTTATGTTTAATGTAAAAAGTCTGCCCAAGGTCAACCTAGGTCAAGATTTTCTGTTGTGGCATTTGCTTTTCATCTAATGTCCAAACTCCCATGATCCTCCTTTCAAATTAAAGAAATAAGTTTTTATATACTTTTGGCTATTAAATGTGTTTCTACACTTAGCCCTTCTTTCTTAAATACCTCAGGCTTTTCCTTTATATTGGTTACCTTCCCTCCTTCCTTAAGGTTGTGTATGTTTGCTTTGACTCTAGTTCCCTTCTATAACTCTTCTACTTGTTTTTTCCCCTGACTTTAGGATCATAGTTTATTTTATAGCATTTTTTTCCAATTACATGTAAAAAATAATTTTCAACATTCACTTTTTTTTTGGCAGGGCAATTGGGGTTAAGTGACTTGCCCAAGGTCACACAGCTAGTACATGTGTCAAGTGCCTGAGGCTGGATTTGAACTCAGGTCCTCCTGACTCCAGGGCCAGTGCTCTACTAACTACACCACCTAGCTGCCCCCCAACATTCACTTTTGTAAGATTTTGATTTCCAATTTTTTTCTCCTTCCCTTTCCTTTTCCACTCCTTCCTCCCCAAGACAGGGTACAATCTGATATAGGCTATGCATGTACAATCCTATTACACATATTTCCACATTAGTCATGCCTCTACAAAGAAATAAAGAAGAATAAGAACAAAAGGCCAAAAAATGAGAAAAAAGAAGAGAAAATAGTATGCTTCAATCTGTATTCAGATTCCATAATTCTTTCTCTGAATGTGGATATTATATTCCATCCTGAGGCTTTTGGAATTATCTTAGATCATTATGTTGCTGAGAGGAGCTAAGTCTATCAGAGTTGGTCGTTGCACATTGTGGCTGTTGCTATGCACAATGTTCTTCTGCTTCTGCTCACTTCACTCAGCATCAGTTCATGTAAGTCTTTGCAGGTTTTTCTGAAGTCTGACTGCTCATCATTTCTTATGGAACAATAGCATTCTATTACATTCACATGCCATAACTTGTTCAGCCATTGAGCAATTGATGGGCATCCCCGCAATTTCCAGTTTTTGCCACCACACAAAAAGCTGTTATAAATATTTTTACATGTGCATCCTTTTTTCTCTTTTATGAGGATCATAGTATTTTGAGTGGAAGAGACTTTAGTTACTTCTAAACTAACTGCTACCTTGTACAGATGAGATAAATGAGGCTCAGAGAGATAAAGCGACTTGACCAAAGTCACTCCAGTAAAAAGTAGCAGAGCTAGATTTGAGAGCAAAGTGTCTGATGTCAAATCACAATTGCCTCTACATCATAGCTATTTCTGACAAGTGATTTGCTCTTTGTTTTTCAGTCACATCTGACTCATTGTGACTCATTTGAAGTTTTCTTGGCAAAGATACTGGAGTGGTTTGACATTTTCTTGTGCAACTCATTTTATAGATGAGGAAACTGAGGCAAACAAGGTTAAGTAACTTGGCCAGGGTCACACAGCTTGTAAGTTTCTGGGGTCAGATTTGAACCCAGGTCTTGGTGACTCCAGGCCTAGTGCTCTATCCACCGTACCACCATTTGTGCTTCATCATTCCTGTTTGTCAGATGTAACTTGTGAGGTACTGTCAGTGTTCTTTGAAAGTCTGTGGAAGAGGGAAGAGATATCATAGGATTGAGTAGGGCGAATGATCTAATTTTTAAACTATGGCAAGAAAATAGTCTATAAGCAATGGACCAGAGAGTTAGACTTTAATTTTTAGTAATTGAGACTTGATATTAAACCCCCAAGTGGAAGAGCTTGGGGAGCCTGATTCTCTAGAGACTTGGTAATGTGCAATGGAAATGTCCTGCTGCCCTTTTGAGGCACATGCAGATATTCTAGTGCTAATGGTCTAACCAAGTGGTAAAGAGGAAGCTTTTAGATGGGTAGTGGAGCTGGAATTGGAACGTATTCAAAAGATACTATTCAGCAATGGAAAGCCTCTTGACTCTGGCTCTTTCTGGCCAGATTAGCATTAGACCAGCAAGATGAGCCGCTGAAGGTTTCTCTTATCCAGACCCAGAAAAAAGCCATGAACATCTAGCTTGGTAGTTATTTCTATTTCTGTTGTGTCTATCCTTTCCTGTTTTTGGATGAAGATTATTGGAAATTCCTATGATTTCAGCTTTGTGAGCTTTGAAAAATCAATACAGTGAGTTGCCAGAAATCTGGAAGCTGGAGGATTTCCCAGGAGCCAGATAGTGAGGAACAAAGTCTGGAGCAATTTGACCAGTCCATCCCAGGCTATCAGTAGCAGAGGTGAAGACTTACCTAACCATAAACCATGCTGCATTCAGAAGTGAAATTGATGGGTGAATGCTATGTAGAAATCACATTGTCTACTGACACTCTCCCCAGGGGCCAAAGTAGTGTACGAGAGAATGTGCCCCAAGCATTGGGAGGCAGTGCTTGTCCTTCTCTTCTTGTTATATAATAAATGACTGTTGCCTTAACTGTATGTCTCTTTGTAAAAGCTGATTGATGTAAATTGGTTAAATGGAATAGGCATGCTAATTAATCACTAGTGGCTAAGTGTGTGAGTGTGTGTGTGTGTGTGTGTGTATAAAACACACTAGAATAAGAGCTTGAACTGCCAGCATTTGAGAAGAGACACCCCTCTTTGTCTCAAGAGTACACTAAAACTTTGTTTAAAATGCAGCAAGCCTCACTCATGAGGAGTGAGTGCAGAGTCACACCTACATGTGTAACTGTTTCTCCAGTTTCACCTGGGATGTTATCTTAAGTCAGTCTGGTCATTGGTCAAATAGCCCTTGCTCTTCTGTAAGCTATTATCTACCTGCCTCATACTAGAATTAGTTTATGATATCGACTGATTATAAACTTCATTAGAACAACATAATTTGATCAAGAGAGTCATGTCTGGCAGCTAATATGAGAACCCAGCTCTTGAGAGGTAATCATTCTTTCCTTTTTCCCATGATCCTCTTCCCAATTCTGTAATGGAAAAGACTTTTCTATCCTCTCCCCACAAATCATCATTAATTATGTATTGTAGCAGAGTGAATTTCTCGATAGAAGTTATGCTTATCAGAGAAGTATCCCAAAGAGTCCACTTGTGGAATTAAGTTGAGTTGAGAATAGAAAAAGACTCAGGGAGATTCATATTATGACCTGCCTTTATCACACATCTCTTTTCATCCTTTCTTTTCATCCATGTTGTGTTTTTGTGAGAGAGTGAACCTCAAATTTATTGAGGAGAAATTTTGTTGCTCCCATCCCTGCTATGCCATTTCAGTAAATTCCTTAGCCTTGAGCCAATTGTGTCAACTTGCTGTCTATTAGAGGTAAACATAGCAGTGGGAGCTTGTCATCTATAGTTTTAGGAGTATGGACCCAGACTACTTTAAAACTGGGGTAGTTCTGTAGGATTCAACCCAAGAGTAGAAGGAGGGGTAACTCAGGAAATAGGGAGAATATGCTGCAATACCAAGCAATTTTCTCCATAAATGACCTTCCTTATTCTGACCCTCCTCTTTTCTGTTTGCCCAAATGTCATAGTTCTTTAAAGGTCCATCCCACATCCAACCTGCTCCATCAATCTTTCTCTGATAGTCAATTACATGCTAATCCTCTGATCTTCTGAATTCCAACTGTTTTTATCTGTGCCACACAATTTAATGTTTGATCATATACCATCTTATTCTCAGTTGCTTCATATATGACAATGTTGTCCTCCCAACACTTTTATAAGATCTTTGAGATCAGGGATTGTTCCATACTTCTTCAGGAAGGGCTAAATAACAATTTTGTCAGTATTTTGATTAATTAGTTAATGACTTTTGTCATAAATAACATGTCTTTAAAAAGGAATATCACTGAATTGTTGTTCATTCTTCCCTTCAATTCAATAACTATAGATCAGGACTATATTATCTTATTAAACATATATGAAAAGTCAGTTGTAACATGAATTTATGTAAATTAAATCACTTTCTCATTCACTTCCAACAGAAAGTTGGAGATGCACTCACATGAGGAAGGGAAGATGTAGCTTTTGGCACTAAGAGCTAATAAAATTGCACTTATATGTGTCATTTGTCAAATAGCTTTCTTCTCATCAAACAATGGTATTTTGTTTTTTATTTTTATTTTTTCAATTCAGAAGGAAACCGGGCCATAATTTAAATTGTTTGGGTGGAATAGACACTTCTCTACATTGGATCATTTAGATGTGCCCCAAAATATCTGTAGTGAAATTTCAATATCAGCTATTTATTATATTTTCCCAGACAATGAGTCATGGTTTTGAGGTCACTGGACCTGAGAACAAATTCTGTTTCTGTTAATTATTACTTGTGTAACCCTATGTAAATTACTTAACATTTTTAGGCTTCTGTTTCTTTATATATAAAGTGAAGGAATTGGACTAGATCATCTCTGAGGTCTATTTCCAACTAAAGGTTTGGTTCTGAAGAAAACTTTAAGGGAAAATCTTCTGCACGGACAAAAATCAACGTATCTAGAATCAAATGAGAACCACTGAGGAGAAATCTTCACAGAAGTTATCTCTGATAAATTTCTGGTATCCAATAAATACAGGAAATTGATACAAATATATAAGATTAAGAGCCATTTCCCAACAGGCAAGGAAGCAAATGATATGAACAAGCGGGTTTAAAAAACATACATACACTATATACATATACACATATAAATAAAATATATGTTTACTCAAAAAGTTTGTTCCATTGGGAATGACCTTTTTTTCTCATTTTTACCTGTGAAAATATTATAAATAATCATGAGATATACTTCAAATCATTACTATAAGAAAAAAAAATTTCATCTTATACTCTTGGCAAAGATGACAAAAGATGAACATAATGGTTGGATAAATTTTGAAAAGATAGGGCATATTAATTTACAGTTGGTGAAGCTGTGGATTAATTTAACCATTCTAGAAAATGCTTTGGAACTACAGACATATATATATATACATATATATATATATACACACACACACACACATATACATATGCATATGTATGTGTGTGTGTGTGTGTGTGTGTGTGTGTGTGTGTGTGTGTGTGTGTACCATGACCGCATGATAACATCACTGGCCATATATAGCAAGGAGATCAAGGTTAAAGGCATATGTACAAAAATTTTATAGTTGTACATTTTGTAGTTCCTCACTCCTCATATTCAATCAGTTGCCAAGTCTTATCAGTTTTATTGCCACAACTTATCTTGCACCTGTCACCTCTCTATCACATAGCTAACTCCTTAGCCCAGACCCTTATCACTGCCCTCTCTTACACTGGCCTCTTAATTTGTCTCTTAGCTTCCATTGTCCACATAGTTCTCAAATTGATATTGCTAAAGCATATCCCTAAAATCTTGTCAATAGGACAGATTACAAACCCTTCACAAACTGTCTCTAGTCTATCTCTTTAGGCTTGTCACACCTTACTGTCCTTATTCACTCACTGTTTTAACCAAACTGTCATGCTTGATAGTATCTGTTCATGAGAGTCGATGTCCCATCCCTCTGCCTTTGTATACACAGTCTCCTGTCTTCAGAATACACATCTTCCTCACCTCTGCTTCAGAGAATTCTCTGGCTTCCTTCAAAGATCAGCTCAAATGATCCTTACTACAGGAAGACTTCTGATTCTTTCAGTTGCTAGTGTTGCCCCCAAAATTATACTGTATAAGTGTTTAAATTTAATGTGCTATGTAAATGTTGCTTCCCCCACCCCCCAGTAGGATATGAAACCCCTGAGGGCATTTTTCTCTTTATGTCACAATATCCAGGAACCAGGATCCAGCATTAAATCTGGCACATAATAGATACATAATATTTGCTGAATGAATAACAAACAGTTGTATGCACAGTGGGTTCCCTTTGGTTGGGCAGTGGCTGAAGAAATTGGGGTCTTTGAATGTAATGGACTGTTGCCTTCCATAATGACAAAAAATGAATAATTCAGGGAAACACGCAAGGCTTGTATGAACTGATGCAAAGCAAAGTAGTTATAACCCAGAAAAGAATTTACACAATAACTGCAATAAGGTAAAGAAAAAGAATATGAAAATACACCAAAATTGGATTGGTGAAGTAACCAATCTTTAATTCAGAGGACTGGCAATGAAATACGGCCACTCCTCTCTGCAAGAGGTGCTAAAGTCTAGGTATGAAAGGAGACATACATTGTCAGACATGGCAAATGCGTTTCATTTGTTCTTTGCAACTGTAAAGTTGGACATATCCTTTTATAAAACGTTCATTCTTTTTGTATGTTAAAAACCCCAAACTTTAAGGCACTGAGCTGCTGAAAATCTCTCAATATGATTTTCTTTCTCAAAATCAATTTGAAATCATCTTGTGTACTATGTCAAGGGCATGGTGATGTATATTATGGTAGATTTGCATGTGGGGGATGTCTTACACGGACCTCATTTCCCCACAATGCTTCAGGACAAGAAAATATTGATCACCTTATCTTTGGCATATAGCTAGGTCCCTATTAGTGCAAACAACTAATTCCCACGAAGTGGTCATGTGTATTTAAATTTGTCTGTTCTTATCATGCAAAATATGGCAAATAGCTTCAGCCCAATGGAAATATGCAAAATGGATTTGAATAATGCAACCACTTCACTTCATGGCAGTCTTGTTTGTACTAATCAGGACCTAGTTAGTTGTCCATCTCTCAGCAATGTGTGTATGGGTTCTGCAGGATGGCAATATCACCATGTATTTTGATAAGTTAGACATATTTGCAGATTCAACGGCTGGGTATTTATGTGAGACAGACTGTACTGAGAGATTGAGAGAAATAAGAAAAGCAACAAAACAAAACAAAACAAATTGAAGTCACCCCTTTACCAGGGCTAATGTAGGCAGCAGAAGTGAATGCAGTGCCAAAGAGATCAGCACATACCAGATTATAATGCAAAAAATGAGATTAGTGCTCCAAACACTGCCAATGTGATTAATTTCCCTTAGTCTTTCCAAAAATGAACTGAATGGACTATAGTGTGGATATAGATGTTTTAATGGAGACTCAAATGCAGCCTTCAGAAGACTTATGGACATGGTAGTTATTTGTGAATGGGACAAAAATATTTATCCCATTCTATTTTTAATATAATGTGTTTACTTTGAGTTAATGCATTATCTGGCTTGGTCTTTTATAAGGATATGTATTTTAGAGGGCTTAGAACTATGAATTTGAATGGAAAGATAACTACAACAGTGTTGTGAAACTGGACATAGCTTGAGACAGTGCTATGCTGCTGAGAGGTGGGTGGATAATTCAGGCTACAAGCATATGAAAAAGGTATTGTCCCTGCTTTTAAGAAGTGCATGATTTAGAGAGAGTGGTGAAGCAAGAGGCAGAAATGATTGTGATTAAAAGCAGATTTTGTTGTGTTCTAGGAGATGCACAAAGTGCAGTGAAAACAAAGAGGAGGATGAGCTTACTCTGAGCTAGAGGGAATTAGGTTTTGTGAAGGAGGTGGTATTTGAGCTGGGTTTTTACTGATGGCTAGTATTTTCACAGGTAAAAATGAGAGAAAAAAGGTCATTCCCAATGGAACAAATTTTTTGAGTAAAGATTATGAGGGGGGAAAGTTAAAAGATTTAGAGGCCAGTGAGTGAGCTGACCAGGTTGTCTATAGCATAGACTATATATATATATATATATATATATATATATATATATATATATATATATATATATATATATATATATATGTATACACACATGTATATATATATTACACACACACACACACACATATATATATAGTTTGTTTTTTTGTTTTTGGAGGGGAAAGGCAGGGCAATTGGGGTTTGCCCAAAGTGATTTGCCCGAATTCACACAGTGTGTCTAGGGTCTGAGGCCAGATTTGAACTCAGATCCTCCTGACTCCAGAGCAGGTGCTCTACTCACTGTGTCACTTAACTGCCCCAGGACAGACAATATTAAGAGACATAAATCTTGAGAGTTAGGTTGGATTTAAGGAATTTGTATTTATTTATTTTTTCTGGGGTAGACAATGGAACCCACTGAAAGTTCTTTTTTTTTTTTTTAAAGCAGGGGAGTGTTAGAGTTTTATAGAATGTAGTTAGGATTATAGTAAGTTTTAACAGGATAAAATGGCACTAAGTCTTTTGGAATACCCTATATATTAGGAAGATTAATCTTGAGTGATTTGTAGTGTGGATTGAAGAGAGAAGAGATTTGAGGCAGGGACATCAGTTAGGAGAGTTCAAATGTATAGGTCAGTGTTATGGCAGTATAATATATTCCACTGATCATTTCAAGGTTGTTTATTTCAGATCTGCTTTGTTTCCTCTTGATTTCCTCTTTTATCTGTTCCCATGATATAGAATTAATAGACTATTTCAAACTAACAATAAATACAATAAATCAGTTCTAGGCCACGAAAGATTGTATTCACAAACTCTTTTCTACATTTATTGTTAGAAACTAATCAGAATGTGATATTGCATATTCAGATGAATTGATGAGTGCTCTAGTTTCTACCATGGTAACAGCTTAACTCATACAACCCCCACCCCCCACCCCTCACAATAAGCTATAAATCATTGCTTTTATACCAAAGAAGGAGCTCATTATTATCAAGAAGTCTTCAAAAGTAGATACAACAGAAGGAAGATGCTTCTGCTTAATGCTCTGATAAAGAAATTATTTGGCATCTATTATTACAGTAAGGTAAGACCATGCCAGAAGCTAGACTTGGATTTTAAAAAAGGATATGTTACTGCCAAAACAAAATAAATTAATAGGAAAAAGTGACCCAGATCATAGTTGTTTTTTTTTTCAGTCAAATATTTTGCACTTTCATTGGTGGTGGCGGTGGGGTTAGAGTAAATACTCGGTTTACCAACTTTTCTTTGCCTGAGCAGAAAATTTTCATGATTTTGTTTGCCTTGAAAAAAATCACTTGGTATCACTTGGTAGTTAACCTTTTGGTTGATGTTTTAGAAAAATCAGTTTGCTCCTGTGTTTATTGACTGGTGCATGTGTGTGTGTGTGTGTGTGTGTGTGTGTGTGTAAAGGCCCACTTGTGTGTGCCTGGGGGAGTATTTCTTGGAGATGATCTTTGAGATCCATCTTAAATACTCAATAATAATGTGCACAGTTATGGAAGTGGAACAATTTATGTCATGTTAAGGGATTAATAAGTCCAGTCCCATGCTGAGATGGTATCTGAAGACTTTCTGGCTCAATAGGATTTGTTAGAGTTTATCAGAGAATATCTCCTTCTGTCCTCACAACAACCCTTGTAAGTAGGTACTATTATTATCCCCATTTCATAGATAAGGAAACTGAGACAGAGGTTAAGTGACTTGACCAGGGTCACACATCTAGTAAGTGTCTGAGGCTAGATTCAAAATCACATCTCCCTGACTTCAATTCCAGCCCTTTATCTACTGTGTGACCAAGCTGCTTGTAGGGATTAGATTTATGAATCTATTGGCATAGGGAACTCTTGAAGGAGGAACCTTCCCCTACCAATACAGTTTTATCCCTTCTCTGCCACTTTTGGAAACAGAGAGATTTCTAGAGCATTGAAAGGTTAGGTGACTTGCCTACAGCACACAGCTAATACGAGTAAGAAGTAACATTGAACCCAAGCCTTCCTGGCATTAGCACAAGCCGCCTATCACTTTTGCAATGCTATCTTTACATTCTTAGTGGCTATATAAAGGGAAAGTAATATTAAAAGTAATAAAATGTGAACTGATAACTTTACTATAAAGACATTTAGATACTAAGTAGATGACACACACTTTTTCTACCTAAACAATATGGCCTGTTCTGTCTTCAGGAAAAAAAATGGCAAGATAATTCATTTAATCTATTTAATAGAGTAGAATGGATGGATAGCTAGATTTCATTTCAGAAAGGTCTATGTTCACTTCTAGCCTATTACTAATGCTGAATGTAAGAACTTGGGCAATTCATTTTATCTTTTAATGCCCTCAAACTACTAAGTTATAGAAAGCAACTATGGTTACAGAAAGAGATAGATAGATAGATTAGATAGATAGGTAGATAGATAGATAGATGCAAATTAAGATGGCTATTGAAGGGAGTTGTCCACACAAGATAGACAGATGCTCCAGCTGCTTTTAATTAGTCAATGATCACTGAGTGCCCATGTTGATTATACATATTTTGCTGAAGAGAGTAGAGAAAGTATACAAAAAAAAAAGCAAAGGAGAGTCCTCCTCTGGGAAATTGCAATCTTATATTATACATAAGACTTTAATGCTTTGAAAATAAAGTTCTGGTAGAGGAGAGAAGCAAAACCCAAATCAAATGAATGAAAGGACACATAAGATTGGAACACTGACATTGAAAATACATGTACAATTACTTCATGTGTTTCAGAACTGGGGACGTTTTTGGTTTAATGCCTTTAAATATTAACCTGTGCTGATTTACTTCAAGCCGTACTTTGTTAAGAAGATTGCTGGAGAAGTATAGCTACAGACCTCAGTAGGTTAAAGATTCCCTCTGCTTTTGAGTCAGGCCCTATTCACCAAACATTCCTTCCAGGTCTTTTCTCAAGATAAGCTGTTCAATTCTCTCTTAGGTATTTCCCTTAAGAAATTTCTAGGGAGAAACCTAGAAAGAGAAGAATAATTTGTTGTTTGGGGTGCTGACTCTAGCTGCAATGAGATAGTGTATGTCTATTTGAGACTCAAGTCTCTAGTAATTCATTGACAATCACTCTCTATGATCAGGGCCTGGTATAAGAAGCCATTACCTGTCTCTCACACCCTGAGTTCCGATTGCATGCCAGTTGATAAACACAAGCTGATCTTATATTCATATTGGCTGCAGACATTTTTTTCTGGGGTGCTGCAATCTGACCAACCCCAGGAAATACAAAGTGCTGAGAAGATTTCCATAATGACAAAGGTCTGATGAAGTTAGACTACTTATGTTTCAAACCTTAATTCTGAGAAGTTTTGTCATTAGTTCATAGGGAGAGAAGGAAGTTAAATTAAGGGAAATATATAGTCATGGTTTGTACATGGAAAAGGAACAATAATAACAACCAAAAACTAGGTTAGGACTCGAATCAATTCAGCAAATGTTTATTAAGAACTTATTGTATTCTAGGCTCTATGCTAGATTTTGAGGATTCAAAGATAAAACTAAAATAACTCCTGCCTTCAAGGAACACGTCTATTCTGAGGAAATAAGCATGCCTTTAGATAAATAAATATAAAATATAGCCATAATCTGTTGCCTAGATCCATTCAAAAGATTGTGGGATCTCATACCCAATCTAATCCTCGGGACAGAACTCAAAATACCATTTTTCCTTTTAGTTTTCTAGGAATTCATCTGGAGTTTACCCTAAGATCTCTTCGAATATAGCTTAGGTGTAGATGATGTGTAGTTATTCCCAAAGGTGATTAACAGGGAACTCGGTTCTTATAAAAATTCGAGGCAATAAATGCATATTGGGCAAAAGATCACCTTTATTTTATACCACAGAAAATATATACAGGACAAAGGACTCATGGGAGCCAGAAAACATGCAGAAAATATATAAGGCATTGAAATGGCTCATAAATTTTCCTTATAAGGAAATTATGAAAATCATTTATTTTGGAGTTTCTGCACAAGTGAGACACCCTTCCTTCTAGCCCATACTGTCTGAATCACTCACTGTAATGATGGAGCATGGCAAGGTCCAATTCTTTTGATTGCTTAAGTCAGAGGCCCCTTTCACTACTTTTCCACACATGGGCCTGTGTCAATGACCTGTTTCTTTTTCTCCAAAAAGGAAGCTCTTTGAGATCTCTTAGACTAGTTAGTGAACTCACCAACTTGGGAAACTCTGAAACACAGCATCCTCAATAAGGCAGCTACCAAGTCTTACACTGCCCAGGAAATCACCCTTCTCTGGTTAGCAGACTAGACTGTGAAATCACATAGCCTAGGAGATCAAATTTCCTTCTATGTTGTTAATGTAGGTTTAGGGATATTGTACATCAATTGCTTTCTAGGATTACATGAATGTATACATCTAAATCTGCCATATGTTTCTTTAGGGAATATGTCAGTGCTCCATCTTCTGTCTTCTTTTGGGCTCAGAAAATCTGCTCTCTGGATTTTTCCTTTCAGGCTTACAGTAGTAAGGCAAAATTCATGACCTCGGAGAGAGCCATGGACATGCCTGAGTGGTTCAGAATCACGAAGTACAAGGAATTCACTAGGTAGAAGGCAGAGGAAGTATAACATTTATTTAGACTCCAGAGGATCAAATCCAAGGACCAATGCCCCCAATTTCATATAGTAACAATAATATTCCCAAAACGGTAAGCCCACATCTCTGTAGTAACAAAGAAATTATAACAAAATACTACAGCAAGGAACCAAGCCATACTTGTAACTTCTCCTCACTGCTAGGGTCTTCCTGTAAAAAGTCACTCAGGAATCCTAACTCTCCTTGCTCAGCACTCTCTCCTGCAGCTCTGTTGACTCTTGAGTTCCTTGATCTCTGCAACTCTCTCTTGTTCAGCACTCTCTGCTCTGCAGTTTCTCTCTCAATGCTCTCCCTTTGTGTCTGCTGCCTCAATGTCCTCTTAATGTCTGCTTCTGAAACCTGCTGCTCTCTACTCAGCTGCTCCCAGTTCTGCTGCTCCCAGTTCTGGGCTCTCTTTTTATATAGTCCTAGCCCTCATCTGATTGACTAGAACTCAGCTCACATACCGTTGGCTCTGGTTTTAGCAACTCCCACTAGGGCCCTGAGGGCTTCAAACCTCTCACAAACTAGCAAACTAGTTTGCTAACTAGCCTGGGGCCTCACATCTAGTTAGTGAAAAGGTGTGGGTGTGTCTCTAATCAGGCCTCCCTTTGTTGGCCCCACCTGAGGCTTATTCAATGGTCAGGAAAGAACTTTCATTTACTGATTGGCTTTACAAGGCTGCACAGGCAAACTCCTGCTACTTCTTTAGGCTTCTATACCCAAGCAGCCATTATTGGGATGGGCAGAAGACTGTACATGCACAGACTTTCCTGGCTACCACCCTCCTTCCATCCTCAGACCACAGCCTTACTCTAGTTCACTCTGACACTTTGTTTTTCATTTTCCTTCTTTAGCCTTTGATGTCTATATGATTTGAAATGTCATTGAATAAACTTTTTGAAAGATAATATATTCAAGTGCTGTCATCATTTTCACGTTGCTTATGGAAGGTATAAAAGTTAGAAACTAAAATAGTCTTAGGATAGGATTGTTTATTGACATAAAAAAGAAATACAATCCACCTAACTTTTTAAATGTTCCCATATTTCCCAATTATAGAGTTCAGGACCTGGAAAGAGAAGACAGTGAATAAAAGGCCCCACATGAGTATTTTGTGGATTTAAAAAAAAAAAAAAACAACAAGTAGAAGGCAGCCAAGAGACTTCAGTACGAAGAGAGGGATAATACCATGTAATGCTGAAGTCCCAATTTAGATTTTAATTGCCTCACTACTCGAGCCATGTGAATGCCACTGATAAAGGAAAG
The DNA here is from genome assembly GCF_011100635.1 of Trichosurus vulpecula. Taxonomy (NCBI): domain Eukaryota; kingdom Metazoa; phylum Chordata; class Mammalia; order Diprotodontia; family Phalangeridae; genus Trichosurus; species Trichosurus vulpecula. The sequence continues at coordinate 90,160,747 of NC_050576.1, read as the reverse complement.
AAAGGAGAGTAGCTTATTGTTCTTTCAACTTAAAGTTTTCATATATTTTCGAACATCTATTTTCCCTATGTTTTTTGTGTCTCTACCTTCCCCTAATATTGGGCAAGAAAAGAAGCAAATCAAAAGGGAATTGATGCTAGGGCAAGAAAAGATAGATTTTTGGTTCAAATAATAAAAGAATTGATTCAGAATTTACAGTCTGAGAATTCCTTCCACCTTTAGGAGACAGATAACACCAACTTGAAAATGCAAAACCTGTCTTCTGTGCCAGGTTTGTTGTTTCTGCTCTGTCACAGTGTTGAAAGACTTTGGAGATTTGTTTTTATTTTTCTTTTTTAACTACAGAAAGAGACTAAGAAATTCATCCTTGGCTGGCCTGGCAAGACAAAACTTCTGTGAGTTGTGGCTTTTTTTTAATATTCAAATTCTACATTCTTTAGTTACACTCAAGCAAATAATTAAAATATTAGATATAATTTGCTTCTCTAGTCAAATCTCAGACTGCTTCAATGCTTGGAGTGTTTTTTTGAAATCATGAATGCCCTGCATAGAATGGAGATGCCCAGAAGGTGTAGGGACAAGGACAGAAAACAAAATCAAAATAAAAATGAGCAAGGTGTTGTAATAATAGGTTATAAGGAAGACAAATGGGACAATAGGACAATAGGACAATGTCCTGTGAGGACAATACTTTGCCACTTCTCCACATGAGAGAAAGAAAAGCTTTAGAGCACTTGAACATAAAAATGAACGGGGGGAAAAAAAGGAAAAAGCAGTGGGCAAGGGTTACTGGGAGAGAGGAAGACGGGGAGGAGATGAGCTTCTAAGTATTATGGCCATCATGGATGTGAGTCCCAGCTAGAGTGAAGTGAACTTAATACTAAGATAATCTAAAGTCAAGCCAGGAGCTGTAAGAAATATAAACTTATGGTAGAGCTATGAAGAGTACTGTGGAGCTATATGACTCAGAGAAAGGAATTTCGATTGAGAAAACTTCATAACAAGGGAGATCACAGACCCAAAAGAGGTGGAGGAGGTCAGTTGACATAACAGCCTCAGGATCTACGGTGCATGAGGAATGAACTTGACTCTTGGTAACATAGATTTTGCAATGGACTGTGACTGAACTTTTGAGTTCATTAGGGATGAGGAGGGAGGAGAAGGAATAATTTAATATTCATTGGAAATAGGAGTATAGTTAATCCATTACTAACTGCTTCAATGTGAGTCATTTTTCTGTTCTCTGAATGCTTTTTAAATAAACTTATTCTCTATTTAAATATTTTATTATGAGCTTGATGCTTGCAAGGGACTTGAGCATCCAACAGAATGTAAGCTCTTTGAGGGCAAGAACTATATATTTTTGTCTTTGTATCCTTAGTGTAATGAATTAAGTTTATATATTCCCAAGCCTTTAACCATCACTGAGTAATTATTGTCAACTCTTAAAGACTGAACCCAGTCTAAGTGGACCCATAGATGCAGTTTTGAACCATCCATTATATATATATATATATATATATATATATATATATATATATATATATATATATATATATATATATAATATGTATATGATGCCATGCAGGAAATGCCTCTGGTTTAAGCCTTTAGTATAAAAAAAAATCAAAATATTTCAAGTTTACCTTGTCAGTCCTTCATAGACTCAACAGGTATCTCTTTCAAGACTAACTTTTCCATGTGTTCCTGCTTTCATTTATAACTATTTGCTTCCAATCTACACAGGTGTACATAAGTTTGGTGTATATTTTTCCTTTAAGGAAAATTGAAGGATCAAAAAGAGATACAAACTTTGTATCTATGTGAAGTTTCCCCATTATAGTCAGAAGCACAAATCATTGAAAAAGGAATGTTTTAGGAGAAAAATACAATTTAAGCACGAAAAATGACCAATTTAGATAAACCAGTAATATTTACAGATTACCATCTGCAACCTTTTTGTTAAAGGCCCCTTCCTGACTAAAAAGGCCCCAGTATACTTTTGGAGACTTCCTTCTTGGTTTTTTTTTTTTTGGCTCATTGGCCCTGTCTTAGTAACACAAGAAGCTAGAATATGTCATTCCCTCACCCATAAGGTTGCAGTCACTAATTCCCCTTACTAACACACAAGTGCACAAAGTTTAAATCCTATACAAGTTTATATAAATGTTAGATAAAATGGATTGGACTGAGATCAGAGCCTACAGTAGATAACAATGTCCAGCGGTAAGTAACTGATCCTCAAAGTCTGTATAACATCTCACTTACAGGAAAGCCCTAGATAGGGCTCTAGAAGGTGACAGTCTGGCTCCTGTACATCATTGCTATTTTCTAACATGGCTTCTCTGGTTGTATGCCTAGTTACTTTTCCTACTATGGCTTGTGCTTCCCACCATTCTTGGTAGATATTGTAAGTCTCCACTCCTTTTCACAGTTGTTTCCCTACAGTGTGTGACTCTGCAATATATGATTTCTGCAGTTCTCTTCAAGCTCTCAGCAAATGGTAGCCTTTTGTTGATTCCCAACATGGATCCCTTTTTCTGTCTTTCATTGCTTTGCAGTCCAAATTTCTTGTAGTTTTTTTCTACTCCCAACAAATGAGAATCATTCATTTCCCTAAGGGATTCATTTTCCTCCTTCTTCATTTGAGTTACATCTCAAAACATAGTTACATTTCTGGGGCCTTCTTTTTACAGGAGTTCACAACCCCTGGCCTGACATTCTCTTCCTTTTCCATGGGTCTAGGTGAAGAACTTTTAAAATTCAATTTTAATTTGATGTATTTGTTACTTTGGCATAGATGCAGTAGCAACTGTAGTACAGGTGAATAGAAAACTGGCCTCACAGCCAGGCAGATTCTGGTCAAGTCCTGTCTCTGGCACATTCTAACTACATAAGTCTGGGTAAGTTATTTAAACTCTCAGTGTTCTGGGCAACTCTTTGTAAGACTATAAATTGTAGAGAAGGGACTAACTTGGATAGGAAAAATAGTATCCTCTTTTGGGAGATCCCTATATCATGATACAGGTCCTGTCAGTATCCCTTAATGTGGGTATTTCTTTTAGCAAAGCAGATTTAACCATATCCCTCCTTTCACAGTCTGAGTGACTTTTGTTCGTTATTTTCCAGTTAATGCCCTATACGAGATTTAGCCATAGCACTAGAAGCTTTCTTCTTATCCTTTTTCTATCTTTGGCACATCATTGTCTGAGTCAGACTATCCATCTTTGTTTTTGTTACATGACCAGTCTATCTCCTTTCCAAGTTATGCAGATTTTCAGTAATTATTTTATGCAGTTTCTGTTTTTCAGGTTGTCATCTGTAACATTTTTGTGCCCGTTTACACCCACCATATGTTTTTCCCAATGTGTTATTTATAGTCTTCATTCTCAGCCTATAATATTCTAGTATTTGTAGAAATATAATATCACTAGGAGAATATTTTAAATCAGATTTTAGCCAAAGGTAGCTGTGATATAGACAAAACAGCACTTTATTTGAAAACTGAAAACATGGGGGTAACTGTGGACTTTTCCATTTTATTCTGTAATTGACTTTGAATGAAATACTTCAGTTCTCAGAACCTCAGTTTCCTTACCTGCAAAATAGGGACATAAAACCTGTACTACTTACCTCACAGGGTCATTGAGACTCAAACGATAGATGAGTATGTTATAAACTGTAAAGTAGTAAACATAGGTCAACTATTTTTTCTTTTATGTTATTATTCTGAGAGTATAATTTATGGAGGGGGTATGTCCTAAAATCAGCAAAAAGTAAAATTACCATTTCTATCTAATTTTAGAGAAAAATTCAAATGTAACAGAGTCCAAAGAGATAATTATTTCCATGTATCTTAATAAATATGCTGTCAATTAGTCAAGAGAAAATTGAAAATATGTCAGAACTGAGTGATAGAGATGCATCAGATCACCTGTCCATAGAACTCTTACCAGTCTTTTGCTTATAATTAACTACCAAAATAAAGAACAGCTGCTGAAAAATTTCAAACTTTATTTGTATCAAATAGTAATATATGTGTGTATGTGTGTGTGTGTGTGTGTGTGTGTGTGTGTGTGTGTGTGTGTGTGTGTAGTGGCTCCATTCAGTTACTAGGACTGTAAATTTATATGACCAACATTTTTTCCCATTACCTTTATTTCTCAATATATCCTTTTTCCCTTTCACCTTACCCAGAGAGTAATCCCTTAAAAGAAAAAAAAATCAAATTAAAAAAGAATGAGAATATAAAATCATTTTGACAACACTAACAAACACATGTGACTAGCCTCTTAATCTCTTTTAGTTCCTAGAAAGAATACTGCTATTAAAGCAACTTAATAAATCAAGAATAAATAAATCTAACAATAAACAAAAAAGATATTGAATCTAAGACCTCATGATATCTTGTGTTAAATTCTGCAACAGACTGGCAAAAGCTATATCTTATTTAAGATACTTGTATGAAACAGTGGGCAGAAGAACCCTATTTTAAACCATGCTGCCTTCTCTTCTCCAGCTTCCTCATGCCCTTTGCTCTGTAACCCTGGCTAGTGCCTTTTGATAGGAGAGTTTTCACCTTATTTTATTAAGAGAGCGCTCCGCATCACTTCCTGGCTATTTTCAAACTCTGCCACCTACATTCCAAACATCTTCCTCATTTTCTTTGTCCCCCTGCCCATCTTAAAATTCCTCATTGTGAGTTGTCTTCTCCTGTGAGAGGGGGAAAAGATTGTCTTGTTTGCTTGTATTTGTATCCAGGCACCGAAATGCTTTTCATTCATCAGCATTCCTCTATTCCCTAAAACACATATGGAGAAATTTGATGTTGCTGAATATGAACTCACTGTTGGTTAATCTTTCCATGATACTGCTCCTCTTTGCTTGCTAGATACTCTTTCACTTTAAAAAGGCAATTGCACAAAATCCAGGGAAATGTATGTAAAACAACAGGAAAGGTATGCAAAATGTGTTGACTAACACAAATGCAACCAGCTGGGGTTTTTTTAAATGGAAAGTGAAAAACTAAAAGCCTGGCATGAATGTGCTTCAGATTTCTAGCATGTAAAGTGTGTTAATGTAGAATTTATTGTCTTGAAGTCTCGAAAATACTTTTTGTTTTGCTAATTGATGAGATACAGATCATCCATTTATAATTCTGAGTTTATTTCTCTCTACTGATCTCACAAATGCATTTGATATACTACAATGCTGACACCACAAGGATGTCAAAGTGCATTCTTCACCATGTTGTTGGCACAACCAACCATCAATGGCTCTTTCCATAAACTTATTTGAAAAAGCCATTTCTGCAATGGAATTAGGGAGAAGATGCATCCTCCTCCTATCCATCCCCACATTTGTTCTTCAGTCATGTCTGACTCTCTGTGACACCATTGAATAACATTAGCTTTCTGTTGCCTATCTTAAGCAACTGAGCAAAGTCATGATCTGTATATTTGCTTAAAGTCCTTGTCATTTGTCATGACTAAAGATCTACTTTGCTGTCTTATAATGGCATGGAGGTTACCTTGGGTTATTGAAGAGTGTGAAGGTTTGATGAAAGCTTTGACAATTCCTATAAAATTGGGAAGATTTGAGTCCCAGCTTGTTTCTCATCAGAGGACCAATCCAAGAAAACCTCTAAGTCATCATTCAAGGGTTGGCCACCAGGTACAGAATGTTTTCAGCTGAAATGACCCACAAAGCTCACCTCCTAAGGTGGAGAGGGGTTGAAATTTGCATCAGTGCAGGGAGTAGTTTACATCAATGAACTCATGGACCTTTTAAAAGGATCAAAGCATATTCATTTGAAGTATATGCTGTTGCTCAGCAACCATTTGTTCTCTCTTAGGGAAACAGGTCAGGAAAAAGAAAAGAAATGAATAGGTGATTAAATGTTTGTCTACCACCTCTGGTGAACTAGACATCTTCTCAAAAGAAATTATTCTAGACAGCTATCTTCAATCCAGAGGGAAACATATTTATCTCATTAGGCAAAGAATTTGCTAGACCTGTTACATTTTATAATCTCACCAGGATAGATTTCCATCGCTTTATAGCAACATCTTTGTCCAAGGCCACGAAACTCTGAAAGACTTGAAAATCTGGTGTTGGGTAACCATGACTATGAGGGCACTACTTGACTATGAGGTCAAATCATTCTTTCTAGTTACATTCATATGAGTTATGTGGAAAGTTTACATTTTAAATAAATTCAATAGTTTTGTAGGAAATATATATGTATATTTATATATGCATATACACATGCACACATGTATGTGTACGTATGCATATATATGTTCTTTCTTTGTTCCATCTGGATTTCAGCAGTAGCTTATTTTCATGAAAATTCCTGAAGCAAAATTGCATATACAGAGCCTAGTCTAGGCCTGATAAAATGAAAATTTCCACATAGTATTAGCAATTATATGTTGGTACTTAAAATAACTTTTAAAATGAAATGTTACTAAAATGTTAAACTTGTGATAGATACATAGGCTTAAAAACTAAGGTAAACAAAATTCAGGTAGAGCAGAGGAATATTGGATCCAAAGGATGCAGGTGGCAAAATGAAACAATAAATGGGTTTTGAATGTTTAATTGAAACAGTTCTCCCTCTCTTTATCAAATCATTAGCATAATTGAACTTGCACAGTCTTTCATGCAATTTCTATCTATCTTTCAACTCATAGTAATTACCTACTGATAATCCAATACTTCAAGCATCTGTGATTTTATCCATGAGGGTACTCCCTCTGCCAATGAAGTTTACTACCTCTCTCTGTCTTAGTAGGCCATTTTCATGATGTCCTGCAGCCAAACAAAATTCACCATCTGGTTGTCAACTTTCTGGTGATGAGTTTCTTGGAAGTCAGTGAGGTAATCCTCAGAGTGCAGACAAGTAATTCATCTGCAGGACCTAGACTTGGAATTTTTCCAGCTAGGAAGGACATATTAGAGCTACAGCTTCACTGAGGGAGATTTAAATCAAGCCTTGATTAACTATATGCTATGTGGGAGGATCCATGCTAGACTGGAGATTCAAAGATAAAAAGTAAAACATCCTCTTCCCTCAAGGAGTTTATATTCTACTATGGGAGGGGAGGGATGAAACATGGCAATACTTTCATAAGTAGGTAAAAAGGAGATAAATACAATATGAGTATCAATTTTGGGGAGAGGGAATAGGGGAGATAAATAATATTAAAAAAAGATCTTTTGATGGAAATTGTTCTGGAGCTGACGTTTAACGAGAACGAGGGTTACAAGGGGGAGAAATAAAGAGGTGGAGTATTCTGTTCAGGTAGAAATAAAAAATGAGGAGACCTGGATTTAGGAGAGAAGAGAATGAGTTTTATTCTATGAAGCAGATGGGAGTATAGTGGGTAAACCCTGGATCTGGAATTGGGAAGACCTGTGTTCAACTCCTGCCTCATATACTTACTATCTGTGTGATCTTGCACACGTCACTTAACCTCAGCCTCCCTCAGTATATTTATCTGTAAAATGGAGATAATAGCATCTTTCAGGGATATTATATTATATGAGATAATATCTGTAAAGTGCTTTGCAAACTTCAGCCTTTATTTTATAGTGCTTTGCTAACCTTTGCTAGAAAATATCACCATCACTAGTTTAGGCTTATTGGGATTGCAGGAATGGAGTAAAAATAAGAACAGAATATATTAATGTAGAAATCTCTGCCTCACTTTTCTCAATTGTACTTCTCAGAGTTGTGAAAATCAAATGAAATGATACCTATAAAGTGCTTAGCACAATGCTGTTTATACAGTAGGAGCTGTATAAATGCAAGCTATTAGTATTTTTAGTACCATCATCATATCATTATCATCATCATTGTCACCTGCATTGAGATGTTAGCTGACTTTATGAGAACTGACAATACAACTAAGAAAGAGAATGTAGATATAAGAGGCCCCTAGGGTATACTTAGGTAAAGAGGATGGGATATGGATGTTGACTCAGCAAAGAAGACTGATTTGGATCAGTCAGATAGGTAGGACAGAAACCTTACTTTAAGAACTGTATCATCTCCAGGGTATGATGAGTCACTGAAGTAGAACTTCCCTGGAGGGTACATGGGGAAAAATGAGTCCCTCTGTTAAATATTAGTTAAAGATTTAACACTGAAAGGAAAGAAGACTTTATCATTGGATTATGTAGCAAACTGTAATAAGTTCTCACAGGTACCAAGCAAAATCCTTTATTGCAAAAGAACAGGCACTTTATAAATGTTAGCTGATTCACATACCCTGAGAGAGTATGTAGGTTTTTTTTGGCAGACCAGCACCAAATGTGCTTTTGCTATTGATTACTATTTTGTCAACGAGTTAGTTCTCTCTTCCTTGTTTTCCCATAGGTTTAAAGTACATGAAATATAAAAAAACGGAGGACAAATGAAAACATTCACCCTTCTGAAGAATAGAAGGATCAAGGACGAGCATCAAATTTGTCTCCAGTTGTACAACTTAATCACCTCATCAGGTCTCTATATTTCATTTTCTTTACCTTTACAATGAGGATAAAACTTCATGGGGATATTGTGAAAATAAGTAAAATGCTATTTTTAAAGCATTTTGTGTTGTTAGTAAAATTTATTGAGAAATTTAGGCAAGAATTACATTATATGTTAAGAAGATGCAATTTTTATTAATGCTACTTCATAAGAAGCATAGAGAGAAATTACAGAAAGCCTGAATCTGCTAAGAATTAAAGCACAAAATGGTCTCAGGTGACTTCAGCTGGGAGAAAATTAGCTGAAAGGTACATTCACATTATTTAAACACAACAAGATGCTTCATCAGAGAGCACAAGCCTGAGTAAGTTTTTCAGATGCCTTACCCATGAAAATTGTATTTTATTAGATTCCCTCACACCTCTAGCAGTCCAGCAGTATATCAACCAATTTGCATTTAAACGTGATAATCAGGAGGAAAAAATCTTTAAAATAAAAAAGCTCAGATCCGGAATAAATTGTACATGGAAATGTGCTGATTTAGATTCAGTGAGGGAATCCTAACAGCAGGACAACTATAGAAATTAAGGCTAACACCTTTTCTGAGTGCCCAGTAATGTTGAATTACAATTGAACACCTATGGAAATAAATGTGACATCCAAATGGATACCAAATGAATATATTATGATCTGTGCTGTTCCACAGAATTCTAAATGAGTGTAAAATGATGGCATACCCAGACGGTGCTGAAGCACTTCAAACGTACTCATTCAAAAATGTGTGGTTAAATAAGAGTTCTGTGAAAAGTTTCTTCTATTTAAATGAGTTTTTGCTTATTTAGAAGAAAAGTAGAGTGGTATATTTTCCTGATATGTTTTATTCGCAATTTGGGTTTTGTTTTGTTTTGGTTTTCTATAGCTAACCTGCTTTCACCTGAAAGAAATCCTAGCAATTTTTGTGTTGCTCTGGAACATGTTTGTACCAGGCCAGCTGAGTTTGAGATACATTCTTAAATGTATTTTGTAACACCTACCAAATAAGGTATTCAAAAGTTGCAATTAGGGAAATGATGTCTTTCAGTCCTAATAGTGCAGCAAAGAGGAAAGTGTGAGGACACTGTCTGGGGTATATGGTGGAGGCACTGCCTTTGCCTTCAGTTTAGATGTGGAAGAGGAGTGAAAAGGGAGGAGTTGTCTAATTTGAAATTTTGTGTGTGGACCTAACCTTCTCCCTTCTCAGAAACCAGATAGCAAATGCTTCTCCCGCAATCATACCTCCTATCTTTTGAGCTGTCCCTCATTACTTAACTCCCGTATCTTATTCATCCTGGACGAGTAAATGAGCTAATTTTTTTGGTCCCAGAATATGACCTGGATTTATTTCCCATCCTCCCTTACTATATTATAAGCAGGGCCAACATTGGATTTATCTTATTGGTAGGAAACCAGAACTTTGGGGCAGCTAGGTGGCTCAGTGAGTAGAACACTGGCTCTGCAGTCAGGAGGACCTGAGTTCAAATCCGATCTCAGACACTTGACACACTTACTAGTTGTGTGACCTTGGACAAGTCACTTAACCCCAGTTGCCCTGCCTTCCCCCTAAAAAAAGAAATCAGAACTTTTCTCCATTCCCAGAAATGCAGCCTGGTAACATCTTAAGAGTATAGACTACATCCGTGTTAATATACTAATAGAGTATGAGAGTATGTATAAGTCATAGAATCATGAAAACACAGAATTGGGAGGGGCCACTGATCATAACCTCTAATTGAACATGAATCTCCTCCTTTACAATATACCTGGCAGGTGGTTATCTAAGCTTTGCTCTCTAATAACGAACCAATGGGAAAAAAATTAGTGCTTATTATGTAGTAAGACACTATGTTAAATTCTAGGGACATAAATACAAAAATAGGACTGGTCCTGCCATCAAGGAACTTATATTCTAATAAATGGAGATAATACACGTAAGGTAGTGGTGGTCAGAGAAGGGCAAAGGGTGCTGAATGGAAGTCAAGGACAATCGAGTGATGTGCCCTTTCCAGAAACAATGGTATATTGATTTGATTACTTGTTCCCAGAGCAAGAGGTGGAAAGGGAATGGGGAGGAGGGATGGGTGAGTGTGCATATTACCTTGACAAGAATATGGTGGTAGCTCAGAATCTGGGGTCAGCTAGATATAAGAGAGCCAACTACCTCATAAAGCAGCCCTTTCCACTTCTATACCAAACTTGAATTTACTTCTGTTACTTCCCAGTTGCTTCCCATGCTGTTCTGTCCTCTAATGCCAAGCTATTCTTCTTATCTGTGTCATCTGCAAATTTGATGAGCAAACCACCTAGGCCTAATAAAAATGTTAAATAAACACAAGACCAAGCACAAATCCCAGAGGCTGTTCACTACAAAAAACCTTTTAAGTTAATGTAGAAATTTTAATTCATACTCTGGCTCTGTCCAATCAAAGTCCAAACGTAATCTTACTGCACTTTTATCTACTCCACATTTTTCCATTTTGTTCTCAAGATTATGAGAAATTTTATCAAATCCTTTTCTTAAATCTTGGTGAATGCTCTAAACGTTCTTTTTCCTGATCTCTATTAGCCTTTCTCTGACATAGCAACCTTGTCAAAAAATATGCTAGACTGGCATCACTTAATATTAATCAGGTCATTTATAAATCCACAATATTTCTCACATTTGTCTCCTTCTCTCTACTCCCATGAAGACCACCCTAGTTCAGGAACTTACTATTTTTCATTTATTCTTTTTTAATTTCTTTCTCTCCTGTCTATCCTACACACAGTTATAATGTAGTTCTGACCATGTCATATTCTTGTTCAAAAATTCCAATAGATCCTTATTGCCCGTAGGATAAAGAAGTCAACAAGTATTTATTAAGCAATTACTATGTGCCAAGTACTGTGCTCCACTCTGATCTATCCTCCATTCACCTGTCAAATTGATCTCTCTAAAACAGAGTATCACTTCATCCTCCATTTTCTATAAACTCTGGTTGGTCCATTACTTCTAGAATCAAATATATCCTCTGACTTTTAAAGCCCTCATAACCTGACTCTTTCCTATAGTTCTGGTCTCTTTATCTGTTACTGCCTTATATATTCTCTGGCCCAATTACATGGGTTTTGGGAAGGGGCCTCAGGGGAAGAGAGATTTTCCAGGGTGAAAAGGCTGCTGGATAATTAGGAGAAAGAATTCTAGATTAAATATAAACTTTTATATTTGGCTTTTGAAGCCCTTCATAACATGTCTTAACAATATCATTCAAATGTTTATATCCATTACCAGACACTATGATCCACTCAGTCTTGCTTTTTTTTCACACGCGAAATCCACTTCCCATCTCTTTGTCTTTGAGCTGGTTATCTCCTATGCCACTTTCTTCACCTCATCCTCTTAGAATCCCTTTAAAAAAATTAAAACTCTCTTTTCCTCTTCCCCTGTCCTCTCCCTCCTTCCCCTTCCCCGCTTCTCTGTTGAAGAACCCTGTGAAGTTCTGCCAATCAGTGCCAGCATTTCCCTTCATTCACTCATTCATTCTCAACATTCCAAGCCTCTGGAGCTGAAAAGGGCAGCAGAGACCACAGAGCCTATCCCCCAACAAAGGCACTCAAATATTAGCTTAGGGAGTCCCAGTTAGGGGAGCACTGGCAGCCCATTCCACATGCTTACTCCTTTAGCAAACATTGATTAAGCCTCCACTACTTAAAGCAGAAGGCTGGAGCCCTAACCTCTCCCTCTGAAATCTGGCTGCCATGTGGCCATGAACACATAGTGGTCTTATTTCTTTTATTGTTGTGGCTTTTTCCCCCTGATTTTAAGCAAATGACTATCAGTGATGAAACAGAGAATGCTCGAGTTGTGAATGCAAAAGGTCAGAAGAGTGACCAGAAGCCCAACAACTACAGTCCATATCAGAGTGTATTCTGGTAGCTATTGCAGTTGAGTTAGGTGAGGAGCCAGTCCTGATGAAAGGTTTACTTGACTCAGCCTAGCAATAAATTGACTTGGTAGCTGAGACATCATATTCTGCTAGCAAGAGAGAGATTGTCCATTGGCTATTCCAAATCCACAAATGATGTGTGTGTGTGTGTGAAATGTTTGGTAGTTACCTCATTAGGTTTTGAGTGCACTTTCCCCAGAGAATGAGTGAGTAGGTAGAGAAGAAAGGGCACACCCAGTTCAGTGAGGGGTTTTTTTGTACATTTTTGCATACTTTCTCAGGAAATATCTCTTTGTTAAAACTAATTGATGTTAATTGGCTAATAGACATTGGAAATACTAATTGGGTCATTGATATTGGGCAGATATCAACTGATAATTGATATTTGGAGGAAAACACTGTATGAGGAGTTACTAATTGGTAAGTAAATAAACATTTATTAAGCTCCTCTATTTGCCAGTTAATTATAAGCCATGAAAATATACAACCCCTGTACCTACTGTTTATCCCTTGAACTCTGAGAGGGCAAGCAGTCAGAGACTCTGGGAATTTGGTCTCCTAGGTCCATTTCTTTGGGGTTGGAAGAGTGAGCTCAAAGTTTGTGTGCTACACACACTCACACATCCATCCACACACACACCTACCCACAAACACACAAAGTAACAGCAACAAATAAGCAAACACAAATTGGGAGTAGTCTTCATACAGATAATAAATAAATCCTTGGGAGTTACTGAGATCAACAAATGAATAGATATAGAGCAAGAAAAGTGCCTTCAGGAAAACTGTGCATAGGTAGTGGGAAATCTATGATCTATGAAAATTCAACAAAGTAGAATGAGAGTGGGTAAAAGGGGAAATATAACAGAGCAGTGATATGCAAGACAAGAAAGCGCAGAGAATCCAGAAAGTGGTCTATGGTGAAGGTAGAGAGCCAGTTTCATTTATATTTGTATCCTGCTCTTTACCTAGTGTAATTTGTTTCATTTAGCAACCACTTAATAAATTTTTGTTGAATGAATATTGAATAGCTTTGTATTTAATAGATTCATTTCTGCTCCTAGTGATTGGCTAATTAATAATCTATTTCAAACATTTTTTTCAGAATTCTCTACTTCTCTAAAGAAAAAAAATGCTTGAATATCTATTAAAAAAAGATACAGAAACAATGAACTTACTCCCAGGAATGCCAGAAGGTGGATAATTTTGTTTCTTGTTATAGCCTCATTTGTGAGACTATCCAGTTGTGCTTCCATCTTTTTTGGTGAAAAGATGAATAATTCCTCTTTCCCCATTCCAACATCTTTTGTATTATCTAAATAAGTTAATTTATTAGAAGGGTGAATAGAAGTCAAGTTACAGAATTCTAGATTTAAATTTGCCTCTAAGTAACTACAAGATTTAGGATAAGTCATTTCATCTTTCTGATAATATTTTTTCAATTTTAAAATAAGAATATCAGCACAAGAGGCTAACTGCAAACATTCAGAGTCTAAAATGGTGTTCTTTTAACTTTACATATATATGATTTCACATATAATATATTAACTTATGTTATTATATTATGTTGATGTATATTTATTTCTTTTCATTATGTTCTAATATTGAAAGATGTCAGTTAGACCATTAGTCAGCTAGATCAGAGCTTGAAATGATCATATTCTCCATTGTAAATATACTAATTGTCTTTTCAGAGCTATATCATAAAGATGGTTACTTTTCTCATGATTATTATTGCTATAAAAGCACAGTAGCAATTTACTCTCCGAAATTTAAATATTGAATTAGTCATGAGTTCAAAAACCTCTAAAGAACACATGTATTTCACACAAAAGAGGAAATGTGGCAAGGTGGATGGAGATCCAGTCTTCTAGTCAGATCTGAGTTTGAGTTCTGCGTAGGAAACATACTAAGTGTGATCCTGAATAAGAAACTTAGCTTCTAAGTGCTCCCAGGGAACTTTAAGACTGAAAATTACAGAGCTGATACAGATCTATTCCATAAAAATGACACATAAAGATTAGACATAATGTGTTGTTTATTATAAATATTAGAAAAGGAGGGGCAGGGGTTCAGGACCTGTGATTTTGTCCGTTAAGAAAATCAGTGAGCACTTATACAGATTGTCAGTCAGTCAGTATTGATTAAGCCCTTATTATATGCCAGACACTGTGCTAAACACCAGGGATAGAAAAAAGGCAAAAACATGATCCTTACTCTTACAGAGGTCACATTCTAGTGAGGGAGACAACACTCAAACAACTACATAGAAAAAATATACAGAACAGATCAACAGTAATCTCAGAGGGAAGGCACCAAAATGGGAGGGAGGAGAAAGATGGCTTAGAAAAGTATCCCATAGAATCCTTGCTAATCTTCAATATTTTCCTACCTACTGGATTCTTCCCTGTTACCTACAAGAATGCTGTTATTCTCCCATCCTTAAAAACTTTCATTTGATATCCCTGCTAACCATCACCCTATTTTTTTTTTGCTTCCCTTCTTGGCTAAACACCTTAAAAAGCCCCAACAACACTAAGTCCCTTCACTTCCTTTTCTTTCTATCTCTTTTAAATCTTCTTCAATCTGGTTTATGATTTCATCTTTCAACTGAAACTCTTCTCTCCAAAATTATCAATGATCTCTTGATCGACAAATCTTTTGGCCTTTTCGTAACCACCTTTCTTAACCTCTTTGAAGCTGTTGACACTGCCAACCACTCTCTTATTCTGGACACTCTCTCTTCTCCAGATTTTCGTAATACTACCCTCCCTGGTTGTCATCCTACCAGCCTGACCATACCTTCTCAGTCCCCTTTTCTGAACCTTCAACTCATGCCATCTAAGCATGCATGCCTCATAAGGCTCTATTCATGACTCTCTTCTCTTTCTTATATTATCTCACTTGGTGATCTTATCCAGCTCCTATAGGTTCATTTGGGGCATCTAAGTGGTGCAGTTGTTACAGTACTGAGCCCACAGTTAGGAAGCCCTGAGTTCAAATTTGACCTCAGATTCTTACTAGCTGTGTGACCCTAGGCAAGTCATTTAACCCTGTTTGCTTCAGTTTCCTCATCTGTAAAATGAGCTAGAGAAGGAAAAGGCAAACCACTCCAGTCTTTTCCAAGGAAAAAACCCCCCAAAAGGTCCCAAAGAGTCAGACACAACTAAAATGACTGAACAAGAGCAAGAAAAACAACCATGTAGAAGATTCACAGATCTATAAATCTAACCCTAATATCTCTCCTGAGCTATAGGCATATATCTCCAAATGTTTCTTGGGCATCTCAGATTGAATTCCAATAGAGATCTCAAACTCAACTGTTTAGGGCACAATTATCCTCCCACCAAGAGACTGGAAAGGGTGAATGTCCAGGATCTGAGTTTCTTGGTGTTGGTACACTTTCATTTTGGAGGGGGGGGTGTTGTTACTGGCTGAAATTTGGTATAGTTGCTGTGATGAGTGGGAGGGGGAATTGAGTAGACCAACGCATTGTCTTGCTGTAATGAGGGTCAAGTTGAGATTGTGAAGAATCAATTTTTAATGGACACAGTCAGCATCTTTCCATAACTTTCTCCAGCTCTGTGTAGCATCATGTAAGTAATAGTGAAGAGGGTAAAAGATGAAAATAAGCCAAAGTGTGGGTTCAGTGTAGGATAAGGGAAGTGAACATAAGTGTGTGTGTGTGTGTGTGTGTGTGTGTGTGTGTGTGGTTGTATAAGAAGACTAGAAAGGTAGGAGGAGAGGAAGTTATAAGGGTCTTTGAACCCCAGACACAATTTTATGAAGATGATAAAGAGGCACTGGAGTTTACTGAGGTGGTGTGTGAAATGACAAGACTAGCACTTTAGGAGGATCACTTTGACAGTTGAGGGGAGGATGGATTGGCTGGGAAGTCTTGGGGCAGGGAGCAGACTATTGTAATAGTCCAGGTATATTTGATGAAAGTCTTGTTTCAGAGTAGTGGCAGCGTCAAAGGAAAGAAGTAAGACTATATGAAAAATGTCACAGACATAAAATGTCAGTCCCTTTTCCTGAATCTTCAGTTTATGCCATCTAAGCATGGATGCCTCATGGGGTTCTATCCAAGGCTCTTTTCTCTTATATTATCTCACTTGGTGATCTTATCAGCTCCTATAGGTTCAATGGAGGCAGCTAAGTGATGCAGTGGCTGGAGTGCTGGGCCCACAGTCAGAAAGATGTGAGTTTAAAGAAAGTTCAAAAGGGTCTTGGCAACAGATTGGATTTGAGGGTGGTTGTGAAAGAATGAAGAGTTGAAGATGACACCTAGATTCCGAGTCTGGGTGACTGATAGGATGTTGGCACCATCAACAGTAATAGGGAAGTCAGGAAAAGAGTATGGTTTGGGGGGTGGGGAATAAAGAGTTCAATTTTGGACATGTTGAACTTAAGATGACTACAGAACATTCAGTTCAAGAAATCCAATAGGCAGTTGGAGATGTGAGACTGGAAGTCACCAGAGATGGAGGCTGGATAAGTAAATTGAGAATCATTAGCCTAGAGATGATAATTAAATTCATGAGAACTACTGAAGGAGAATGTCCTGGGCATTGGTGTATAATGGCTACCAGTATCTGGACTGGGTGATAAGTTTGAATAATGTGAAATTTAAAGAAGGGGTTGCTGAGTGATAATGGTAGAGGAAAAGTATGGAAGTGGTGATGGGGAGCTAGGACTATTCTGACTTCACCAAATCCAGGGAATTGGGGAATAAGTTTAAAAGTGTGAACAGTACTAGAAAAGATGGCCCCAAAGGTGTCATTAGCAAAGACCTCCTTTCAGTGAATGCTAGAAGATGGGGAGCATTGGAAAGGAAAAATAAGATGAAAACAACTTTCTTAATTATTGAAGCAGGCATTCCAGAGAGCACAGTGGAAATACTGGATAGATTTGGAGTTCTTTATTGGAAGATATGATTGAAGGCTATGGAGATGAAGGAGCAGAGAGTTGAGGATGGGGATAAGGTTTATACTTTGGCAGTTAGGGATTCAGAATTATTGAGAGGGTGGAAGACTGCTAAGGACTATTGAGAAATGAGACTGGGCAGAGAGTATCAGTGGCAGGAGAGAAGTGTTTGTTGAGGAAAGGCAAGTGACTAGACAACTCTGTAGGTCCAATCTATTATCAAATGGTGATATTGTGTCCTGTGAAGCCTATGTCACAGTAGGCAAGACCAGGTGAAATTATTGACTGGAAGAGTCCAGAAAAGGAGGCAGAATTTGGTGTTTCAGTGGTTCTTTCCAGGAATGATCTCCAGAACATTGCAGATGTCTCTGGAATGAAGAGGATAGAAGTGGGTGACCCGCATCTGGTACTGATTGTGGGCTATCTGAAATTATTTTACAACTTATTGTCTTAGAGAGTTTCCCAGGGCATTGAGAGGTTAAGTGAATTGTGCCTGTCAATACGACTAATTTGTCAGTGTAGGATTTGGAATTCGGACCTTCCTGATTTCAAGGCAAGCCCTCTTCTCAATACATGATGATCGCTCTACCTCTCTACTGTTAATACCCTCCTTTTTGCCTTCTTACTCACTGAAGTTGCTCCCTTCAAAGTTGTCACAAATCTTTTAATTTGCTAATCCAATAATCTCTTTTCTATCCTCATCCCCCTTGATGATGCTACAGTCTTTGACATCATTGAGTCCTCTCTTCTTATAAGTGTCCTTCAATCTGTATTGTCCTGACATTGCACTCTTGATTCTCCTCCTTTCCCTAGCTGACCTTTTCCCTTTCCTTTGCTAATTCATTATCCAAGTCAGACCTCCAGCCCATGGAGGGTACCCCAAGGATGTGTCTTAAGGCTTCTTTTATCTTGCCACATTCTCTCATTTGATGACTTCATTCAGTTATCATCTCCATGCATAAACATCCGAAATCTATACATCCAGCCTTAATGTCGCCCTTGGGCTTTGGTCAGGCAGGCAATCAACTAGCACTTATTAAATCCTTTGTGTATTTATGACTTATTACTAAATACTTAGTATATTTCAGGAACCGTGCTGAACTCCGGGAATATAAAGAAAGCCATGACCTTCCCACCATAAAAACATTCCCTGGTCTCAAGGAGCTCAAAGTCTAATTGGGGAGGCCACAACAACAACAGCAACATCATTATCATAGCTAACATTTATATATAATACTTTAAGATTTGCAAAATGCTTTATAAATATATTCATGTTTTATTTTTCACAAAAACTGTGGGAAGTGGGTGTAATATCAATTAAGTTGGGACTTTTTTACTGTTTTGGAATGATAAATTAATTAAGTGTCTTTGATTGAGCCTTACTAGGTGCAAAGCCCCAGGCCCAAACCCCTAATTACTAGGTGCTAAGCTTACGTGGGCGGGCGTGAAGTCATCAGGGCCCTAAGGGGAGCTGCTAAGACCAGAGCCAATAGTAGGCACCTAAGTTCTGATCGCTTAGATGATGTTTGATGACATCCAAAAACTATATAAAAAGAGAGAACAAAGCTATTTGCTTGAAGCTCTCACTCCTGGGGGAGTGTTGTTAGCATGTGACTCTGGGCAGCCACTGTAAAAGCCTCCCGGCTCACCCAGATGTTGATGGTTTCTTGGTAACTATGAATTGTATTTGGTCTGTTTATAATGTATGTTTGTACTCTGTTTGTATTTGCTCTGAAGTTCAGGGTACTGGCTTTTTCCCCTGAACTAAGTAAATGATATTTGTATGTTGATTTGAAATAAGATTGCTAATCCCTTAATGTTACTTTCCTTAGTAAAGCAGATCAAAAGGACCTGTGCTGGTAGCATTCTTGTTGTTGGGCTTGTGTTGGTCTTTCACCCCCACAGCAACTGCTAGCCAAATTGTTGCAACAGTGGGTGCTATTGTTATCCTCATTTTACAGATGAGGAAACTGAGGCAGATAGCGATTAGGTGACTTGTGCATTGTCACATGAATAGTAAATGTTTGAGACCAGATTTGAACTCAGATCTTTATGACTCCAGATTATTTGTTCTATCCACTGTCCCACCTAGCTACTATGCAGACTACAATGTATAAACAAGATGTATACATCAATAAATTGAGGATCATCTCAGAGGGAGGGTATTAAGATTAAAGAGGAATGGGAAAGACTTCTTGCAGATGATGGGACCTTAGCTGAGAGTTGGAGGAAGTCATGGAATCCAGAAGGCAAAGCATTTCAGGCATAGGGGTGTCATCAGTGAAAATTTCTCAGTCAAAATGAAAACTTTGTGAATAAGTGAATAAGTCATTTTGATTATTATAAATACCCAAATTAACTACAAAGGACATATGAAAGAAGATACTATCTACATCCAGAGAAAGAAGTAATAAATAGAAGAATGTACAGAATGATTTCACATACATACATACATATGTATATATACACATCTGTGTCCAATGGTAACCATCTCTAGGGTGAGAGAAGAGTGAAGAAAAAAAAGAAATGTACATAACTTTATTGTATACTTAAAAGGAAGAGCAGATTGTACATAATGCATTTGCAGTTTCATGTGTAATCATCTTTTTAAAATTACATTGTTATTTATTGCATAAATTAAAAATAAAATAAATAAAAACTAAAAGAAAAAGAAAATAAGTTGGCTGTAGGAGAAAGAATATTAAGTTAGGGGAATATAGAAAATTTCCATGTAAGAAGCAAGTTGAGTTGAGTTTTGAAGGAAACCATTGTTCCAAGAAGTGGACATAAGGAGAGTTCATTCAGTGCATGGAGAACAGCCAGGGCAAAGACATGAAAATGAGATGTGTATGTGTGCAGAACAAGATGTAAGTCAATGTCACTGGATTGTAGAGGGAGGGTAGAAGAAGCTAAAAAGGCTCTTCAGTCCCAGAGGAGTTTTTTTTTAATTTGATCATGGAGTCATTAGGAAATCAATGGAGGTTTTTGTTTATTTGGTGTCTCTCCTTACAGCCAGATTGTTTTAATTTTGTATATATCATGTATATGCTTATATGTATCATGTTGTGTCCTCCACTAGAATTTAAGCTACTGAAACCTATGGACCCTTCTCAGAATAAGGCTATTATATGTGGAAAATAAAATGCATAGGACTATAAAGGAAAATACTTATGTTGAAATAAAGATATAATTTTCTCCCATCCAAGTTCACAGGCCCCTTGAAATCTATCCATATACCCTCTAGGGATGTATGGACTCCAGATTAAGAATCCTTGATTTATATTCATATCTTGTACAATAAAGTTAACACATTCTAGGCCTCTCTTCCTATTTCTTTCCTCCCTACTTTTCAATTTCTCTTTCCCTCTACACATCTCTCTCCTTGTCAGATAACATTTCCTGTCTCAGTGTGCATACACATATCTCTAGAAAGATAGTGATTGTTTAATCATCCCCGCTGAATTTGTTTCAGGGATTTCTTTGCAGATAACTTGTATTCTTGAAAAGAGAATAAAAGAAATTCATATACATCAAGGAAATCAATAGTGCCATTAAAATTGCTTACGGATCTTATAATTTCCTATAAATCTTACTTTTTGTTTCTGAGACTAATGAATGCAGTATGGAAATTATTCACACTCTGGCTCAACTTGGTTCAAACCTATTTGCAGGCAGCCTTGAAAACCTATAAAATTCAGCATAAGTCCATTTTAAATGCAAATGGTGAAATCGGAGAAGAGTTTGAGTGTCAGAGTGAAAAAGGCTTATTTTCAAGAATTGCAAAAAGCTGTCATAGTGACTAGGAAGCACTGTGACTCCTCATCTGTAAAATGAGAGGGTTCGACTAGATGGCCTTTAAGGTCCCTTCTTCACTCCAGATCTTTGATCATGTGATCCTATGACATTTATTTATAAACTAAATTTGAAAAGGGAGCAAGCCAGACACAGTTCTACAGTTTTACTCATTTCACTGTAGAATGTAGACTTTGTCTTGACAAATGTTTCAATCTCTGAGATGTGAATGAGGAACGCTGGTAGAATGGCATAGGTTAATAGGCAGGTACACATATATATTTAAATACATGCATACACACATATGTTGTGAAGACATCCAAATTTACATACATACATACATACAAACATACATTTATTGTGTGTATATGTCTGATTCATGCGTGCATGTGTATTTGGCTGGACCTTTGATGCCACCTATGTGGGAAACTCCCTCTTACAGATTCATATTAGCAATTTGTCTTCAACTTTATAGCCCTACCCCAGTGATTCTGTCAATCTTTCTGTCTGTCACACACACACACACACACACACGTGATATTTCATGTAGGGTGCTCACACTAGTTTGGTAGTTAATTATTTTGTCATTTGCACGTTAGAAGAATTTTTGTATGAAAATGCATACAACTTCATAGAAATTTTAAAAATAAACATAATGAGTTTGTGTTTTGCTGTAATAATGTCTCTTTTCCTCTTTCTCCCTAGCAAATCTATTTTCTCTGCCATTTTTCTTTAGTCATCACAAACTTGGATAAATAGCATTATTTGAAAACACCAACAACACTGAAATTAAGAGAAGAGAGTTAATAGGAAATCAATTCTAATTAATATGGCAAATGTTCTGATGGTGGAACTTGCTCTCTAGATGCCTCTGCGTTAGGGTGAGTGTCACTGTGATTGATTTGAGAAACATGGAGTTAAAACCTTTCTCTAAGCATTTAGAAGTCCCTGTAGCTACTTCTGTTAGTGCAGTGGGGACTAGACACCTGAGGCTCTGGCTCTCAGCAATTAGGCTTAATTGGCTAGCAAGCTTTCCTTGGGGGATTGCCTGAGATGCCTAATTAGCAGCAGGCAGTTGATTTTCCAGTAGGGTGCTCCCAAACTTTCTCCCAAGTTTGGACTTTGAGCTGGTTGAGGGCTTAGAGGTAGCACTTTTTTCTTCTTCTAACAGCTTGAATTTTGATGAGGATGACCAAGTAGGATGCTGATGTCTGTATAGCAGAAATTCCTATTCTATATCTTGAGCTTGTTTGTGGCCTTCATTCAGAATTTAGATGTGGAGTTTGGCTAAGATGCAACTGCAAAACCTCCATGTTTATCTTTCCTGGCTAATTTTGTATAAGGCTTGAATCTGTGAAAAGCATAATTTGTCTTATTTTTGTAGTGAATAGGACTAAGGAAATGACAGCAAGAAAAAGTAGTTATGATTTTTCCACCAAATTGGTTGGTGACCTTTAGACTGAGTTTGATTTTTTTTTTTTTTTGGTCAGTGGTAGGTAGAACACACAAAGGCAATGCAGCTAGTGACTTTTTATGGTGCCAGTCTCTGTGAGCATGATCAGACACATAATCCTTTTTAAAAACAAAAATGTGTGGAAAATGAGATACAAAATCTCTTCCTTCCTTCTCCCCCTCTCTCTTTCTCCCTCTCTCTCTCTTTCTCCTTCTCTCTCTTCCTCTCTCCCTTCCTTGTTTCTTTCCTTCCCTTCTTCTTTCCTTCTTTCTTTTTTATGCTTTCATAGGCACAATGAACATTTAAATCAATCATCATGACCAATTTCTAGATTTATGTATTGAAAAGGGCCTCCATGAATAATCCTGAAGATGCTCCTTGGGCATAGTAAATAGATAGATACAGGTCATTGTATTTGATAATTTATAATTTAATTTATAATCTTAGCACAAAAATATCGAGAAGGAAACTTTTGTACTTCTACAGGAAAGGAGATATTTAGTTACAGACATTTAATATTTTACAAAATTTATATATGTGTTTTTGTTTTAGAAATTCTTTATGACATTAAGGGCCCAGGCATATTATGGGACACTTTTTACTTCCTTGAATTGAAGGCACTACCCAGGAAACTTGGAAAAATATGTACATGGCACCCCTTGATCCTATTACACTGAAATCAAATCCCCATTGGAAATCATGCAGTTAACAAAAGCAAAAGAGGAAAAGTTTCACTGAAAAGTTAAAGAAAACAAAATATACCTCACCACAGATGTTGTTGCTCTTACACAATTCCACAAGGTCTTTCAGCCTCCTGTAAAGCCTACTGGGCCTTTACTAATTTGGCCATTGAAAAGAGAAATATCAACACAGTTTTTTCAGGTAGTTTTTATTATAAGTCTCATAGTGCAGGTTCAGACTAAGAATTCCCTTTTACTAAAGTTATTGTCCTTTGCCAGTGATCTTGCCAAAATTTGGGGTCCCAAGGACTTCATCAGGGAGAGGGCCACACCTTGCTTTTGCCCTCAAGAAAGTTAATAATACCAGGTTTTAATATGGAGACCTCAAATCTTTGTATTCTCTGTCTTTCTGCCATCCAGGAGGAGTCTTTCAAAGCCCAAGAGAACATATTCCATTTGGTTAGGAGCTGAGAAATTACCAAGTTTATCCCTAATAATTTATCTATAGGCCTGAATAATCACTCTAATGCTAGTGGGTAGAATTATTTAAATCACTTTAGTAAATTATTTTTTGCTGTAGCAAAAGTGTAGAGGGTTGGTAGAATAAGTTGTGCATTCTCAAGGTATTCCAGTATGTAATCTTTCTATGGACACCATATATTTTGAGATGAAGTGAGCAGAAAGTAGACAAGTCATCAGACTCATTAAATTTGAATATTTTCTCAAAGCTGACAGTGAGGATTAAAAAAAAATTAACAGGCTAAAATATTGACCTAAATCTAGTAAGATGAACTTCAAGAGGGCTAAATGTAATCTTTCATTTGGGTCTAAAAGGTCAACTTAACAAGTACAAAATGGGAGACATATGGTTAAACTATATGTGTTCTTTTTATCCATTTATTCACTCATAGTATTATTTTATTTCCTCTAATTACAAGTAAAATCAATTATAAATAGTCATTTTTAAAAAAATTTTGAGTTCCAAATTCTATCCCTCCTTTTTTTCCCCTCTATCTCCATGAGATGATAAACAATCTGATACAGGTTATACATGTACAATCATGTAAAACATTTCCATACTATAGACTATATGTATCCGGATGGTGTTAACAGGCTGAAAATTCAATATGAGTCAGAAGATGTTGCAACTCCCCCTCGCTCAAAAAACCTAATGCAATCCTTTTATACAGTATTTTATTTTCCCCCAATTAAGTGTTAAAATATGTTAACATCTTTTAAAAGTCTTGAGTTCCAAATTCTATGTTTCTCTTCCTCAGGTTATACACATGCCATCATGTAAAACTTTTTTATATTAGTTATTTTGTACAAGAAGACTTGAATAAAAGAAAAAGAATGAAAGAAAAAAGTGAAAAGTAGCATGCTTCAGTCTGTATTCAATAAAAGTAATTTCTTTCTCTGGAGGCAGATAGCATGCTTCATCATTAGTCCTTTGGGATTGTCTTGGATCCTTGCATTGCTGAGAATAGTCAAGCCACTTTTAATTCTTCATCATACAATATTGCTGCTAACTGTATACATTGTTCTCTTGTTTCTGGTCACTTCACTTTGCATCACTTCATGTAAGTCTTTCTGGGTTTTTCTGAAATCATTCTGCTTGCCATTTCTTACAGCACATTAACTTTCTGTCACAATCATATACCAAAGTTTGTTCAGTCATTCCTCAATTGATGGGCACACTCTCAATTTCCAATTCTTAGCCACCACAAAAAGATATGATATAAATATATTTGTACAAATAGGTCCTCCCCCACCTTTTGATATCTTTGGAATATAAAGTTAGCAGTGCTATTGCTGGATCAAAGGGTATAAACAGTTCTATTGTCCTCTTGGCATAATTCCAAATTGCTCTCCAGAATCCTTGGATCAGTTTATAACTCCACTAACAGTGAATTAGAATCTCAGTTTTCCTACATACCCTCCAACATTTCTCATTTTCCTTTTCTGTCATATTAGCCAGTCTGATAGGCGTGAGGTGATACCTCAGAGTTGTTTTAATTTGCATTTCTCTAATCAGTAGTGATTTAGAGCATTTTTTATGCCATTATAGATAGCTTTGATTTCTTTGTCTGAAAACTACCTGTTCATATCCTTTGACCACTTATCAATTGGGGAATGTCTTATGTTTTTTACAAATTTGACTCTTTCTCTATATATTTGAGAAATGAGGCTTTTTTTTTGTTTTGGCAGGGCAATTGGGGCTAAGCAACTTGCCCAAGGTCACACAGCTAGTACATGTGTTAAGTGTCTGAGGCTGGATTTGAACTCAGGTCCTCCTGACTCCAGGGATGGTGCTCTACTCACTGTGCCACCTAGCTGCCCCCATGAGAAATGAAGCTTTTATCAGAGATACTTATTGCAAAATTTCACTCTAATTTTGTGCTTCCTTTTACTTTTTGTTGCATTGGTTTTGTTTGTGTAACAACTTTTTAATTTTATGTAATTAAAATTATTTATTTTACATTTAGTAATTGCTCTCTATTTTCTTTAGTCCTAAATTCTTCCCTTATGTGTAGCTCTGATAAATAAACTATTCCATGCTCTCCTCATTTGCTTATGATATCATCCTTTATATGTAAATCATGTACCCATTTTGACCTTATTTTGGTTGATGATGTGAGATGTTGGTACCTACCCAGTGTCTCTCCTACTTTTATTTCCAGTTTTCTTAGCAGTTTTTCTGTCAAATAATTAGTTTTTGCTCCAAAAGCTTCGATCTTTGGGTTTATCATATACTAAATTATTACGATCAATTACTATAATATAATGTGTGCCTAATCTATTCCACTGATCCACCACTCTATTTTATAGCCGGTTCTGGATTGTTTTAATAATTACCACTTCATAATATGGTTTGAGATCTGATGCTGCTAGACCACCTTCATTCACATTTTTTTCACTGATTCCCTTGATATCATTGACCTTTTGTTCTTCCAGATTAATTTTTTGTTATTTTTTAGCTCTATAAAATAATTTTTGGTAGTTTATTGGCATGACACTGAATAAGTAAATTAATTTAGCTAGAATCATCATTTTTATTATATTGGCTTGGCCTCCCCATGAGCAATTTGTGTTTTTCCATTTATTTAGATCTGATTTTTTTTGTATGAAAAGTATTTTGTAGTTGTGTTCATATAGTTTCTGGGTTTGTATTGGCAGGTAGACAACCAACTATTTTATATTATTTATAGTTATTTTAAATGGAATTTCCCTTTCTACTTCTGGGTTTTGTTGGTAATATATTGAAATGCTGATGATTTATGTGGATTTATTTTATATCCTGAAACTTTGCTAAACATGTTAATTGTTTCAAGTAGTTCTTTAATTAACTCTCTAGGACTGAATAAGTATACCATCATATCATCTGCAAGGAGTGGTAGTTTTTTTTTACCCTTATTGCCTATTTTAATTTCTTCAACTTCTTTTTCTTCTCTTATTGCTATAGCTAACATTTCTAATACCGTTTTGAATAATAGAGGAGATAATGAACAACCTTGGTCCCTGATCTTATTGGGAAGGCTTCTAGCTATCCCCATTACAGATAATGCTTGCTGATGGTTTTAGATAAATACTACTTATTATTTTAAGAAAAGCTTCCTTTATTGATGTGCTCATTAGTACTTTTAATAAGAATGGGTGTTGTATTTTGTCAAAGGCTCTTTCTGCATCTATTGAGATAATAATATGATTTCTGTTAGTTTTGTAACTGATATGGTCATTTATGCCGATAGTTTTTCTAATATTGAACCAGTCCTGAATTACTGGTATAAATCTCATCTGGTCTTAGTGTATGATCCTTGTGATATATTGCTGTAATATCCTTGCTAGTATTTATTTAAAATTTTTGCATCAATACCCATTAGGGAAACTGGTCTATAGTATTCTTTCTTTGTTTTTGTTCTTCCTGATTTAGGTATCAGCACTGTGTGTCATAAAAAGAATTTCATAAAACACCTTCTTTGCCTATTCTCCCAAATTGTTTACATAGTATTGAAATTAATTGTTCTTTAAATGTTTAGTAGAATTCACTTGTGAATTCTTCTGGCCCTAGGGGTTTTTTCTTAAGAAATTCATTGATGGCTTGTTCAATTTCTTTTTCTAAGATTGGGGTATTTACGTACATTATTTCTTTTTGTGTTAACTGGGTAGTTTATGTTTTTGTAGGTGTTCATCCATTTCACTTAGATTGTCAGACTTATTTTCAGTTAATTGGACAAAATAGTTCCTACCAAATGTTTCAATTTCACTTTCACGGGTCTTGAATTTACCCCTTTCATTTTTGCTCTTTGATCATTTGCTCTTTCCTTTCGAAAGTCAGACTAACTAATTATTTATCTATTTTTTCCCATAAAACCAGTTTCTAGTTTTATTTATGAGTTCAATAGTTTTCTTACTTTAATTTGTATTAATTTCTTTCTCCTTTAATTTTCAGGATTTCCAATTTGATGTTCAATTGGGGATTTTTTATTTGTTCTTTTGCTAGTTTTTTTAGTTGCCTGTCCAGTTCATTGATCTGCTTCTTCTCTATTTTGTTGATGTAAGCATTTCCAGATATAAATTTCCTTTAAGTACAATGTTAGCTGCATCCCATCCATTTTGGTATGTTGTCACATTGTTGTAATTTTTTAAAATGAACTTATCAATTGTTTCTATGATTTGTTCTTTTATCCACTTATTCTTCATGGTCAGATTATTTAGTTTCCAATTAATTTTTAATCCATGCTTTCATTTCCCATTGAATGTAATTTTTATTGCATTATGATCTGAAAAGGATGATTTACTATTTCTACTTTTCTGAATTTGGTTGTGAGGTTTTTATGTTTTCATATATGGTCAATTTTTGTACTGCTGAGAAAAAGGTATGTTCCTTTCTATTCTCATTCAATTTTCTCCAGAGATCACATTCAAGTTTTCCAGAATTTTATTTAACTCCTTAACTTCTTTCTTTTTTATATTTTGGTTAGATTTATCTAGTTCTGAGAGGGAAAGTTGAAGTCCCTTACTATTATAATTTTATTTTTTTTATTTTCTCCTATAACTCTTTCAGCCTATTTTTTTAAAAAATAGATGCTATATCATTTCTTGAATATATGTTTACTATTAATATTACTTCATCATCTGTGTCCCTTTCAGCAAGATATAGTTTCTTTCCCTATCTCTTTTAATTAGATTTATTTTTGCTTTTACTTTGTCTGGTATCATGATTGCTAACTCTACTTTTTTTTTTTTTTGCTTCAGCTGAAGCGTAATATATTCTGTTGCATCCTATTATCTTTACTTTGCATATCTCTCTGTGATTCAAATGTGTTTCTTGTAAACAACATGTTGTAGGCTTCTGGTTTTTAATCCATTCAGGTGTGTGCTTCCATTTTATGAATGAGTTCATCCCACTCACATTTACAGTTATGATAGCTGTGTATTTCCCTCCATGCTATTTCCCCCTTTTTTATACCCACCCTCTTACCCCATCTCCCCCATCTGCCCTCTATTCTATCAGTTCCCTTCTCCATCTTTTACCGCCATCCCTTTTTTCCTTCTTTATAGGGTAAGACAGATTTTTGTATTCAACTGAGTGTGTATGTTATTCCCTCTTTGAGCCAACTCTAATGAGAGTGAAGTTGAAGCTTTGCCTTCCATCCCTGCCTCCACCATCTTCCTCCCATTATAACAGCTTTTTTATGTGAGACAATTTACCCCATCCTATCTCCTCCTGATTCTTCTTCCATTTCAATCTTTTCTTACCTTTTAATTTTCCTTGGAGAGGTATCATCTCATCAAAGTCACCTTATAACCACACCCTCTGTCCTCCCCTTCTAAATGCCCTTATAGTAATATAGTATAGTATAGTATAGTATAGTATAGCATAGCATAGCATAGCACAGCATAGCACAGCATAGCATAGTATAGTTACTGCACTGAATAGTTTTAAGAGTTACAAATATTATTTTGCCATATAGAAATATAAGCAGTTCAACTTTATTGAATCTTTTATATTTTCTCTTTCTCATTTCTTTTTTACCTTTTTATGTTTCCCTTGAGTCTTGTATTTGGAAAGCAATTTTTTTTATTCAGCTTCAGTTATAATTAGGAATTATAATGGCAAGCAAAGTGGGACTTTTTGTTGTCTTTTGTTTGGGAGTGCTTTTCATCACTAAGGCAATTGAGTGCCCTTGATTGAGTCTTGCCTTTGTTTGTAGGAAGGCCCAGGCCCTTTTGCTATTTAGGTCATGAGAGGTTCAGCCCTCAAGAGGTGTGAAGCCCTTGAGAGGTGTGAGGTGCTCTGAACCTGAAGAAGTGTATACATACTCTGAGGTTAGCATTTTGTTTGGGGGCACACTCATTGAAAGAGTGTTGGTGAGGAGACTCTGGGTAGCCCTTGAAACACTGCCCCCCTTTGAAAACTCAGGTGTTGCTGCTTCTCTGTGGTAATAATGTATGTATTGTCATTTGGTCAGACAGATAAAAGCCTGTCTGTTGATCTGTTTGTAATTTCTGTTTGTATTTGCTCTGAAGTTCAGGGTGCTGGCTTTTTGCCCTAAGTGAATGGTGTATGTATGTTTAATTAAAGTAATATTGTTAACCCCTTAAAGTTGCTTTCCTTAGAAAAGCAGATCATAGAATCTGTGCTAGCAGCCCTCCTGTGTGCTCTTGTTGTTGGTCTTTCACCTCCACAGCAGCTGCTAGCAACATTGTTATTACAGGAATGCTCAAATATCCTCTCTTTCATTAAATATCCATTTTTCCCTCTGAAGGATTATATTTAATTTTGTTGGATAGGTGATTCTTGTTTGTAATACTAACTCTTTTGCCTTCAGGAATATCATATTCTAAGCTCTCTGGTTCTTCAATGTGAGAGCTGCCAAAATATTTGAATTTTTTTTCTTTTTGGTGTTTGCAGTACTTTCTTCTTTATCTGGGAGTTCTGGAATTTAGCTATGATATTCCCAGGAGTTTTCATTTTGGTATCTCTTTCAGGTGGAGATCAGTGAATTTCTTTCAATTTCTATTTTGTCCTCTGGTTTTGTATACGAGGACAGTTTTCTTTGATTATTTCTCTCCTTTATCTATATTCCAGGTCAGCTGCTTTTCCCATGAGAAATTTCCCAACTTATTCTTTTTTAAAAAATTATTTTATTGTATCTTGATGTCTCATGGAGTCATTAGCTTCCATTTACGCAATTCTAATTTTTAAGGAATTACTTTCTTGATTAAGCATTTGTACTTCCTTTGCAATTTGCCCAGTTCTATTTTTTAAAGGGTCATTTATTTATTTATTTATTTTTTGGTGTGGGGCCACACTACTCATCAGCCAAAGGGACGAGGCCTAGAAAATGGCCTGTGCTGGGGGTGGCTGCTGGGGTTGTACCTAGTGGTGCTGCACAGGTTGCTGAATTGTCTCAGGGCCTGCTGGCTCCCAGAATGGTAAGGCCTCACTGGCTGGTGGATTGCTCCAGGCTTGGAACCATGCTGCAGTGCCCCTGCAGTGAAACTGGCTGCTGCTACTCTTGACCTTGGTCCTCTCCTACCCCAGTGAGACAGATCTTTCCTGCTATACTGGTAAGCTGCTTCTCTATTCCTAAATCAATTTTGAGGTGGTTTTCAAGTTGTTTTGTTGTGGGGGGGAGTTGGGAGGGTTTCAGAGAGTTCCTTCCTCACTCTGTTATCTTGACACTGGAAGTAATAAAATACAATCTTTAGCTGCATTTAGAAAGATATCACTTTCAGGAATAAGGAGGTAATTGTCACTCTGTACTATGTCATAACAGAACATATCTGGAAAATTGTATTGACATCACAATGAAAAAAAAGATGTTGATAAGCTGGAGAGTCTTCAGGAATGGGAGCATGGGATGGTGAAGACTGTTAAGTTTATTTCACATGAGGAATTAGAGGCAGTTAGATGTAGTAGATTAAGTACAGAACTTGGGGTTAAAGAGACCTGAGTTTGAATCTTGCCTCTGACATTCCCTAGTTGGGTGATCCTGGGCCTCAGATCCTAGGCAATATTCACCTTCACATACCATTTAATGTCTAAAAGGTTATCTTTCCATCTTATCACTGCTATTCCTTTTGCCCCAGGAAGACCTCTCCTACATTCCAACTATTGCTTTTGGGATGGTAATCAAAACCATATTACTATTGCCTCTGGAAAAGATGTCAATCAACTTAACCATGGATCAACTCACTATCCCTGTTACTCTCTGGAAGAAAACTTACTCCCTGATTCATATTGATGGTTTTTTTTTTTCTGCTATTAGAATGTAAGCTCACTGAGGGAAAAGACTCTCTCTCTCTCTCTCTTTCTTTCTCTCTCTGTCTCTGTCTCTGTCTCTCTGTATTTTAACCCCAGATTTTAGTATGAAACCTGTCACATAGTAAATGCTTAGTGAATTTTAAAAATTCATTCAACTTCATTCATTCATCTATTCATTTATACTCACAGTGTTTGTTTCAGAAAAATGCATTTAATTTAGCTGTACGTTGGGTTTTAAAAAGGTCTGAATTATTAGAACTGCCTAAATGATGCAAAGAAATTATGGATGACAGCCTTCAATTGTGTTTTCTGAACTGGTTTTGAGCCATTTTAGAAATTCATTCCTTCACTTTGTCAACACAGTCATCAGAAGAGTTAATTTTTTCTTTAAAAATTCCTTTTTTCTTTTAAAATCAATAAAATAGAAAATGAATGATGCTTTGCTTGTTAACTTTGTAGATTATTTCACTGCATTGATGGTTTGGGGCCTGCTATAGACAGAGTCATAATTACATAGAACTTTTGTGAATATTACCATATTGCAAAGGAAACACCCCTAAATGGACAACCTTGTGTAATCACACAGTTGAATCGTGGGTAACATGACATAAGTAAAATCATACAGAGTAGACTTAAGGTTTCACCATCATAAGTGGTAGTTTATTAAATGACAGAAAATTGCAAATTTGGGGGCCTAGTTGCTTCAGCTGAGTCACCTCAATTGTGGTACTCACTTATAATGCAATTCTTCTAAAACCAAGCATTGGCATTTCTAGAAAATGTAGACTTCTTTTTCAGGACATTTCTCTAACACATTTGTAGGGGGCTTGTTTAATAGCTTCTAAGGGGGAAAAAAAGGTGACGTTATACACAGTAATATACTTTGGCAAACTTTCATGTAGCATATTGGCCCTGGCCATAACAAAAGATGACAAAAGATGACGGTTACTTTTTCTATGTGGCTATTATCTCCTACCCTCAGGGAATCTTTTCCTGAAAGCAGAAAAAACAGCACTATAATCATAGTCCCATAAATGAAATTTTCTGAGCATTGGCCCCACATTCAGTATAATCTTCCTTGGTATTTTGTATTCTTTTGGTGGTCATGTGAATGCCAGCTACTGGGGAAATGCATGGTGTTGTAGTCTTAATTACCGTTTCCTCGCTACAAATGTTTACAATCTGATGAAATAATTTATCAACAATTTGGTTGAATTGTGGTATATTAGTGCCTGAACAGTAAACAAATAAATATTTCACTATGATATAGTGTGTGCAGTTATTTAGTTTTTCAGCTAGTGTAAAATTACATTTGGATAATGTATTGCATAGATTTCAAAACCAGGGGCAGTGCATCTTTTTATTGAAAAGTTTCTACTTTTCAGAGTTAATGTTATAGCATTATCCCTTGACAGCAGAGCAATATTCCTAAATTAAAGCAAGAGTTTTTTCCCTTACATTTTAACAATCTTCAGATATTTACTTCCATGAACTAAGGTATGTAATAATTGTTTGATGTTTCTTCCTCTTCAGGAAGCGATTGCTTTTCCATGAAGCATTATTTAAAATGACTCTGAAAAAAAGTGTGAAAAATTTCAAAGGCTGTATATTCTGTTTCAATCATATAATTTAAAAATAGACACATTTTATGGGTTTAATCATGACTATTCTTAATGCCATTATTAAACTCATGCACATTTTAAATAATGCATTTATTTCTTATTTTAAACAGTCTTTTTCTTCTATAAAATTTTAAGAAGTATGATATAGGCATGGTGTCACATACTTCTTTACATACAGCTCTTTGATATAGGAATACTGTGTATTGCATATTTTATTTAAGGAGTTATATAAAAACATTTAACATTTCAATTTTGTATTGCATAGAGAATAAAATAATTATCATCATGAATTAAAATGATTAAAATGACATGATAAATATAATGGAAAATAACATTGGACATTCATTCTTCTGTTATACATATTATATTGTGAAATAATTTTCTAAATTGGTAAATGCCTCATAAAATTTTAATATTGGCTGTAATGAGTAGGTTTAAGGAAAGTGTGATTATCATTAGCACTCCCATAACTTTGACTGGTCACAAACTCTCAGAGTTGAAAGGGCCCTGAGAGATTACCTAAATCTGAGACTTGGGAAAGACTTTAATTTAAAAAGGTCAAAGTCACCTACTACATCCTGGGTCATCACCAGTCAGCTTGACCTTTGTCTTGCTACTGGACTCTGATGACTGGAGGAGAGAGTGAGTCTGATAACTTTCCACAGCTCTGCCTCATTCAAATACAATTCACGTGCAAGACATACGCTTGTGATGTCATTGGTTCTTTTTGAGAACTAAGGATGAACAGCAACAACTATCAAGACTAGAACAGTAATTGCCTCCATAAATGTTTAAATGTTCTCTCTTTGAAGACTAATAGTTTTGGGGAAACTCCTACCTCCTGAGACAGTCCCTTCCACTTTTGTGTAATAATAACTATAGCTATTATTTTGTGTAGCTCAAACTGTTAGGACATTTCTTCTATTTTTTCCTTTTTTTAAAAAAAGAGTTAGATTTTTTATTTTTAGTTTACAATACTTAGTTCTACATGTTTTTGAGTTTCAAATTATCTTCCCTTCCCTTCCCTCCCTCCTACCCCCCAAGACAGCATGCAGTCCAATATAGATTCTACATAAACCTTTGCATTAAACTTATTTACACAAAAGTCAAGTTACAAAGAAGGATTATGTCCAATGGAATGAATCATGAGAGAGAAGAAACAAAACCAAAAAAGAAGAGAAAAAAAAGAGAGCAAATAGTTTGCTCAGTCTGCATTCAGACTACACAGTTCTTTTCTGGATATAGCTAGTTTTTTCCATCATGAGTCTTTTGGAGCTGTCTTTGAGCCTTGCATTGCTCAGGAGAGCCAAGTCTATCAAAGTTAGTCATCACAGAATCAATATGTCTGTGGTTGTGTATAATTTTCCCCTGGTTCTCTCATTCAGCGTCATATCATGTGGGTCTTTCCAGGTTATTATGAAGTCCATATCTTCCCCATTTCTCATAGCACAATAGTATTCCATTACATTCATATGCCACAACTTGTTCAGCCATTCCCCAATTGATGGGTATCCCCTTGATTTCAAATTCTTTGCCACCACAAAAAGAGCTGCTATAAATATTTTTTGTACGTACAGGTCCCTTTCCCACTTGTATGATCTCTTTGGGATATAGCCCTAGGAGTGATATTGCTGGGTCAAAGGGTATGCACATTTTTATAGCCCTTTGGACATAGTTCCAAATTGCTCTCCAAAATGGCAGGATCAGTTCACAACTCCACCAACAATGTATTAATGTTCTAATTTTTCCACATTCCTCTCCAGCATGTATCATTTTCATGTTTTGTCATGTTAGTGAATCTGGTTAGAGAGATGTGGTACCTAAGAGTTGTTTTGATTTGCATTTCTCTAATCAATGCTGATTTAGAGCATTTTTTCATATGCCTATAGATCTTTAATTTCTTCCTCTGAAAACTGCCTGTTCATATCCTTTGACCATTTCTCATTTGGGGAAAGGAAGTTTCTTCTATCATTTGGATATCTTCCTCTCTACAAGTGCCATCCATTGCTCTTAGGTCTGCCTCTGAGACCAAGTAAAATGTCCAATATCTTTTATGTATCATAGCCATTTATGATATTTCCTTTGTTTCTTCTCTGTTCCAAAATAAGTCCCCTGTTTGATCAAATGATTCTAGAATAGCATGGTTCCCAGTCCTCTCTCCATCTAGCTTTTCTTCTTCTGAAATGTTTTAGTTTGACAAAGTCCTTCCTAAAGTGTTGCTTTTAGAACTGAATGCGGTACTCTAGATACAATGTACTGGCCTGCTTTTTAAAATCTGATCAAGGGTGAGGTTTTATGTTTTTATCTAACTCTCCCACACTTTTGATATTGCAGTGAGAAAACAGATGCTACTAAGTATCTCCAGCATTATCACAGTGCTTATCATCTTATCAGTATGTAATAAGTGCTAGTTGATTGACTGATCAACCCCTGCCTCTTTGACCCGTTCTAAGCTGTCAAAGCACCATGGCTTGCCTGGAGAGTCAATGAATAGTTCACATTGAATTGCTAGTGTGTTGACTACATATCAAATACAGAACTTCATTACACGCCAAGTATCATTATTGTACTCTCCTTAACAACCCATATGACCAGTTTCTAATGAATAATTTGTAGAAGTTTCTGAAGGTCTCCAATATTTTGTATATAGCATTCTTCAGTTAATGACCAGTCTGTACATTTCTCAAATTGGGTAGTCTATGATTTCCACTTCTTTATTGCTAACACATATGTACCATATAAAAATACTTAATAAAAACAGTGGAAGACAAGAGTCTAATTATGGCACTACCTTATTTCTCCTTTTTGCATCTTCTACCACAATTTCAGTGGAAAGGACTCCTAAATCTCAACCTCCAACCATGGCCCTTAGTCTATCTCTAGGCCCTACAGATTGTGCTACAGAATCAGAAATTCAAATGTTAAGAATTGAACTCGGCATCTTCCTTTCTCTCAAATAAGCAGTTCTTTTTGTTTCACATTTTATTTCCAATGGGATTATCTTTTTCATTCAAGTCCTTCAAGCTTGTCATCATGGCATTGACTTTACTCAATTGTATTTGTTCCTATTAAAAAAAATAGTGAAAAAGTTTTTTCCTCACTCACCCACCCACCATGACTGGTTCATTTGCGCCTTCTACTCCATTTCAATTGTAATTACCTGAGGTAGTCTTTCAATAACTCTTCTCTCTCTGTCTCTCCCTGTCTCTTTGTTTCCCTGTCTGTCTGTCTGTCTCTCTCTCTCTATCTCTGTCTCTGTCTGTCTCTCTTTCTCTGTCTCTCTGTTTCTCTGTCTTTCTCTCTGTCTCTTTTAGTTTAACCTGCAGACATGTGTTTGAATGATCTATTTTCAATTCTATTTTTGCCATGTCACTAGAAGTGATCTTTTCCACAATTGTTGGAGAACCTTCATTCATACCCTATCACTATGTTAGTATCTTCCCCTTTCAGATTATCTTCCTTCTAATCCTTATACATCTTGAACCAAGTTATTTAGAAGCTTTTCCTCCCCTCCATATGAATATAAACTTCTTGAGGACAGATATTATTTTTGCCATTCTTTGTATAGCGCATTCCATATAATAAGAGACTAATCAATGTTGTTGACTGACTGTAAAGTGGCTCACCAATCAAATGTCAACTTTCTGACTTCTTGTTCTGTCTTCTTTAGATTCTTCCCTCAAGCAAGAAAAAAGAAACAAGCAAACAAACAACCAAACAGCAAAAACAACACAAACAATGATGGGTGTGCCTAAATTCTTTTCTCATTGTTGCCAGAGTAACAGGAATTCTTCATCCATCTCTCCATCCTGCCAATCTGCTATCCATCCATCCATCTATCTATCCATCCATCCATCCATCTACCCCTTCCTCCATCCATCTCTTTTCACTCTTTTTTAATTACTGAATATCTTTATATAAAATAATATGGAAATATGTCCTCTGGTTCTTTTTATATATGTTTATCTTGTCATCACAATGAACTGATAAAATGAATATGAAAACACTCTGAATATTCCAAAGCATTATACTGTTGTGAGACTTTTTTATTTATGAACTTTCCAACTAAATTTGAAGCTGCTTGAAGATATGACCTAATTTTTCTCCTTGTCTCATGTGATATCTAACAGTGATTTATGCATTCAGTGGGCTGTCAACAAAGTCACCTGGCACAATAAAGTAAATTTTCAGTAAACTTGAGAATTTAATTCAATAATTTTGAAAATCAAGTGTTTGCGCATGACTGTTTCTTCAACATAGGCAACCTGTGCAGAAGCTGTGCTTCTGACTTTCTGGACTTCAATACTGTGCCTCAGCGGTTCCACTCTGGAACTTTCCTCAGAATCTGGGCCTCCTCAGTCTGAAGCATCTTGCCACAGTGTCAGTCCCCTTCTCTCAATATTGATTTCCTCCCAATGCCTTCATTTAGGGGTGGGGACCAGGCCAGCCAACCTTCTTTCTCCCTCCTGTCTGTCCTTCTGTCTTTCCAGCTTTCAACACCATATTCCCAGGTATTACTTCCCCATCCCTTTAAATTCTCATTAGAATATAAGCACACTGAGAACAGGGACCACCTTTCTCTTTGTTTGTATTTCTATCCCCACCACTTAGCATAATGCCTGACACATAGCAAGATCTTAAGAAATGCTTATTGCCTTGGCTATACATTCCATATAGAGCTAGATGTAATTCCACCTAATGTCTAAACTGAGGGAAGCACAATAATACAATTTATATATTCTTCTTCTATTGAGTTTTCCATTTTGAAAGCTAATCATTAATAATTTAAAACTTCTGCCTTAATTAAGGCCAATAATAGCACATGAGAATGTTCTCGCTAATCCTGGCTGATCACTGGAAATGAGAAACAAAATCAAAAACAAATAGAAAACTTGTTGAAAGCAGACAAGTCCATGAGTTAATTCTCCAAATAAAAAACCATTGTGTTTCAGACGAGAAAACCAATTAAAAGCACAACACATGAATTTTATAGCATTTACTTCTTTACTACATAATGTGTGTTTATAGAGAACATATAAACATGCATAGTGTAAAACCTTAGAATGCCTTTAATAAAATTCTAAATTTCCTTCAAGTTACTACAAAATGATATTGCTACACCTTCTGATGGTTTATGTTGCTTACTCAAATAATTTAGTTTCAGAAAATAACTTTTTAGTTAAATTTAAATACAGATAAGCCACAGAATATGACATTTGTAATCAATCTTTAACTTTGAGTGTTATGAAAATATTGCTTCTAGCAAATAAGGAGATAGGAAAGAAGGATGGTAGGAAGGAACAAAGGAAGGAAGGAAAGGAGTAAAGAAGGGAGAGGGAGAAATCATGCAAAGGCTTCTAAAAAACTGTTGGACATCAAATGGTCCTTAAAAAGACCTGCTTTGGTAGATTGATCATAAACCAACTGTTAAAATCTCCCTGGAAATGCACATGGCACTAATAATGGGTTATTGTATGTCCCCATAAAATTGTTATGTTTGTGTATTAAGCAAGTCCTGTTTTGGATGATTAACTTTGGAACCTGTTTTTCTCAGCACATACACATTTCCCCCATTTTTTTCGGTTTATAAAAGGCAATGAAAATCAGCCATATGACTTTGGATTCATTATTATAATTTTATAGCAAACATGGAATATTTGGAAAAGAAAAGAAAAATAAATCAATAATTCAAAAGGTCTGTGCACTAATAATATTTGCTCTTTTTAGGAACAACCTTATGATTGAAAAATATGATTATTTCAATTAAATATTTAAATGATATAAATGCCAACAACATTCAAGACAGCTACATCATGGAAAATTAATTTGTTCTTATTACCATATCATAAAACAGTAGAATATGTATTAAATGTTATCTGTATAGTAATCATCACTCACTATGTGAATGACTCAGCTATTACAATTTGTTTTTCTAAATATACAAAAGCAATAAATGAGAACGAGGCAAATATAACATTTTCAGAAATTAATTAGCAGTGCCAAAACATTCTTGTTTATAAAAATAAAAATAATGGAAATAACTTTTTATGGAACATATGCAGAAATAGTTAATTAAACAATCATCACCCAGGAAATAATGTGAATAGCAACAAGATGGCTCTTGTTTCTCAGAAACGTTCAAGATGATGTTAATATAAATACAAAACATGACATGCATAAATATTCAGTAGTTAAAGGAGCAGATTGAACTGCCAATGGATATTCTTATTTTGAGGACAATTTTTTCATATCTTGGACAGAACAGAAAGTGGGAAAAGGAATAGAGTGTGCTGCTCAAATAAAATTTTAAAAATTCCACCTTTCTGTTTTGTCTTATTTTCTTACCATCTGTTTCATTTGGAAATGCACAGGTACCTCCACTTGTTCTCAGAACTAATGTATATTTTGTCCAATCAGCACTGCAAACACTAATAGTGTTTAATAGATAAAAATCCCATCTGGAGGAGCAATGCTAAAATAATCATTACTTGACATGTACCATTAAAAATCCAGTGACAATCCTTGGGAAAAATGGAGAGGAAAAAGAGTGTGCATATATTCTTTGCCCTTAGAAGATCATAATTGGATATTAAATTACTCTGACTTTTCCTAACACTTTTGACATGACTATTGAGCTATCTTTGAAGAAAATGGCATCCTGGTAAAAGAAATTATGTAGCTGTGTGAAAGAAATCAAAACCAGTACCACATTAGAAATCACCCCAGTTAGAATTATTATACTAAGAATGGAGGGAAGAAAACCAGTAGTATTTACATCAAGTTCCCATTAAAAAATGACCTTCTCTTCATTTTATAATAGTGATTTGTATATTATTTTTTTTGCTTGCTAACATAGCTTGTGTGATTTCAGAAAAGTAGCAGGTATGGAAAAATGGAGCATAATGCATTTGGAGAAAATTATCCAGACTCTAAAGATGGCATGATATGTGCCAAGTTATCCATTATATCTCAGGGAACCTAAGTGTAGTATTCCCTAAAGACTGGTTCACTGTGCTATTGGGATCAAGACTGAGAGAATTCTGGGTACCATCAGGAAGGATACCAGAAACAAACAAAAAACAAAAATAAAATCCCACAATAGGATAAGGAAAAAACACAATAGGTTTAGAGGTGGGAGGATTATTAAATTTCACTTTGTCCAACTTCCTCATTTTACTTATGAGAAAATTGAAAGACAGTGGTTAAATGATATGTCCAAGGTCGTAATATAGCAAATGGCAGTCAGGATTCATACTCATGTCTTCTGATTCTAAATCTAGCCTTCTTTTCATTTCTCTTATCTTTTCATTTCTCTGTGCTATCTGCTGCCTCTCTACCTTATGACACTTTGACATATATGCTTGGAATGATGTGTACAAATTCTGAAGTTCAAAGAAGATATATAAAAAAAAAAACTAGAGAAGGTCCAGACAGAAAAGAAGTAACTAAGATATTCAAGGAAAACTCAAGGGTCGTATATTAGTATAGAATTAAAAACATATGATTATTCACTTAAAGATTTCAATTATAATAGAATATAAGCTTCTTTGAAACCCTAACAACTAATATATAGTATTCACAATAAGATACTTGTGAAATTGCTTTATAAATTTTCTGAAATTATTAAGGGTATATGTGAAGCTTAAAAGCAGTATTTTGGGGATACATTAAAGGGTATAACTTGTGAAACTTGTGTAACTTGACTTGTAATAGAGGTTAAAAATATAAACAATTTCCAAAAAGAAAGGTTAGATAAATTAATGGATTATGTAGGAAACATTGCACAATAACATTATGTTATTTGGGCAGTAGGTTGATTTCATATTCAACAATCGTCAGTTTTGATGGGGGTTTGAAATATGGTTTAAATGTTTAGTTCTGGAAGGGATTGTAAATGTCATCTGGAATACCATGAAAGGCAACTATGTTTTTACACAAATTAAATTTGGTGCCACCTTCACAAAAATTGATTTGATCCAGAATGAGATTTGCTGTCTCCTTGGGATTTGGAATATATTAATTTTTTTTCAAAATAATAGAATAAATTATATTATCACCAAAAAAAGCAACAAAAATTTACATTAGTGTTTGATATT
Organism: Trichosurus vulpecula; assembly: GCF_011100635.1. NCBI lineage: Eukaryota > Metazoa > Chordata > Mammalia > Diprotodontia > Phalangeridae > Trichosurus > Trichosurus vulpecula. The sequence goes on along the minus strand of NC_050576.1, from coordinate 90,119,465 downwards.
TATCTTTCTTTTGGAACTTGCAATTTTTATTATTTCACTTACCACCAATGGTATTTGAGTAAAATGTGTTTTAAGGAAGAAAGATTTTTGGTATTGTGGCTACAAAGAGTAAAAGAAGTCTGGAGCAACTTCTTTATGGAAGAACAATGTGCTTATAGAGGTCTGGTGTTCCTAATTAGCTTTACCCATGTTTGTGCTTGTGGAACTGTTTTATGTGTCCCTGGAGAAGTTGTGTTTGAAGTTTCACTGTTAACCTGCTTGAGGTTTAAGCAGTGTTGACTATAGTCTTATGGACAACTATATCCTGAATACTCTCCTATTTTCTCAGATGTGCCTTTGTCAAGGATTCATAGGTCCTTGATATTTGAAAGTCAGAGGATCTTGGTAATGGTCCACAAAGAGATATGGGTCTGGAGCTTACTCCTCATTCCAACGACAGAAGCAAGCAAAATCAGAGCAAATAATGGGTCAGAAGGGTGGGTAGTCAATGAAAACTAAATAATTTCTTTAATAATTAAAGTCTCAAAGATAAATAAAGCTTTTAGGCCTCTAATTCATTGTTAGTATAGAATACACAGATTAGGATCCAAGGTATGAAAACTAGGCAACACATACGAGGGTTTGCCATCAGCAAGCATGAATTTGGAATCATAGAAGCTTTGCCACTAACTACCAGTGTGACTAAATAAGTCACAACCTCTGAGTTTCTGCATAGAGGTCAACCTACACAGCCTTTAAGGTCCCTTCCAACTTTTTATTTAGTCTCTGTTCTTCTGACCAATGTGACAATATGATGTATCCATAAAATACTTCTTACCTTTTAAATAAAGAATCTGACTTTCTGCTGAAATTCCTTTCTAAAAAATTGAACATAATCATATGGTAATTGGAATGTTTCATCTTTAGCAAAAAGACATGCATTCATTTAAATTTCTATAATGATATGCATTGACTCAAGGTATAGGGAAGTTTTTGTCATGCCAGTAACTTAAGTGTTCCAGCCTAGTGAGTGCTAAACTGGAATCTTGCATGGAAAAGCACCTTCGTAGACACAATTTAGCATTAGGACTTCCAAGTCAAATGTAGAGAAGTGCGCAGCTAAATTTCTTAAGAGATATCTCCTTCTAACACATACTGGCATTGTGATTCTAGGCATGTGACAATCTTGCAGGACCCTAGGTAATTTTCCTAAACATAAATTTCAGAGAAGGTACCTATCTTAATTGATAGATGGGGTTCCTAATTGAGAGCTCCCCACAAATCAGAAGGCTGCTTCAAAAATAATAAAAAAAAAGAGAAGCTAGAAAAATAACAAACCTTCCTGTCCTGAAGGAATATAGGTTGGTGTACATGTAATGTAGCAAATCCTGTTTGATATTATACTTTCTATACTTGGACTTACAGTTGTAGAATGAATTTTCATTTTGAATTTGCTTCATGGCTTACTGCTTATGTGGATGTGGAGGCATGGTTTTGTTTTTGAAATTAATGCTCTTTGGAAGAATAAAAGTAGGCATTCTATTTTTATCCCACTTAAATGTAGTTTTATTGGACCAGAGACATCAATACAACATTGTACAAATGGCAATATAAATGTGAAGATTATATTTGGATCTTTGTTGGTTTTAGGTCTTTGATATGTAAAATTTTAGACTCTTTTATAATACTTATAGACTTTACTTTTTTCTATAAGTGAAGGACACAGATGATTTTAGGATCATCTCAAAATCATAAATTTTTATACCTGGCTTCCTTTGAGGTTTTAAAAAGGTGTTTTGGTCATAAATAAATGAAACAATGTATAGGATCCCAATATAATTTGACTTTCAGAAAGATTATTCTCTAACTACACCCCCTGAGCTCATGTTATTTTTTGTAGAATTCACATAATTGAAACTCCAGAAGTGTTAACTCCAATTCTGTCATTCATTCACACCTCCCTTTTTGGTAACTTTAAGCAGGAATAAAGTTAAATGGAGGTGAGAATGAAGTTTGTCACTGCTTTTTTCCTTATGAAAACTCAATAGAGCCCTCTCAACTCTCCAGGAGGTTGGTTTGTAGCCTAGATAGTATTACATTCATTGAAATACTCATAATTATATATCATTGCTGCCACAATTAAAGCTATGTTTATTGGACTATGATCTGATTCATCCATTATTTCTTATACTTTTCATGTACTACTGTGTTAACAACGTTAAATAAACCATAGGCTAATTGTTTGCTTGTTTTTGTTTTACAATTGTGTAAAACATTTCCATATTAGTAACTTTGTATAAGAAGACTAGACTATAAGAAAAAAAGACAGAAAGAAAGAGAAAAATAATGTGCTTCTGTCTGTATTCAACCAATATCAGTTCTTTCTCTGGAGGCAGATGGTATGCTTCATCGCTAGTCCTTTGAGGAGTCTTAGATCGTCGTATTGCTGAGAATAGCTAAGTAGTTCATAGTTCTTCATTGAACAATATTCCTGTTACTGTGTACAACATTCTCCCGGTTCTGTTCATTTTACTATGCATCAGTTCATGTAGTCTTTCCAGGTTTTTCTGAAATCATCCTGCTTGTCATTTCTTACAGCACAATAATATTTTATTACAATCATTTACCAAAGCTTGGTTAACCATTCCCCAACTGATGGATGTCCCTTTCATTTCTAATTCTTAGTCACCAAAAAAAGTCTGCTATAAATATTTTTGTACAGATAGGTTCTTCTCTCTTTTTTGGATGCTTTTTGGGAGTATAGACCTAGCAATGGTATTGCTGGATGAAAGGGTATACGCAATTCTATAGCCCTTTTGACCTTGTACCAAATGGTTAGATTAGTTTAAAACTCCATCAACAATGCATTAGTGTCCCAGTTTTCCCACATTCCTTCCAGCATCCAACATTTTCCTTTTTTTGTCATATTAGGCTAATTATTTTGTTTGCTTTTTTATAGCAATGTCTTTTACCCATTTTATCTCCACTAGGAAAAAAACAACAACAAAAAATCTTTTCACAACAATATAAGTGCATTTAAGTAATGGAACACTAATAACTTCAAAAGGTATTTATTCATCACTTCTTTGACCATGATTCCACCTGTCACTGGGAATACAAGAAGTTGTTCTGTTCCCTCCCATCCCCCACTCTCATTACTTTGTATTGACATTTTATATAGTATTTAATTTATAGGTACAGGTGGTCTTCCCCATTACAATGTAAGTTACTTGAATGCAGGGGCTGTTTAGTTTCTGTTTCTGTGTCCTCAATACCAATACAATGGCTGACATAGAAGGTGTGTCCTAAAAACTTGTGGAATGAAGGGAATAAGGAATAAATTAATCTCCTAATTGTAAGAGGAGGTAGAATTTTATAACTTCTGAACTGATTTAGATAAGAGGTATCTGGAGATGTCGTGAGAACATGGATAATCTGTCATTGCTTCTTATGTGAAGATGACTAGATGTTATAAGCATAGAGTTCTTTTTTTGTAGGATTGGATGATAGGATGGATATCATACTCCATTGCTGCTCGTTAGATCCTAATTTCATTTACTCATAAGTATGAGGCTACTAAATAGCTGAATAACCTCCCCAATTAACAAAATTAGTTCTATACTAAATCCCTAACTTCAGCTCAGTACTACTTCTGTACATGGAGGCTATCTCCATAGGATCATAAACCAGAAGCTGGAAGGGACCTCAGAGGCCCTCTATTTCAACTCCCTCATTTCACAGATGAGGAAACTGAGGCCAAGGGAGATTAAGAACCCTTAACAAAATCATGTAGCAAATGTCAGAGGCAAGATTGGAATCCCAATTCTTTGAGTCTATAGTCAATATTTTGGTAGAATGGAAATATTCTACCAAGCCCTCATTGAACTGATATTAATCATGGATTTTGGTGAGCATTAGATATAGGGAAGCATACATGTGCAACCTTACTCTTTATCTGCAAATGGCTTTGTTGCCTTTTTCTTTAACAGCCTAGGGAAAATGGCTGGCTAGATAACTTACATATCTTATTTTGAAGATCTAATCCCCTTTTCCATGAAAATGGGAGAATAAACACATGAAAGGGCCTGTTTTGGTTTAAATGCTTATTTTTTTACAGAGATAAGGTTTTTAAATGACATAAATGGTACTCAAAACAAAGAGCAGAGTTTTATACAGCTTCCCACTCTGTAATATGAAGATTCATAGCTTCTTGATATTTTAATATTAGGAGAATTTCTACTTGTCATTAAAGAGTTTATTATATCTCTATAAAACCCCCTTCTACATTCTGTCAGGGAGAGATTTTTAAACACCTGGTAAAATTAACAGAATCTAAATAAATGGTTTAGAAAGCTAGGCCTGATATAGGCTTTGAAATTTTTTTCCCCTTCCGTCAGTAGAATAAAAGTTTCTAAACTCTGTAATGAAAGAATCCTATTGAAATTTTATATTTCTAAAATTTAGCCATGAAGTAGAACATTTCAGATACGGTTCAATATCACTTTTGTTCAATAGGAGACTCTAATTATTAACATTTACCTTCTTCACAAAAAGGGGAGCCATCTTTTATGATTTCCATCCTGTTGGCTATTTACCAGTTTTTTATAAGCCTCTGACTTTAGAAAACGAGGAAAAGAGTCCTTGGCCATAAGACTATAGATTAACCTCTGAGCTTCATCAAAACATTTGAGAGTTGGTTCTGAGATATTCCGTGAGATGAGATCTCTGGTGCTGAAGTCAATGTTAATCTATGGGAAGTAAGGTCACATATTATGGTGTTAGACTGCATTGAAGGTTCCAAGTTTTCTATAGAAGCAAATACGCTTTGAATTTATTTTGAAAACACAAAGCAGATGTGATGCGAAATAGCAGGAAGGTCATTCTTTCATTACTCAGTATGTTGAAAACTTTCTATAATGCTTGAGTGAGATGGCATTGACAAGAAATACAGTTAAAAGCATTGCTTAAAATTGCCAAATGATAAATTAAGGAAGAAATTTAATCATATGCTAATTTGTAAAAAGTCATTTAAATATTTCCAAAAAGAGAAAAGTTTTCCCACAGCCTCCACTAATCTCTTCCTATCCCCGTGCCCCAAGGACTCCTATCTTTTCTTTTTTTTTCTAGTCCTTTGTATCTTCCTAATGGACCAAATAAAACACCAACACATCTGCTTATTAGGAGACTTCAACATACATATTGATTGTCCCTCAAATATCCAAACTTCCCCATTCTTTAACCTACTAAATTCTCACAATCTGTTCCTCTACTCCACCTTCCCTATTCACAGGGATGCTAACACCCTAAAACTTGCCATACTCAGAAGTGTTACACTTCCATGTTTATGAACTCTGAAATTTCTTTTTCTTATGATAACCTCATATCATTACTGCAAACCCTGTTCTTCATCATCATTATGACCTAGTCCCTCCACTCTTCAGTTATCTTCCAGATCATCACCCCTGAACTGGCTACACTAAGCCCACAACTCTATTTAGACCCCTTCATACAATTCAACTCTACATTAATCACATTTTGCCAATCAAAACCTTAGATTACTTCTGTCCTCTACTTCCTGTTCATGTGCTGCTGAAGTGAACTAGAGAAAAATGTTGAACAGTAAAACTTAGGCTACATAATCTAGACTGGGCTCTCAGTATGGCAAGGCAATACTTTGTCATCAGAAACATCCCTTCTTAATCCTCCTATAAGCACCCCCTCCTTCTACCCTTTCAGTTGAAGACCTTGATTCATACTTCATAAAAAAAGTTGTGACCATTCACCAAATTCTCCCTCTTCCCTCCTTACTCACATCTCTTGGATATTTTTCTCCACTATTGCTTCCAGCATCCCTGTTTCACATGAAGAGATGGCTCTTCTTGCAGAGACAAGAACTATTGATCCTGATCCCTCCCTTCTCTATCATCTTTTCTAACAGATTGCCCCCAGGCATGCACTGGGGTCAGCTCTAATCTGCTTTTCCATTTCATATTAAATGTTCATTGTGAAAACTAAATACATCCCACAAATCAGCAATCACTACAAATGAGACTTGATTTGTTGTTTTGTTAATCATCTAGTCTTAAGAAAGCGTTAATGATGCAGATTCAACCAGTGTTTTCCTTCATGAGACCATAGTTACTAAACATTTACCACTACATTTCTGTGTTGACTTGCTATCATCCCCACTCTCCCTTTATAATCTTGACTCTCTTCTCATATGATCAAACTTTCCCTACTGTCTACCAACAAGAGCTCATGTTTTGCCCCATCCTAAAAGAAAAGAAACAAAAAAAAATCACTAATTCTACCATCCCTGCTGGCTATCGTCTTCTATTTGTACTCTCCTCAGCTAAACTTTTCAAGAACGCCATTTATCCTAGGCGCCTTTATTTCTCCTCTCAAGCTTCTTCTAAGCCTTCTGTTGTCTGTCTTCAGATGTAAGTATTCTGTTGAAACTTCTGCCTCCAATGTTAATTGTTAAATTTATTAGCCTTTCTTTGATCTCTCTTCAGCCTTTGGCACTATCAGCCACCTTTTTTCCTCTTGATAATCTGTTCTTTGCCTCCTGTACTCCTTAGATTCTTTGTTAGATTTCCATGCTCACTAACTTCTAAGAGTCTGTCCTTTTTTCTTTTCTTTTCTTATACACTGTCTGACTTGGTGACTTCATCAGCTCCCTTTGGTTTAATGATAGGCTCCATGAAGAAGATTCATATGTGTGTGTATATATGTATATGTATATGTATGTGTGTGCACATATAAACATAGTATATATAAACATTACATATATGTATATGTATTTATAAATGTACACACATTATACTATATTAAATATACATAACACACATACAATATTGTATATATGTGTACAAACACATACAATATTATGTGGGTGTGAGATACATACATATATACACAAGCATATATACACATGTATGTGATATACATACATACATACATACATACATACATACATACATATTCAGCCTAACCTTGTTCTTGGGCCATAGTCCCATTTCATCAACTTCCTCTTGAATATCTAAAATTATAGGCAATCTCAAGCTCAAGTGTCCAATTTGCCTCCCCTTTACCCCTGCTCCAATTGTCCAACTTAACCTCTTTTGAACTTCCTTATCCAGGGTACCATCATCTTCCTAGTCACCTAGGCTCATAAGCACAGTGTTATCTTCAACCCTTCACATGAACTCCCCTGACACATCCAATCTCTTACAAACTTTGTCATTTTATCTTCACAATATCTCTTATATGCCCCCTTCTTTCATTTGGGGGACAATGAGTGAGAGAAAGGAGCATCTCTCACACAGCCACCACATTTATATAGGCATTTCTTGCCTGCAGCCTTCTCATTGCTCTACTCATAACAAGTGCCTTCCCCCTCCAATACAACCTCTGCTCATTTGGCAAGGAGATTTTCCTAGAGATCAAGTCTAACTACATTCCCTCCCCCCATAAACTCTTGGTTCCCCAGTATCCCTGGGAATTAGTCTTTTCTGTTTTTTTTAAACTCTTCACAATCTGTTACCTTTCTACCTTTCCAGTTTTACTTTACTCCATGCAGCTACTAGGATGCAGCTACACTACCCAGAAGACTCTAAACTTCTTGCCCTTTTATTGACTATGTCCCTTGCCTTCCCTGGCTTTTTAAAGACTCAGGTGAAATCCTACCTACTCTAGGATAATTTAACAGCCTCCATCTTCCCTACCCACCTACTAACCCCTTCCTACTAAGAAGATCTTCCATCTACTCTGTATATATCTTGCATGAAGATATTTATTTACATGTTGTCTCCCCCTTTAGAACATGGAATCCTTGAGAGCAAGAATTGTGTTTTTGCTTAAAAAATATCCTCAGAATTTAGCACAATACCTAGAATATAATAGAAGCTTAGTAAAGCTGAATTGGATATGGAATCCAGGATTGTTTCTGAAATAAATTTTTTCTCCCTGGAGAATCTTTCTATCCAGGGTAGAGGAAGAAGGGTCTGGATACAGAGAAGACAGACTGACCAAATAACAAGGAAGGGGGTCTAGGCCACAAATGCCTGGTAGAACATTAGGTTCATTCTGCTGCGAAGGTAGTTGACGCTTGAATAAGGACATAGAATTTCTAAGATGAAATTCTTTGTGTATTTGAAATTTGAAAATATAGGACAATGAAGAAAGAATAGCTCAACTGAATGTAACAAATAGGAAATGTTAGTCTTGATTCTGGACAGACATGACAATCTTAAATACATTGTAAACCTCAGTTTCACTTCCCTCCCCTCCTCTTACCCCATGATTTCTTGTGAGGAAATATTTCTGATTAAAAAAGAAAGAAAAAAGCTTAGCTATTTTGTTCTACACATCTATGTTGAGGGGGAGTCAATCTTAATAACTAGAAGGCTGGCCTTAGTGTCAGGAAAAAAATTTTTTTCAAGTCCTGCCATGCACATATTTGGGTTTTGCTATCATGGGAAAGTCAGTTAAAGTCTCATTACTCCAGACAACACTTGTAATGCTCTAAAGAGCTGAACAACCTGATCTGAACTGGAAGAGAGGATGTTGTCAACCCAAAGCTGATTATATGGATAAAATTATACATCTGGCTGATGTCTCCCCTCCAAATGGATATATACACATGCATGTACACATATATGCATACATATACACACATATATGGATGTACATAGTATATGGATATAAAATTTTAAGACTCTCATAATGAGAGATAGGGTATGGCTGCTTTAAAAGTTCTGTCAGCAAAATATCCCAAATTATAAAAATTCTGATGGTCAAGGCTGAGGAGAAGGAAGACTTATTATATGTTAATTTTAATATGCTCCAGAAATGAGCTAGGAACTGAGGACATATTTGTTAGTTTATTTGTGATTGGGGAAAGAATTATCGTTAGGAGGAGGCTTCCAATGTGGGTTTTTTCTTTCTTGGTAGGTTTTAATTCATTTGGAAATAGGTAAGAGAGAAAACTGTGACCTAGAGGCTGGCAGGGCAACACAACAAGTCAGGTAAGAACTCCTCTGATAAGTGCAGTCCCCGAGTGAGGTGTTAGCTGCAGTGTTAGAGTAAGCCTCTAATTAGGCATGATGCCTGAGGGGAGAAGATGATCACCAAGGTAACCTGGAAAAAGTTGGTTTTTTTTTTAATAGAGACCTGGCAGGTCAAGGAATCCAGAGGATTCTCAGGCCCAAAGTAGCTTGAGGCCCTCTAATAGAAATAAAAACCTGAGTAAAGTACCTAGCAGGAGGCCAAGGTTGATTTATAGTGCTTGGGTGCTTCAGTATGAGTTCTGAGAAAGCTTGAAATGTCTTAAGATAGTCAGATAACACAAATAGGGAAGTAGTACCTCTCCACTGGACTTGCCAAAAGATGCTAGCATTTTCCCGTTTCCTTTTTATTTCTTTTATTAATCTCTCTTGCATTATTCTAATCCCCACAGGGTTTTTTCTTAGTCTTTAAGCCTCTAAATCTACAATCTTTTCAGCTCTTCTCCAATTTATTGACTCTCAGTGGACATCTCACTACCAAATTGTCTTCTAAATTGACTCTAACAGGATTTGCTTAATTTTTCCTTTCAAAGCTTCTACTTCTATTCCTATCTTGTTACCTGAAAAATTTCTCTTTTCTATTCTATATTCATTCTCTTCTTGAAAATATTATGTACTTCTACACATTTAATGCCTCATGGGAAAAGCTCATAAATTTGTATTTCCATTCTTGCATTGTCACATTATCATAGATCCTTGGTATTAGAAGGTATCTCAGAGACCACCTAGTCTAATCTTTTCCCAACTGAAGATTCCATCTACAACACATCTGACAATTGGTCATCTAGCTTTTACTTAAAGGCCTGCTACTTTGTGAGGCAGTCTTTTTGACTTTGTCATAGGGCTTATTTTTAGGATTTTTTTCCCTTTACACAAGCCTTAATCTGTTTCTCTACAGGTCTAATCTCCATGTGACAGACATTCAACTACTTGAAGATTGCCATTAAGCATATTCAGTTGCTTCAATGGATTCTCAAGTGGCATGATCTTGAGGCCTATGCACCCTAAGGATCACTTTACCTTGCATGATGTCCTACTTATCAGTGTCTTTCCTAAAACAGGGTGCTCAAAATTAAACATCATACACCAGATTGGCTGACCAGGGCGGCGTATAATAATATAATGTATACACTGTTCTTTGCATAAAGAGAGGAATTATGGTGTAATAAATTGAGAGTTGGCCAGGTATTCCTGGTTCAAATTCTTTCTCTGAAACATACTGACTGTGTGACCCCTAGAAAGTCATTTAATCTTTAATTGCTCCAGTCAATTCTCTAAAAGTAGACATTACAGAGAAGGCTATCTTCTGCTTTGCTGGAAGAAATTTTCACACCCAAGAGTTCCCTAAACCAGTGAAATCAGAGGCCTAACCTCTATATTCACAAAGACCAGCCCAAGGTCACATTTTTTTTTGCTGCAAATCACACTACTGATATGTTCAATTTGGAATACACTAAAACCTACACTTTGTTTCAGAAAACAATGCTATATAGCCACATGGCCTTTGCTATTCTCATGAACTTCATTCAGTCTCATATTTATAGCTATTTCATTTCATTTCCGATTCAACATCTCAAACAACACTTCAAATTCAAGAAGTTTAAGAGTGGACTCATTATTCATCCCTATAAACCTTGTATTAAGTTCCTGATTTCTGTGAACTAAATCATGCTTTCCCTAGTCATCTAAGCTCAAAACCCTGGACTCATCTTTACATTCATTGTTTTCCTTATCCCTCATATCCAATCAAAGAAGAATAAAACTTTATAATTTTTGGACAAAGGACCTTAATAATCTAGTCCACCATTTTATTTATGCCAGAGCAACACTAAGTCACATTAAATACTAAATGGCATTAAAACATTTAACACATAGATAGTAAGTGAGAGAACTAGGATTAGAACCCAGATCTCCTAACTTTCAGTCCTGTGCTGGTTCTACGCCAGTGGTGTCAAAATCAAATAGAAACAGGGGCCACTAAGCCATACATAAGGATCCCTGCATGCACACATTCCCTTAGAAAACAATATGTTAAAATTATCTATGTTTTTGTATCTTTATTTTTAAAAATATTTCTGAATTGCATTTCAATCTGGTTTGAATCTGCTTGGGAGTGTTATGGCTGGAAGTCATGTGTTTGAGATCTCTGTTCTACACTATGATGCCCCTTGTTGTCAAATCTTCCTTCCCAATGTCTCTAGAATTCAGGCCTTATTTTCCATTCCCATTGAGATTATTATAATTCAGGCCATTATTATCTCATTTCCTTAACAGTTTGCCTGGATTATAAATATTTCTCCTTTGTCTGTCTTGGAAACCATTGCAAATTTCATGTTCCTGTATTATGATTGTGTCATTCTCATGCTCAGATATTTTCAAAGACTTCAGATAATTTCAGGTCAACAAAGTTTAAAATCTTTGGTATTCATGGTTCTTCATAATCTGACACTGACCTCCTGGGTCATCTTCTTTCTTCCATTGTATCCTCACTCTATCCCTATCTACACAATAGTTCTAGAAACATTTCTCTGAAACACTTTTACTGTGTTGAATTATGATTAAAAATCCTCATTAGCTCCCCATCTTTATCGTTGTGGGATCATAGATTTAGAGCTGATGGGGATAAATTGTAAAGCTCACAAGTTCAACCCCCTCATTCTTATTTCACAGATACAGACACCAGACATCAAGAATCAGCCAACATGAATTTGTTAAGCACCTTATTTGTGTATTGTCCTTGATAGTACTAAACATAGACTGGTGATTTGGGTGATGCCAAACATAGACTAATGATTTTGTTGCTGAGCAAGTATAAATAACAGAGGCAAGTATCTGAGGAGGCAAGCATCACTCTTTCACTTTTACCCCTACACACACACACACACACACACACCACTTAACTCTTTTTTTCTTGTGCCTGGATTCAAATGCATGGTAGGAATGTTGAGGGAGAGGGAGAGAACAAAGTAACCCCAGTCCCACACAGATTTTTTGTTGTTTTGTTGGATGGAATTCCTCCTTCAAAATTACCTTCAGAGCCTGTGATTCATTCTTTTGAATATTGTCAGTGGTGGTTAATCATCATCCTTTGAGGGTAGATTTTTTTAAAGTAATGAGTCCTTTAGAGTCTAGTCTAGTAAATAAAGTGAACATGAGAATGGCAGGGACCCTGTCTTATTCATTATTATATCTCTTCCATGAGTTGAATATAGTGGCAGAGGCATTTAATAAATAATTGTTACATTGAATCAAGAAGGATATACTATTTTAAAAATGAAAAGGAAGAAGATTTTTTTAAACCTCACTTCCTCTTAAAAATATTAGTCGTGTACACGGCTAAGCTAGAAATGGAATCCAAGCCACCTGGCCCAAAGGTTGTCTTCAACCCTAGCATTCAAGACTCTCCATCCATAATCTAGCTTCAACCCACCTTTCCAACTTCAAGTCCCCCTGACTGTGCACAAGGGTCCTCAAATCCAGCAAGCTGTGTCCCTTGATTATCTTTTATTTATACCCATCTTCGAGGATGTGCTCATACAATGAATTTGATAAGGCCAAGTCTAATAGTATGATCACTGACTCTGTTTGCCAGATTGAGCAATCTGAATGATTGGTTGCTTCCAAAAATAAACTGAAGATATTTCAAAAATAGATTTTGCTCTTAGGGTCATTTCAAAAGAGTAATTTTAAGTGTTTCAAGCAATGGCAGCATCAAACTTTTGAGAATGTAGGAGGACCACTAGAAAGTAGCTTATCTAGAAAATCCTGAAGAAATCAGTTTCTGATGCAAGAAGGTTAAGTACCTACATTACGAATCCATATTCCACCTGTAGCTGCAATCCAGTGACACTGAACTCCTTTTTGACCCTCATACAAGATACTACCTCTATAGACTGTGGCTTTTTACTGGCTGCGCCCTGTGTATACGCCCTGTGTATACGCCCTGTGTATACGCCCTGTGTATACAGTGTTATCCCTCTTCCTATTGTCCTCTTGTCTTCTTTCAAATCTTTACCTGACTTGAAATTGAGACCTGCAAGAAGCATTCCTGGTTTCCTTCAATGCTAGTGCCTTCCCTTTCAGGGTACCTCATATTTACACTGTATACATGTTGCGTGTACATAGTTGTTTGCATTTTACCTCCTCCATTAAATTGTGAGCTTCTTCAGGAATAGGACCATTTTTGCATTTATATCCCTAGCTCTTAGCAAAATACCTTACAAAAAGGAAGCACTTAATAAATGCTGGTTGACCTGATTTGACTTGAGTCTGGTGCAGGGATGTAACAATTGTCATTTCCAAGGATACAGCGATATGTGATTGCTACCATTTACTTTCCCCTTGTCTTTTATTGATTTGGATCAGAACATGCCTAGATAAGTATGACCAGATGTGGCCATTTTTCCTGGTTCCTGTCTCAAAAAAGTAGGTAGAATCAGATTTCTGTATGCCAGAAGGAGAAATACCCAGAGAAGAAATCTTAAGAGGAACTTGGCATCTGGAGATGCAGAATTCCATATAGTGATACAGGGTGGGAGACACAAGGCTAGATAGATTTGTATGAAAAAAAATCTGGGAAATTAAGTGGCCTGTGAGCCCAATATGATTGAAAAGTGTTTTGTGTCAGCAAAATGTGATTTTAGTCTATGTTAAGAAAGGCACAACCATTTCCACTCCTGGCAAGGAAGAAGGAAGTGGTAGTGCCACTATATACATCTGAATCAAATCATCTCTGGAGTGATGTCCTCAGCTTATTGTCATATTTTAGGGAAGACTCTGGCAAAATTATATATATATATATATATAATATATGTGTGTGTGTGTATATGTATGTATGTATGTATGTATGTGGCCAGCTAGGTGGTGCATTGAGTAGAGCATGGGTCCTGGAGTCAGGAGGACATGACTTCAAATCCGACCTCAGACATTTGACACATTTACTAGCTGTGTGACCTTGCACAAGTCACTTAATCCTGTTAGCTAGCCTGGAGAAGAGAAGGCATCAATGAGGATATCACCTGCTGCAGTAACAATTGTCAAAGGTAAGATTTGAACCTACATCCTCTGCCTCCAGAATCATTATTCTTTCCACTACATAATGCAGAAAGACAATTGAGAAATAACCACTGCTTCCTCTCATGAAGTTTTTAAATCTTGTCAGGTTCTAAATCAGTACTGTTACAGCTTAGTCTGATTTAACACAATGCATTATATTCAAATATCACTGATTTAAAACATTTTGCCAACTAAAGTCTGTTTATGGCATATGTTCAAAAGCAAGCTTAACTTTGAGTGCATATTCCTTGGTGGTTTATCCTCTTTGGCATCTTCTGAGATGAGTATCCTTTGCAATATTCATATGCTTCTCTTAACAGGGAAAATATGCAAACAAAATCCCTTTTCTCTACACTAGCAGTTCTTAATTCTTTTAGCTTTTTTTAGTGTTTAGGTTTTTTTTTCTAATTGGGAAGTTATTGTAGTGGTAAGCACTAATTTTCAAGTAAACCTGTTGACTACCTTTAACCCTAAAGTAGTTCCTTAAATTTTTTTTTGCATAATTTGAATGAAGAGTACACTAGTGCTTTCAGATTCAAATTAGCCAAGCTGCTCTCATATAAAAGTTAGCATGTATCTAAGGAAGGACTTTCCATTATGCAAAGGGGATGTGGGCATGCATATGCAAAAGATCTAACCAAAATGAATACACAGAATCTTCAACTTCTTTTATGAGTTCCCCTAAAAGCCATTTTAATGAATGTTACCTGTGACTATCCATATATGTGTGTATACATATATACATACATACATGCATACAGATATATGTATGGATATATGTATGCACACATATTTTTTCTGCACCTTTTATGTAATAAAAATTCCCACTTTTAGTGTTACTAACCTTGGGCACCATTACTGATAGATTTTCATGCTGAAATATTTTCATAAGGGCAGGCATTTAAATTAAGAACATGGAAGTTGGGATTGCCTTTCTAAAAACATCCTGGACCAGAATGTTATTCTTTTATCATCACAGAATTCTGAGATGGAAATAAGTGACATCAAGTTATGAGAGGCTGTTAACACTTTGCATTAGAGCATAGAAGTAGACTGATTAGAGAAGTCAGGAAGATTAAATTGAATAGAGATAGATAACCCTTAATCATCTCATATAATAGAGAATATATATACATATATATATATATATACATACACATATATCTATCTGTGTGGATATATGTATGAATTCTCTCTCTCTCTCTCTCTCTCTCTCTCTCTCTCTCTCTCCCCCTCTCTCCTCCCTCCCTCTCCCTCTTCTCTGATAAAACCCTAATTTTTTATAAAAGCATTGGTATTCTTACTAACAAAAAAGTTAATTGATATACACAATTTGTCATAGTTGTTAATGAAAAGGTCAAATAAGTTGTTTTAAGTAGTTTCTCTTTTTATTTTCTCTGCCTATCCTTGCAGGACTAATGTATAGAACAATGTCCAAAAAGCAGGAGGAAGAAATATCCAGGATAATTCCCAAGCTGATTATTTGGAGAACCATTGTCAGTGATATTCAAAAAAGCTTAAATGGTATTTCAATGTCCTGGCTATCATAGCTTTAGAACTAGAAGAGAAGTTAGAGGCCATCTAGCCTCAACTCCCTGATTTCACAACTGAGGAATCTCAAATTTATTCACTTGACCGAAGGCAATAGAAAACAGTGCAAAGATTTGAATTGAGGCTGAGACTCTCAAAGGAGTTCTCAATATCAGAAAGGTCTACATAATGTGCGATAACTACTTTTGGCTTCTACAGTTAAGATGTAATAAAATTGAACAGATTCTTAGAAGTATAGTTGAAGCAGTGAGTTGGCATAGTCCTGTGAGGGTGTCATGTTGAGTAGTGAGGCTCAGAATGAGCTCAAGATGGTGAGAAAGGGCAAGGAAAACAAAATAAAACAAAAAAATCTGTTTTTCTTTTTTAAAAAGAAGCTATATTGGGGGAAAGAGCAATAGATCACTGCTATGTTGATGTGGAAAGGATGATATGCTTGATGGAGAGAAGGTAGAACTATTTAACTTTTATTTTGCTTGTATTTTCTCTGGCAAAAAACAATTTAGGGCTGAAAGGTATAAAACAAAAAAATGGTCAATAGAGAATTTAGGAGATAGTGAGAATCAATGGCAGCCCTTGATGACTTCAGGTCTTTAAGTGCAGATGAACTGTATCTCAGGATAAAGAAATGGCAGGTTAAATTGTTGAGTCACTGTCAGGGATCTTTGAAAGATTGTTGAGATTAGGGAAAGCATAATAGGACGATAGAAAAAAATCTTAATAATAATAAAAATAATAGTAATAGCATCAAATGGAGACTGTAAACTATAGACCAATGAACTTGAAATAATTTCTCAGCAAAATTCTAAAGAATGTTAAAGAGTGGTTACTCAAAATCTAGAAAAGGAAGCAGTGGTCATAAAGAGTCATCATAGCTTCATAAATAATACACCTTTCCAGACTAACTTTATTCCCTTTTTGACAGGGCTACTAGACTGGTGAATCAGGGGAATACTATAGACATAGCTTACTTGGGGTTTTGATTTTTCTTAATTTTATAAATATATTTTCTTCTTACATTAAAGATATTTCCAGATTATCCTGTCTTGGGAGAGCTCTCCTGGAATAAAGTAAAGCAATTAAATAAAATTAACAATGTAGTGACCTCATTTGAAAGTACATACGACTAACCATATCTGTAACCTCCAAAGCTCACTATATATATATATATATATATATATATATATATATATATATATATATATATATATATATATATGTATATGTATATGTATGTATCTATATGTATGATGTGTATATATACATATATACATACACATAAACATATTCCTATATATGTGTATATATATTTTTATTTGGTTAGTTAACAGACATCTACTTTCTTTCCCTCCTATCCCTTAACAAATTCCTCGTTAAAAAAAAAGGAAGAAGGGGCAGCTAGGTGGCACAGTGAGTAGAGCAACGGCCCTGGAGTCAGGAGGACTTGAGTTCAAATCTGACCTCGGACACTTGACACTCTTATTATCTATGTGACCTTGGGCAAGTCACTTAACCCCAATTGCCCTGCTTCCCCCCCTGCAAAAAAATATAAAAAAAGGAAGAAACATCCATAGTCAGTCAAAAAATTCCCCTAATTTACTTAGAATTTAGCAAACTGTTTGATAAAGTATGTCATTGTATCCTTGTGGAAAAGGCAGAGAGGCATGATCTAGATGATAGTACAACTAGACAGATTCTAAATTGATGAAAGTCCAGCCTCGATGAGAACACATTGTTTCAATGTTACCTTGGAATGAGGTCTCCAGTGGAGAGCCACTGTCATCCACGCTTGGTCATATGTGTTTTCAACATTTTTATCCAAGATTCAGATAAAGGTATAGGTTGTACCTTAACAAATTTTCAGGTGTAACAAAGCTAAGAACTATGGCAAATGGTCTGGATGACAGAATCAGAATCCCAAAAGATCTCAAAAAGTTAGGTCATTGGGACAATACTAGTAAGATGAAATTTAATAAACTTGAATGTAAAGTGTTACACTTAGACCCAAGAAAATCGTTTTGGTAATTATGAAAGGAGAATGTTCAGAATCACTTTTCTAGGGAAAAAATCTGAGTATTTTAATGTATTCAAAACTCAGTATGAGTCAAGTGTGATGTGGTAATTAAGAAAGTTAATAGGATCTCAGGCTACATTGAGAGAAGAATAGTTTTCAGAAAGAGAGCAGTAGAATATTTGTTCAGTTCAGAGTTTCATATTTTAAAAAGAGCACTGCTAAGTTGGAAGGTCTCAAGAGAAGATAATCAGAATGATGAAGGACTTCAGGATCATTCTATATGAGAATTTGTTGAAGAAACCTGGATATTTAACTTAGAGAAAAGTTAGGAGGGATAGAATTACCCTTTTCAAAAACCTAACTCCAAACACCTTGAATGATAAATTTTTCTGACTGCTCTACTCTGATAAATTCTTCATACCTCTTGAAGAATGATGAAAACAGTTTTATTTCCTATACTTTTTGCACTTGGTCATGCATTGTCTTTTCTTATAACTTATTCCTTCATTGATCTCTATGCAGATGACTCACATGCATATATGTATGCATATTCATGATCATGTATATCATGTGCATATATGTACAATTGCATGTAAGCATATTGTGCATGTACGCATACTCATGTATATCCATACATTTGTACATATGTGTATACATATGTATTTATGTACAGGTATGTGCATATATACATATATTCCTACATATTCAGAAATTGGGCCATGTATATCAACTACCCCCCCGACACGTGCACACTCACTCACACACACACTTCTCTCTTCTTTACTGTACTTCAGTCCTGCATCAACAGATGTATCTTGGATGTATCTCAAGCTCAGCATGTCCAAAACTAACCTCATCTTCTCTCCCTCCCAAATCTTCCATTTTCCAAACTTTTTTTTATTTCAGAGGCATCACCCTCCTTCCAATATTCTAGGTTCATAACCTTGGTGTTATTGTTGATTCTTACATGTCTTACATGTTTTTTCCACTTATACATTTGCCATTTTATTTTAGACCCTCATTACCTCTTGCCTAGATTATTGAAACAGCATACTAATTCCTCCTCCCTACAAACTGCTGCCAAAATAATTTTTCTTAAGCACATAGAATGTGAATTCTCCATTCAATCAAGTCCAATGATTTTCTGTTGCCTTGAGGATAAAATAAAAACATGCTATTTCTCATTTTTAAAGTCCTAAGTGATCTACTCCTGACCTATCAAGCTAGGTATCATTAAACATCAATCTCCTCTGCCCTGCCCCCATCCATACATCCTATCCCTCCCTCTCTGCAATTTAGAAAAAAAACCTGGCCTTTTCTTTAGTCCTCCTTCACATCTGGAAGGGGCTCTCATCTTACTTCTGCATCATGAAGTCTTCCTCTTCATTTTACATGCAACTCAAGCACCACCTTCTCTATGGGGCCTTTTAAGATCCCTCCAACTGCTTGTGTCCATACTTCGAAATTACTATATATTTAACTCATTATTGTTCATTCCTTTAGTCATGTCCAGCCCTTCATGACCCCATAGACCATATGGCATGCCAGGCCTTTCTATCCTCCACTACCTCCTGAGGCCTGTCCAAACTCATGTTCATTGCTTCTAGGACGCTATCATCTCCTCCTTTACTTTCCCCCTTCTCCTTTTGCCTTCAACATTTCCCAGTATCAGGGGCTTTTCCAATGAGTCTCATCTTCTCATTATGTGGTTGAAATATTTAAGCTTCAGCTTCAGTACTTGTTCTTCCAATGAGTAGTCTGAATTAATTTCCTTAAGTATTGACTGATTTGCTCTTCTTGCTATGCAAGGGACTCTCAAAAATCTTCTACTGCACCACAATACAAAATCGTTGATTCCGTGGTGCTCAATTTTCCTCATAGTCCAACTCTCAGAGCCATAAATTACTATTAGAAAAACTCATGATGGAAAATGCTGTCCACATTCAGAGAAAAAAAAAACAACAACTATGGAGTATGAATGCAGATAAAAGCATATTATTTTCACTTTTTTGTTTTTTTCTTTCTCATGTTTTTCTCTTTTGTTTTGATTCTTCTTTCACAATATTAATAATGTGGAAATATGTTTAATATGATTGTACATGTATAGCCTATATTAGCTTGCTTGATGTCTGGGGGATGGGGTAGGGAAGGGAGGAAGGGAGAAAAAGTTCCAACTCAAAGTCTTACAAAAATGAAGGTTAAAAACTATCTTTACATGTCATTGGAAAAAAAAAACATAAGACACAAGAAAATGTAAAAAAAATCCAAGATTGTAGAATCTTAAGCATAACCTTGCTGGCTTGTGATATGAGCACAGCTATTTGGTAATTGGAACATTCCTTGGCATTGCCCTGTTTTAGGATTGAAACATAAATTGATCTTTTCCAATCAGATGGCCATTGTTAAGGTTTCCAAATTTGCTGGCATTTTGAGTGCAGCACTTTTACAGCATCATCTTTTAGGGTTTTAAATAGCTTAAGTGGAATTCTACTAGTCTTATTGTTAGCAATGCTTCCTAATGCCCCTTTGCCTTCATTCTCCAGGATGTCTGGATCTAGATCAGTAACCATACCATCACGGTTATCAGTGATGTTAAGATCTTTCTTGTATAGGTCTTCTGTGTATTCTTGACATTTCTTAATCTTTTCTACTTCTGTTAAGTCCTTACCATTTTTTTTTCTTGTATCATGCCTATTTTTGCGTGAAACATTCCCTTGGTATCTCTAATTTTCTTGAAGAGAACTCTTGTCTTTCCCATTCTACTTTTTTCCTTCTATTTCTTTGCTTTGCTCATGTAAGAAAACCTTATGTCTCCTTCCAATTCTATGGAATTGTGCATTTAGTTGAGTTTATCTTTCCCTTTCTCCTTTTCCTTTCTTTACTCAGCTATTTATAAAGCCACATTAGACAGCCATTTTGCTTTCTTGTTCTTTTTCTTTGGGATGTTTTTTTTATCGCTGCTTCCTGTGCAGTGCTGGCAACCTCTATTCATAGTTCTTCAGGTACTCTACCAGATTGAGTCCCTTAAATTGATTCATCACTTCCACTTGATATTCATAAGAGATGTCATTTAGTTCATTGAGTTTTATGGTTTTCCATACTTCCTTCAATTTGAGTCCAAATTTTGCAATAAGAAGCTTATGATCTGAGCTACAGTCAGCTCTAGAACTTTTTTTAACTGACTACATGCATAGGCTTCTCCATTTTTGGCTGCCAAGTATATACTCTATCTGATTTCAATATTAAACATCTGGTGGTATTCATGTATAGAGTCATCTTTTGGGTTGGTGTACCACTGTTTGCTATGACCAGTGAGTTATCTCGATAAAACTCAATTGGTCCCTGCCCTGCTTCAATTGTACTCCAAGACCAAACTTGCTTATTATTCAAATTATCTTTTGATTTCCTACTTTAGCATTCCAATCACCTATCATGATTATGACATCTTTTTTGATGCTATTTCTAGAAGATGTTGTAGTCCTTCATAGAACTGGACAACTATGGCCACATAAGCATCAGTGTTTGGAGCACAGATATATAATATTGTGATGTTGAATAATTTGCCTTGGATTCGGATTGGTATCGTTCTGTTTAATTTGAGATTAATATACCAGTACTGCTTTTCTTCCCTCTTTATTGACCACGAGGGCTATTCCATTTCTTCCAAGGGATTCTTGCCCACAGTAGTATGTGTAATGATCAGTTGAACAAAATTCACTCATCTCCATCCATTTAAGATGTCAACGTTTAATTTTTCCATCTCCTGTTTGACCACATCTAGTTTACCTTGGTTCATAGATTTTACATTTCAGGTTCCTATAAAATATTGATATTTATGGTGTTTGACTTTCCTTTTGTCACCACACACATCCACAGCAGAGCTTCCTTTTGATTTTGGCCCAGCTACTTCCTTCTTTCTGGATGTACTTGTAGTTGTGTTCTGCTCTTCCCTATACCATGTTGGATATTTTCTGACCCAACGGGCTTATTTTTTGATGTCATTGCTTTTATCATTTTAATATTGTCCACGGGATTTTCTTGGCAAAAATACTGGAATGGTTTTCAGTTTCCTTCTCCAGTGCACCATCTCTTGTCAGAATTCTTCACTATGATCTGTCCATTTTGGGTAACCCTGCATACCGTAGCTCATAGTTTCACTGAGCTACACAAACCCTTTCACCACAACAAGGAAGTGATATAGGAGGGATATATCTAATTACTCTATGTTTACACATATTCATTTTTAATTTTATATGTATATATATATATATTATATGCACTTATCCCCCCCATTAGAATTTAATGTCCCTATGAGTAGATACTGATTGTTATTTCATTTGTTTTTTACTTATATCCTCAACACCTAGCAAAGTACCTAGCACATTGTAGGTGCTTATGAAAAACTTGATTGAGGATGTGCATTTTTTTCTATCCAAATAAACAGGAGCTTCCTCAGGAGTAAGACTCTTGCTTGTACCCATTTTCTTCTACTACAATGTCTTAAAGCGTAAGTCATAACCAGCAAACTTTTTATTTGAGGCAAGTCCTGGCTGGGCAGTAATTTGGAGTGTGCCATAGGTGTGTGGAAGGGTATCTGCATTACCTTGAGGTTTTCAACCTCATCTGACAGAGCTACCAAAGAGGACAGCAACAAAGTCAGGACAGAGGATGTGCCACTGGTATGAGAACTAGAGTTAGGAAGGGGAATAAAAAATCAAGCTGGTATTGTTTGAAGTAGAGCTAGAGAAGAGAT
Source organism: Trichosurus vulpecula (assembly GCF_011100635.1). NCBI lineage: Eukaryota > Metazoa > Chordata > Mammalia > Diprotodontia > Phalangeridae > Trichosurus > Trichosurus vulpecula. The sequence goes on along the minus strand of NC_050576.1, from coordinate 90,097,048 downwards.
CCTCTGGTATTAGGCAATCAATAGGGCAGCCAGGGAAAAAGCCCCAAAATCTTGAGGCCAGAGCTGGCCATGGAGGTAAGAAAGAAGGGCATGGGTGCATCAGACCAGAGATGTGGCAGTAGAACATACAGAAAAGAAAGCAGCTATAGGAAGGAAACTCCAGGATGCTTGAAGTTATTCACCATGGGGCAAAGTATTCACTGCCCCATCCTAGTTATGGCTGTGTAGGTAGGCTTGAAATTTTTTGCTAAATGAATGACTGAATGGGATAATGCTTTTGGAAAAAAAGATGCAAGAATAATAGGAGATTATATCAGTAGTAGTTTGTTGCCCATAGTGAAGACTGATCTCTTGTCAGGACTTTTACTTTCTAATTCTGCAGATTCCCCTGTACTATATGAATTTTGATTTCCTCATATGAAATAAGAAAATTTAAAAGCTAGGTTACCTTGTACTAGATTTCTAAGAGTTACCTGTATTTTTATGCAACTGCCAACTTATCTGTTCCTCCACTGACAATCATTTATATTTGCATTCATGAGGGGTTTGATAATTTCTACCTGTGGTATGACAGCTATTCTTTAAACATAGTAGAGCAATCAATTATATTTTTCTTCTCTATGTTGATGATCTCCTTTTTTGTACTGATGGATTAATAGTTTAAAATAATTTTCAGTGTATCAACTGATATTATTCCCACAGCCAAATGTGAAGAAATTATCATAAAAGTTGTTTGGAAGCAAAAAAAGAAGTCTAAATGATTTTACTTCCCCCCCACAGGTTTTTTCAAGTCAAATGAAAAGGCTGAAGTGGAAAACACTTTTAATTTTGCTCCTCACATCTAATCTGTCACAAAACTATTCCAATTTTGAAACATATTAATTATGTCTTTGTCTCAATAGTCACAAATCTGGTCACAATCCATAATCTCACTTTTGGCCTTGATGACTTTTCTCTCTATGGATGGCTAAATGGTGATACAGTCGTTTCAGAGGGATTGCCCTAAGATTAAGGAGGACTTAGAAAGGTTTCTTGAAGAAGGTACCATGATTACTAATTGTGTCTTTAATAAAATTTAATTTCCTTATTGTGATCTTTAATTTATTCCACTTTCACCAGCTTATTTATCTCAATTTTTTTAAAAAAAATATTTCTTTTTTTGTCTGAATTCCATTTGCATTTTTTCTTTCTCATTGATCATTTCTCCTTTCTTGAATGACTTCTCCATTTTCACTCTGTTGTCTCTTTTAAAAGTTTACTACAGACTCACCCTATTCTTCTCCATTTGGTATTCCTCTTTATACTTATTGAGTCTATTTCTTGGAATATCAAGAACCATGCATGGTTATGTAAGGCATGATCATAAAACAAGGAGATCTTAAGAAACCCAAACACCAGCTATGCCATAAAATCACCATTATTTTTTGAAGTGTTCTTTGTTAGCACTGCAGTTTTTCAACTGTTTCTGACATTGTGCTCAAATCATTTCAAAAAATCCTTTTTGAGAATTGCTTTTGGAATCAGTTCACAAGTTACAAACAAATACACAGACATGCACGAACACTCAGTTTCATTACTTTATGGTCAAATCTCATTTTGGAGCCAAATGCTATTTATTATGTCTCATGACCCCTCATCTAATTCAATAGACTAGGTACTAAATGACTTTTGACTGTTTTCACAAATCAAATTCACTCTCAGAGGACCAAGGAGTTGCCACCACTGAGGATATTTAGAAGAATGTGACAAAGGCTTTGAAGGTAATTCCCAAAGAGAAATTCCAAAAGTGCTTTGAAATGTGACAGCATCATTTAAAGTACATATCCTCCCAATGTAACTACTTTGAAAACAGTTGACTCCCACTCAGTTATCTAAACTCTAGTATGCCCGTTTAAAAGGCAATTGTATTACTCTTATTTGTTAAAAGATTAATTCTTTGTAAAAAGAAAAGAAAACATGCTATCACAGAGCTTATGATTATTACAAATGGTTTTTACAAGACTTGGTAGATGTAAAATGGATCCCAGAAGAACTTTACAATTTATAGAGTACCTTTGCGGCCCCTCATCCATTGTCATCTTCATACTCATTCTATTTCTTTTGTTTGCATTGCCAAAGTGATTGCTCATTTAGGGATTCAAGCTCATGGTATTCAGAGTTAGATGAGTTGGGTTCTGGTCTTTGCAACTTCTAACCATTTGAGGTTGGGGATGTCACTTCCTCACTGGGTTTCAGTTTTTTCTTCTATAACAACAACAGCAGCAATAAACTTACATTTATATAGCACTTATTCTGTCAGGCACTTTGATAAGCACTTTACAATTATCTCATTTGATCTTCGCAACAACCTTGAGAAGTAAGTGCTTTTATTATCTTTCTTTTAACGGATGAAGAAACAGAGGCAAACAGGTTAAGTGATTTGCCCAAGGTCACGTGTCTAGGAAGTTTCTGAGGCTAGATTTGAACTCAGGTCTTTTTGACCACAGGCCTGGCAATCTGCACTGTTTGACCGAGCTGTAAGATGATGAGGCTGGATTAGCTGATCTAAGAGATCCCTTCTAACTGGAGCTCTATACACAATCCCATTATATCCTACCAGATTCTTTAATTTTTAGGGTGTTTGGAGAAATACAACATGATGGTGATAAGAATTACCCAAAGATGAAGACTTGAAGGGTTATCAGTCTGCATGCACATGTCCTCATTTCTTTGTTAAAAATGATTATGTTATAGTACTATTTCCTGTCTCTATGTACTATTGACATGTAACCAGTATCTATACTCACACATAGATACTCATGTTTTACCAGTGTACTAGTGTTAAAGACTCAGAAAAACTGAGGTCAAGTAATACTCCTAGCTCTACTACTTAGTAGCTGCATGCCCCTGAATAGTTTGCTTCAAATATTGTGTTTTAATTTTCTTACATATCCTATATAATACCAAAATTATATATCATATTTTATGTAATATTTATGGGACAGCTAGGTAACAGTGGATAGAGCTCTAGGCCTTCAGTCAGGAAGACCTGAGTTTAAATTTGGCCTCCTACACTTACTATGCGAGTCTGGGCAAATCATAACCTGTTTGCCTTAGTTTCCTCATCTGTAAAATGAGGATAATAATAGGAACTACCTGGCACATAGTAGGCAGTATGTGCCTGGCAGATAATAGGCACTATATAAATGTTTATTCTCTTCTTTCTCCTAAATAGTAATTATCATATTTATACTTGGTAACTAATTGAGTTGTTGCAAGGAATTTTTTTTTCTAAAGCTTAATGTACTATATATGTGAGTTGTTAATTTTGTTATTGATATTAATAATCTTGTTAATAGTCTAGGAATATTTCCATTATAACTTAACAAATGGGAGTTATAGATACCTACTTCACATTTAGTTATCTAAATGCATGTCTGATTTTCCCCAATGTAATGTAAACTTGAGAGCAGGAATTGTTTTATTTTTGCCTTGCTATCACCAATGTCTAGCACAGTGTCTTGCACAGAGAGCTGTTTAATATATGTAGAAATGAATGGAAAGAAAAGCCAGATGAGAGCTGTAATTATGGCACTTCTTAAACTGTGGGTAGCAACCCCATATGGAGCTTAAGAAGCACTGAAGGGCTCATGAGTGGAAAAAGTTTTAGAAGCCCAGTATACCTAGAAGGAATGTCAGAGGCACTTGAGCACAATGGAAACACTATCAAATCTGCATGTAATGGTGATTATTTTTCATTCTATATTCAAATGAGTTTGCGATGTGAGAGCTAATCTCATGTGTGTATGTGTGTGCCTGTGCTTGCGTGCATGTGTTCATATGTGTGTGTGTATGTTTTGCCAATCAGATCAGGAACTACTACAGATAATGGTAATTTATAGTCAGTTCTGTTTTAGTTTTAGTAGTTTATTCTTTGTCTCTGTACCAGACATGCATCACTGAACAAATGATGACATGCTGTTGATTTTATGGATGAGGAAAATGAGGCACAAAAACCTTGAAAAACTCTGAAATTGGCTCACAATGTTGCCATAACCTAAATATAGCTCAGGATAATTGACCATTTCTACCGCATTATTTTTATAGGACTTTCTTTTAATTCAATCTACTGCAACTTTGATTCAAAATAGTTCTTGAAACAAATTTGTAAAATGGCTGGTTGAAGCCCCTTGATCAATACGAGGTCAGTTATGGAACTGAATTGAACATAAAAAAAAAGATCATAGCCTCATCTCAGTTTTCACTGGGTTGCTTTTCTCTCTATATAAGCTTTTAATAAACACCAGAGAGTTGTCAGTGGAGAGAATTGCTAGCTTAGTTTATGTTTGGAGGAAAATATCTGATAGACTACAAAGAGAGAGGGCAGGTAAATACATCTTAAAATCCTCAAATTCCCATGAAATATTACATATGTGTTATCTAGTAATTCAACTTAGAAAAATCTATAACGATCCAATAAGAATGAAAGTATGATTATTTCAAATACACATAGTTCCTCAGTTTAGTTGAAATTTAGCACATCCCAAGAAATACAATTTTATTTTTGAAAGCATTCCAAAAAGACATTACAATCAATTACCTTGGGCTCAAGTTATAAAAGAAATTATAACTGAGTAACAACAAAAATGAAACCCTGTCTGTGTTTCTGCCATACTGCTGAACTCTACTTGCGACCTTGGACCCTGTACTTTTGTCCTAGCCCTGGGGCCCTAGCTCCTGTTTGGTGAGAATTTATTATAACCAGGTGCCCCAGACCTACCCCAATTCAGTCTCCCCACATTCCTGCCATGTTGTATAAGTCACACACACTTTCCCCACCCTTTTCCACCTTTTTTTCTCTTGGACCAGTAAGAAAGTAAACACTACCATTCTTGGCAAGGTGTCAGTCAGTGGCCATATGACTCTGCTTACCACACTTGTGACTTTTCGGACCAAAACACCTTTTCCTAGGCACAACTCCCCTATATATGTTGTCTAATCCTACTAGAAAGCAAACTCCTTGAGGTCAAGGATAATCTCATTTTTGTATTGTATGCCTAGTATATAGCATGGTATTTGGTATGGAGTAAGTGCTTAAACAAATGATTTTTCATGTAATTAAGTTGACAAACTGTAAAAAGATGTATTTGTTTTATTTTCTAAGATATAGCTAAGCATTTTGGAAAAAAATATTGCAATGTAATATTTATAATCTGGGGTTTAAAATAAAAATTTATTTTTGGAAGTAGTAAATCACATACTGTTAGATATCATAACTCTGACCTCTAATAGAATTAAAAACATCACTTACCCTTTTGAAAAGAAGTAGCTTTTTTCACATACTAATAGAATTTTCAAACATTCTATTCAACAGTATGGCAATTAAGGTCTGCTAACTAGAACGAACTTTCCAAAGAATAACGAATCTTTGTTTTAAAACCATGTCACAAGTAGGATGTCTATACAATCAATTTCAAAGCTATTTAGTGAGTGATATGCTAACCAACTAAAAAAATTTTGGTAATGGTATTTTTAATTTCCCAGACTTTCACTTATTCTTAGAGGGTTACTGAAAAATAGGTATTGAAATGTAAGAAGAGAGTTTTTTTTTTCTTGTTTGCCTCTTTACCACTCTTACCGTGGTCATCTGTTTGTCATGTTCACTTCAGACTACTAAAACATTTTGGAAACACTGATGATTACTAGAATCTTAAACTAGTGAGGACAACTACCAGTAGAGCAGCTCTTGATGAGACTTGATGAGATCACATTACACTGATGCCCTACAATCTTTGGGGTTTCCTATTAATTTCTGAGGTTCAACATTTTAATCTAATCATATTGATGCCTTCTTTTTGCGTAATGTATAAAAGGGAAGTGGCATGCTGCTGTATAGATAGACCACCATATCTGGAATCAGGTAACTGGATTCAAATCCCAGCTCTATCTCTGCAAATTTAAGCTAGCTTTTTTGTTATTATTTCTCTGGCCTTCAGTTTCCTTATGTGTGAGCAGAAGGCATTGGACTAAAAACCTAAGTCCTTCCCAATTTTAAAATCAATGATCCTTTATCACTAAGAGTCTGAAGTCTTAGGACTTGGTGCTGCAATGGATAGAAAAGGAGATCTAGAATTAGGAAGACGAGAGTTCAAATCTGTCCTCAGACACTGACTATGTAGATGACTCTGACAAGTTATTTCACCTGGTTCTGCCTCAGTTTCCTTATATATAACATATAGATAGTAATAGGCCTGCCTCTCAGGGTTGTAGTAAGGACAAAAAAGAGAATATTTGCAAACTACTTTGTAAAACTTAAAGTGCTATGTAAATGCTAACTACCATGGTTATTTTTATTAAAATTGAATCGGCTCAACAATTTTGGGGGTGGAATGGATGAATGTTACCTTTTTTTAAATGTGTCAATTTAAGCAGAGTTTAATTGAATTGTCCATGGGCAAAATCAGCGAAGTTACTAAAAGTAAACCAAGTCTTCCTATGTAGTGATCAGCCTGCATTCCTGATCTGAGAGAACTATTATTTATTTTCTGATCATTAAGCAATCATTCTCCATCTATGTGCATTCACACCAGGAGATGATTGGAGTATCAGTTTTTCTTAATAACTATTCCCTAGTTCTTATCTGTTTGCTTTTGCAGACTTAAAAAAACCACACACAATGGTCATTTAATGAGGCTTGCTCTCAGAGGGACTGAAAATGCTTTAAGTTGATCACAGTTTTTGCTACATGTAGTGGAACTAAGATTGTTCACTATACTTTTATTTTTACCTCTTTGGGGGCATCAGCTTGGATGAATTCAGAATAAATCATCCTGGCTTTAGAGGCAATTTTTTCTGCAGATTCAGTTTTCTTGTAATCTTCACAGGCCAGCCAGAACTCAACATTCTCTTCACTAAATTCTGACTTCAGAAATGTTCTAAAAGCATCTAGACCAGCTGTAAAAAAATAAGAAAAAGTATTATAAAAGCTATAAAATAATATTGCCAAATGTATGTTAGGCAACAAATATTCACTTTTTGAAATATAAGTATTTAAAAATTTCCCATTTCTTTCCCTTGCAGATCACATTTAAATAATTAATTATAGATATGCTTACTTAACACTTACATGAGGACATTGTTGCATAATGGATAAAAGAGCTGGCCATAGAACCAGGATGACCTTAGTTCAAGTCCTGTCTCTGACACACACAAGCTGGGTGCACATAGCCAAATCCCTTATCCACTAGCATACATGGGTAACTCCCTGAAGCTATGCAAACAAGTTTCTGATCTGCATTGGCAGAGGAAGCTTACTTTGTGGGAGTTCCGTATACTAATGAAATCAGTCCCAGACCAAACTGCACCCAACCCAAACCAACCCAACCAAGGCTACTTTCATTAATACATTCTTCAAGATCTCTATCATTTATTTATTGTTGACCTAAAAATCCTATTTTATAATGCTTGAACATTTTGAGACTCTTTAATGAATTATGTCCCAAATTGAATCCTTCTGCTATTCTTTCGACAACAAGGATAGAAAGAGGCAATTAATATCTTCAGTGCTTTTGAGAAATACACTGCTAATCCTGTGATGGGCTTGAGGAAATGAAGTATCTTTAGCACATCTTGAAAATAAATCGGTCTTGTGACAATCTTCTGTTTCCTTATATCCCTTTACTATTTAAGGTTAACATATAATTAATCGATAATGATGACAACCCAACAAGTAGATCATAGGATATCTTAGGTCTAGTGCTATAAAAGACCTCATATTCAATCTAGTTCAACTTTCTCATTTTACAGTTGAAGGGACTTAGATATTGAATGTCTTGCTTAAGGTGGTTCCATGGCATGATTCAATTAGATAGCAAGATATAGATACCTAGGTTGTCTTCATTTGTGTTACCAGACAAAGGCAGCACCCTAATGCTACCTCATTATATTTAACAAATTATACCTCTTTCCAGTGGCACCCTATGTCTTCCAGGAAAGACAACAGGTTTAACTATGGATTAATTGCCCTTCCTAGAAAACATTCTTCTAATCCTATCTAATTAGTATATGCATAAACTACCTGTGCCCTCAGAGCATTGAATTTTTAATTTTTGAAATCAGTAGGAAATAGAACCAAGAATTTGAAAGATAATCAGAGGAAAGGAAGAGGAAACCAGTAGGGAAAAGAAGAATATAATAAATGAGTAAAGATTACAGGGAAGGTGCCATCGAATATTAAGCTGAAGACTACATGACAGAGAGTAAGGGCAATATAGGAAAAGGGCAAAAGGAATTGGATATGAAGAACATAAAATGTGTAATATAACAAGGGCTTGTAGTTGTATAATGGTTTAAGTTTTATAAACCACTTAATGTATATTATTCCATTTGATCCCCATAATAGCTCTATATTAAAAGTATTTTGTAAATGCCTACTATATGCCAGCCACTGTGGTGGGCGCTAAGGATACAAGTACAAAAACATGAAACTATCCTCATTTGCAAGGAGTTTGTATTCTAATCTAGACGATAAGGAGACAATGTACAGAGGAGTGAGCACTGGATCTGGGATAAGGAAGAGCTGAGTTCAAATCTGACCTCAGACACTTATTAGCTGCGTGATCCTAGACATATCACTTGACTTTGGCCTCAGTTTCCTCATATGTAAAATGAAGATGAAAATAGCACCTACTTCCATGGTTTTTGTGAAGATAAAATAAAATATTATTTGTGGGGTACTTTGTAAAACTTAAGGTATCATATAAATGCCAGCTGCTATTATTACCACATAAAGATATAAAGTCAATAGATAAAAATATATGCTATATAAGTATATTAAAGGTTATTTGAGAGGGAGAATATTAGTAGTTAGAATGATTAAGAAAAGCTTCATGCAGAAGACAGTGTTGGGTTGTATCTTAAATGAAGAGAGGAACTCTTATAGGAGGTGAAGGCAAGGAGGGAATACATTTCAGGTTGTATAAAACATGGAGACAGGAGACAGAGCATTGTGTGCAAGAATAGAGGAATGGCCAGTAAGAGGGAGAGTAATGTCTTATGTCAGAAATGTCCAGGCTGTGAAAGGGTTTAAAAAACTAAACAGAGATGTACGTATTTTATTCCAGAGGCAATAGGTAACCATTGGATTTGATAGGTTAATGAAATCACATGGCCAGTTCTAAACTTAAAAAATGACTTTGGCAGCACTGTATAGGATGGTCTGGAATTATGAGAAACTTGAGATAGGGAGACAAATTAGGAGGCTATAATAATCTAAACAAATAATGAGGGTTTTTAACTGCATGGGTGGAGAGAAGGAATCAGATGCAAGAAATGGTGTGAAATTAGAAATGGCATTATTTAGCAACTTTGGAAGCTGGAAAAATGATAGTACCTTTGAGGGAAATAGGAAAATTGGAAGAGAGGAAGATGGGGTAGGGGGAAGGAAGTTCATGAGCTTGATTGTGGGTTTGTTGATTTTGAACTATCTCAAGGGCATGCAGTTTGAAACATGCAATATGCAGTTGGTGATGTGGAATTGAAAGTTAGTGGAGACAATGACTGGATGAACATCCCCACATATATACACAGTTTGAGTTGAGTCATGAAGTCAGAAGCCAGGCTGCAAAGGGTTTAGGAGTGAGAGGAGATGAAGTGGAGGTGGGAGTTATAGATAGCTTTTCCAAGTAATTTTCCTGAGAAAGGGAGGAGAGATATAACATGCTGGATTGAAGGGGTGGCAGGATCTAGTGAAGATTTATTTTAGGTAGGGAGATTTGAATATATTTGAAAACAGTAGGATAATAACCAGTTGATAGGATGATTTGAGAGACAGGACGATGGAAGATGCGATGTGATGGAGAAAGGAGAGAACTGAATCAGGTGCCGAGGGATTAGTCTCAGTAATGAGAAGGGCCAGCTCATTGTCAGAAACTGGGAGAAAGGAGAAAAGAGTCAGAGATCATGTCAAAGGGTTTTAATATGAAGAGAACAGGAGAGGGAACTCAAGTCTAATGACCTTAAATTTCTCATATGAGAGAAGGGAGAGTATGGAAGGTTTGAGGAGAGAACAGCTGTGGAAAATGAGATAGTGAATCAAGGCCAGCTTCGTCACATGGCATGGCTAGTAAATGGTAGAGCTAAAATTTGGATGCATGTCTTCTGACTCCAAGGCCAGTGTCTATACACACACACACACATATTCACGTATACATATATACACATATGTATATATTCACATATACATATGTGTCCTGTACAATAAAATCCAATATATATGCTCTATATCATACATAATAATTTCATTTTAAACTGATTGTTTTCATGTAGTTACAGATTAAACATTGCTTTTTTTCAAGGTAATAGTACCAAAGTCAGAATTAGGTTGTGATTTTATGTCAATAGATTAAGGTAGGCAGAAAAATTATTATACAACTAACTTGGAACTGTTTCTTTTTTATTGACATTTTAATTCTCAACCGCATCATTTCTTTTAGCCTATTTGTTTCAGGTTTTGCTTCCATGCACATATATATGGATATTTTAATTCATAAGTACACAGTATTTGTTAGTTAACTATTCTATTATACCTGTTGTCCACAAATGTGTGTATGTATGTGTGTGTGTGTGCGTGTGCGTGTGCATGTGTGTGTATGTGTGTGTGTGTGTGTGTGTGAGAGAGAGAGAGAGAGAGAGAGAGAGAGAGACAGAGAGAGAGAGACAGAGACAGAGAACCCTAAAATATGCCCAAAAGAGGCAATATGTTATAGCATAGAGACTGCTGGGCTTAGCAAAGAAATAGGTTCAAGTCTTACTTTTGACAATTACTAGATGTGTGATGTCGGGCAAGTCAGGCTCCTTGTGATTTCAGACAACTTCCTAAGCGTAATCTACTCAACCCCAGACAGTTTTGATCTGCTTTGGTAGAAGAATGAAATTAGAGATGGGATCTGCTTTACCAATGGGAATTCCCACATGATAAGGTAACCATGTTATTGATATCATAGCTCCATGGTTATAATCACAACTCAGAAGGCAGCCCTTGTGTTTATATTCAAATTTCTATTTGGATAAAACTGTGCATCAACAGCTTGGTCTTACCTTTGTTGGCTAGAAGTGTATCCATGGACTCTGACCAGGCCATTGGGTTTGTGGATGTTGACCTGTGGAAACAACATCTACCCTTGAAAATAGCATTGTGATCTTTTGCCTTTACAAACTATAGTCATCTTGAGGCTCTCTCTACATAATTTTTCAAAGACAACTTTAACGAGCTGTTGATTAATAACTTTTAACATTTCAATATGAATCCAATAGTGAAAGGTCAATAAAAATTATATAACCATTCTTTTCCAGTGTGAAGCTAACCTTAGAGACCCTAAAAATATATTGTAATTTGGCATTGGTGACTTCTTTATTAATCTAGCAGACAGTAGTAATAATGTTTGCAATTGGTCCAACTATAACAGAGGCACAAGAGAGATATTACTCATTGTTCTGTAGGGGAGTACCAAATTACTTCTTAACTATGAACGGATTAACCATTAATTTATGTGACATTCTTCTACTCTGTCCCAGAAAAAAATATCCAAAGGCTTTTCATGATAGCAATGGTGATAAATGGACTATTTTCCAATGTATTTGAGGGTAAAAATTGACTTGGTTCACAATTCTTCTTCTCAATGAGGTTTTGATTAAGAGTTTCAAGTAAGTAATACTCTTGAAAATGCTTGTCTGTTTCCTAATATTCCGAAAATCCCTGCCTACTCTTTTTTAGGACCCCAACCCTAAGATAAGATTAGTATATAATGAGTTAGTGTGCTCCAAATTCTGTGCTAATTTAAATCAGTTATCTAATGGTTTGCCATAACAGAATATGAACTTTTCCAAACACACACACACACACACACACACACACACACAATTTTTTTTGCCCTCAGCCATTTGAAGGAGTATCCTTTTAGAGGAGTTTGATGTAATAGTAAATTAATCAGTTTTAAGATGTGGGCTTTTTTTTTTTTTGCATTTTTCCCTTAAGAAAAAAAAAACAGATTTCCCAGTCTTCTTTACCAGAAAGCACTTGCCTCAGGGAAAGAGAAGTGTAGTACTTTGTTTGGCAGTATGACTTTGTTTTAAAAGGTAGTGATATTTTACAATTTATACTTTAAAATTAGACCTTGACAATTTGGAAGATTCTTTTAAATGAGATTAACTCATATTAGTATCATTCCCATAGAAATAGCTTGAATTAACCTCTGAGGCTATGTTATATGATTCCAAGTTTGTTTGTTTGTTTTTCCTTTCTGTCTTCTGGTTTAATAATATCTTTATGGAATTAAATGGTATTAAATTAGTTCTCCCCCTGCCCCAGCAGCAATGATGCCCCTATCTTTCATAGCTGCTTAACAAGGGCAATATGTCTGATGATCTACCTAGCTAATTACCAACTTTTATTTCTGCCTTCCATTTTCTTATTCTGCAGTTTTAAGGCTTCAGGAAGTCTGAACTTCTTCCATGTGGGAACTCTCTCCTGTCTGTAGAGAGTTGGTGATGTGATATATAATACCATACATCATTTTTTAGTTTTATCTAAATGGATTTCTTTCATACAATGGAGGATTCACTGGAGAGATGGTCATTAAGGGAAAGTTATAGGTGTTAAAAAGGGGAGGGCATTGTTAAGACCTGTGGTTTCATTGGAGTGTGGTAGAATGTGAGACCACCTCTGTCCTTAAGGTGGGGACTCCAAAGGCAGATCAACAACCATTTTGTAATTTAGAGTCTTAGAGACTTATCTTGGTCAAGGAGAGGAAATTATTTGAAAGGTATACTATATTACAAAAATTAGATTTTCATGTGAGCGTATCGGCTAAGTGGTCTAGAGTATACAGAGGAAGAAGGGAGCTAGTGAAAGGTGACTACATAGGATTGACTGCCATTTTCATATTTTCATTTGTTTTAGAAATTCCTCATTAAATACCTAGACTGTTGTTTCTCTGTACTTAGACGCTCTGGCCCTCAGAAAGCAAACTTAGATTGTCTTTAGAATTTGCATAACGTGATGCCAACTGACACATATTATGATCTGCCATAGCCATGAGAATGGAGGGTCACTCAGAGGTTAGGATAAAAAAATAGGACTTTGTCATCCTAGATAAGTTCAGCATGTTTCTATGTATTACCTTGACTTGTAAGTATTTTAAATTATGATACTATTTTCTATTTCTGAGAAAACTCCTCCAACAATTAAAACATAGGACATTTAATTATTATCAACATTTCAAAAGAATCAATAATTCTGTATAATTCTCCTTCCACTGACAGAGTTCAACCCTCCTATAACTTAGTTATGTCATTATTTAATTTTTACATTCTGTTGAAATGAATTTTATTTATTACCATTTGTTAATTCCTAAATAGTTGTTGGTTTCTAATTTTGGTCATGATTTTTTTTCAACCCTATTATAAACAATCATGTTTTTATCAGCTTCTGCATAAGTAAAAATAGGTTAAAGAATCTGTCATTTCAAGTAGAACCAATATGGACGATGATGTCATGTGGGGGTAGGGGGGAGTCCTAGTTTAGAGATCAGAGGACTTGTTTTTGAAGCTTAACTCTTTCACTATCTCTACAACAAATACATTGATAAAATGCATGCATCTGAATTTGGAAAAGTAAGTGGTCACTGATTTTCAGAGTACTCTAGGGTTAAAGTCTCTGTGGGTGAGTGGCGTATATAGCTATTTCCCAGTTGTTAGCTACTTTCTCTCTTATATTATTCCAAATCTGCCTTAGATCAGGGTTTGTGGTACATTTTCTTATTTCCTGTCAAATGAGATATGCAAGTAAAACATTTAATTTTTACGCTGTATTCAGTTGTGTGTCTGGAGTCAAATACATACAAGAAATACATCATGTGTGCATGATTGATTTCCTTTCAATTTTCTTAATTTAAAAAATACCATAAAGACCATCAATATTCCCATTTTTGTGTCCAATAAAGAGTCATGACTGATGTTTCTAGATATCTGTATGGACGGGCAAGTTGAGAAACCATTTTGTGAGTCCATTTCCTTATTTGTGAAATGGGGGTCATAGTAGTATTTACCTCACAGGACTGATGTGAGGATGAGATAGTGTAATGTGTGTTAAATGTTTTATAAACATTATTATATTTACTCTACTTATATTTTTCAGTGGACTTCATGTAGAAATCTTCTTGTGACAAATTCCTATCTTGCTATTCATTTTTGTATTTAATATTATAAATTGATTTAAAAATATGTATGTCATTTAATATATTGTACCATGAACTATCTATTTGTATTATTATTACAGCTTTATTTTGCTAACTATGGAAGCTAGATTGCTGATATTATGTAAAATGTGATATCTAACAACTTTGTCAGTTCACTGTGTACTAGAGAATGCAAAGTCCAATCCAGGGGTCTTTCAGGAGATAACTTTCATTTAAGCAGGACACTATTCCCTCCTTTTTGAACAGGTAATGCTTATTTTAAAATCTGCAAATAAAAACACATACTGCAATATAGAAATTGTGTTCCTATCATAGATAACTAATGCATGTAATGTGTTCTATAATTTTTGTTGAGCATAAAATCCATGAGTTAAAAACATAGCTGAAATGATAAGCTTAAATATCTGGTTTTACATTTGTTCGTCTTAATGAATCTGTAAGAGCAAGCCCAAGAGTGTTGGCATCTTTTAAGAAAAAGAAGGAAAGTAGGGGAGGGAAACAGGGAAGAACAAATCAGAGAACTGGCAATAATTAGCATATTTGTCATCAGCAAGAAAAAGAGAAAACATCCACCCAGACTCATCAAAAAGTCAAGCGTTTCATTCTGTACATAGTCTAAGATTAAAAATAGCGTTAAACAACTCACTTCACTGGCATTTTTCGTTCCACTGTCTGACTGTCACAGATGATGTAGAATGTCTCTTTCTGACTGATCTTCAGGCTGAAGGTAACGTGACAGCAGGAACATGACAATTAGTATGCAAATACCTGGTCATTGGGTTATAAATTAACATTGTTTAAATCATGCTTTCCTATTGTGTTTCAGTTTAAGTTTGAGAAGGTTCAACAGACTATTGTTTTCATTGGTTAACACATTTAAACCTACTCAGTACCAGAATAACAATGTAAACAAACAGTGCAGTGCTATGAGTTCTAGGACATAATTTCAATATGTTCCTATAATACAGTTTATATTGAATACGCTGTTTCACATGAAGTCAAATCAACACAGAAAATTGCATTTAGAATTTTAATATTCATAGCTTGGTTTTCATACTTACATTTATAGGACTCTAACAAGATCATTTTTGTTTTCCTTTGGATTGTCAAAGACAGAGGACCAATGATTTCTATCAACGTATGCTTAAACTGACTGCATTTACTTAATGTACTATATATATATGTATATATATGTATGCATTACATATACGTATACATATATAAATATTTTCACATGTAGTACTAGGCTTCTTACTTTGAAAGCTCTATACAGGTATTTTCATGGAAAGAATCATGTACATTTACATATTATTTTTATCCATGGATCTCAGACTTGTTTGTCTGCTTTTTTCACAGTTTCACTGTCAAAGCAATTAAGATCAATCTAGTAACAAGGAAACCTGAGTGAAAAATGAAACATTTTCATAAAGGTGAGGCTCTTAAGACATTATGGTTGTTTGAATTCAAACTCTTAATACTGTAACCCCAGAAAATAAGTGATTATTTCCTTCCATATTTGAATTATGGAATCATAGAAAATCAGAACTCAAAGGAATCTTTGGGGTTAACAAGTCTAACCTTTGCATAAAACTAAAGCTTTTAACTTTAAAACAGCCCAGTGATATAATTCTTCACCTTCAGTGAATGGAAAACTCATTTTCTAGCAAGGAAGTTCATTTTGTTTTTGAATAGCTTTAACTATTTGGAATTTTTTCTATTAAGAAAAAATCTATTTATCTCTTCTGTACCCTTACCCTCCTGTTTTAATTCTGCTCTCTGGAGACATCTAGAATAAATCTGATGTTCTTTTATTGTCTAGCCCATCAAACATTTGAAGGCAACAATCATATATACACTTAGCCCCTATGCCTTTTTCTTCAGCAGACTAAACATCCCAAGTTCTTTGGAGATCCCTGTTCATCTTTTCCTTGAACACAGGGAAAGGATAGGGATGGTATTTGATGGTATCAGATTTTCCAGTGCTTACAAATCTTCTGAAAATGATTAGGATATATTTTAAAGCTATCCCAACTCTTTAAAAATATAGATAATAGAATTACTACTTAGTATATTGCTGCTTCAGTGAACTAAGCATAGCTTCTGAGTCCCAGAGTCAGCTATGATGTTGTATATGTCTTGAGCTTACAATCTATGCATAGCAATAAGTTAGTGACTCATTAATCCAATAAAATGGAGATATGGCCTATATGTACTATATAGATGTAACGCGATGGGAAAATAAGCAATTTAATTCAATTTAGTAAGTATTTATTAAGTACCTACTATGTAATAGGCACATCACAAGATTATAGTGTCACAAAGACAAAGTGGGAAAAACAACCACAGCACCCGGCCTTAAGGAGTTTATATTGGATTCTTAACAGTTGCAACCTTTACGCAGGTAAGAGCACAATCCTATGAGAGTGGAGAGAGAGCTAAAACAAATAGAGACATGAAGAAAGGCATCCCTTAGGACAGGGGTTCTTAGTCTGGGATCCATGGCACCTCAAGAAAATGCTTTCTAGCATTTCCTTTGGTTATGAATTTAAAATTTTGTATATATATGTATACATATGTGTATGTGTTTGTATACACATACACACATATACGCACTCATATACAGATACACATAAATTCTGAGAATGATCCATTGGCTTCATCAGATACAAAAGGATTCTATGACAAGAATAATACTGGGAATGCATGCCTTAAGATGTGTACCTGAGGTGAGCTTCAAATGTAGCTAGAAATTATACAAGACACAGATGCAACGCATTCCAGGTATGAGGAAACTTCTCAAGCAGGAAATTATAGTTAGATCTGTGATTAATGAAGATTATTTTGGCAACTGTGTGGAGGATTGATTAGAGAAAGGAGAGCCTGGAAGCTAGGAGTCCAATTAGGAGGCTTTTGTCATAGTGCAAGTGTGAGCTGATGATGGATTTAATTGGGTCTGGCAACCATGTGAATGAAGAGAAAGGGAAAGAGGAAGGGATGGATGGAAGAGATGTAGGGGTAAAAATAAACCAGACTTGGCCACTGATTGGTTATGAGGGGTGAAGGTGAACAATCCATGATGTCTCTGAGCTTGGAAATCTGAGTGATCCAAAGGGTGATGGTACTCTTAATAGAAATAGGGAAGTTTGGAGGTGGTATGGGTTGGGTTGGTATTAAGAACAAAATAACTTTAATTTTAGAAATTTTGAGACTGAGGTCCTCATGTAACCTAAATAAAATATTTGGTATTGACCCTGTTGCTGCTGCTGCTGCTGCTAGCTTTACATAGTGCTTTAAGTTTGCAAAATTATAAATGAATATTCTTATGGCAAGCTTGGGAAGTAGGGCTATTATTAACTCCATTTTATTGAGGAAAAAGCTGACCCAGTATTACCAAAAGTCCTACCACTAGTAAGTATCTCAGGTCACATTTGAACTCAGGTTGTCCTGGCTTCAAGTCCAGTGCTCTATTGACTTCTTAAATGGAATAGAGATAAAAATTAGATGCATAAGAACTCACAAAATAACGAAAAGAAAGGGAAGAGATGAAAGCCTAGGACTGAGCCTTGGGAAACACCCATGATTAATGGGTGGAACATGAATGTTTATCAAGTTTAATAAGACAAGAAGCAGTTTCTCCCATAGGTAGTGAAGGAGGAAAGAATCATTACAAAAACAGGGAGAGGAGAAAGAAACCACCAGTGGAGGTGGACAAAAATGAAACTTCAATTCTGCATTTAGAAATTGAAAAAGGACATTGGACTTAGAAATAAAAGATCATTAGTAAATTTGGAGAGAACATTTTCACTAGAGTAGTGGAGTTTGAAGCCAGGGATTAAGAAATGAATAGAAGTTGAAAAAGTGGAGGTGAGTAGAGCAGATTGCTTTTTCTTCATATGTGGCTATAAAAGACAACTGGTACTGTGCAATAAGATGATAATTTGAAGGTGGAAGGATCAAGTAAAAGTTTGTTTTGTCATTGTTTCTGGGCTTTTTATTGTGCTTAAAGGATGAGAGAGACTTGGGCATGATTGTAGGCTACGGGAAAAGAGAGAGGAGGTGAGGAGAGATTGAAGATGAGCAAATGGGAGAGATTATTCCTAGAGAAGTCAGGAGGTGGTGGGATCAATAGCAATTATCTTCTATAGATAAATAGACATATATATTATATATATATGTGTGTGTGTATACATATACATATATATGTATATGTATGTATACATATATATGCATATATACATACACACACATATATATACACATACACACACATATATATACATATATACATATATACATACATACATATACACACACACACACACACACACACACACACACACACACACACATATATATATATATATATATGTATATATATATATATATATATATATATATATATATATATATATATATATCCTGGGCAAATCATTTAAAATTTCAGTGTCGCAGGCAACCACCTAAGACTCCAGGTTGTAGGTCTAATGCCTATTTACATTGCTAAAGGGAGTTTCCTCACTAGTAACCTGGTGAGTAACCTTTTTAACCTGATGACACTGATTTGGACCTCCTTCTAACCCAACTAAAACAATCATAGCTTTTAAGAATAGGAAAGACTATATTCATCCTCCATATCCACTTACAACCCCAGTTTGAAAGACAACAGATGTTATGTTGTTCAATTAAAATTGTTTTGTAAAATAAACATTGTGGATCCATCTCTTGAAAATCTGGCTAGAAGTTCTTGGCATTAATGAATCCATTTTCCTCCCTCTAATGCCTATACACAGGCTGTCTCAAAATTTCTAGTTCATTAGATTTAATAGCTTAAAACTGTACTAAGACTTTCAGAACACCCCATATTTTTATTCGTGGTCTTGAATTTCATGTCCTAGATTTTCCTTATGTATCTATGTATGCATATGTGTATGTGTGTGTGTGTGTGTGTGTGTGTGTGTGTGTGTGTGTAACAACAATGCTACTTGCCAATACTGTGGCTGTGTAAGTCCAATAACACCAGCTCATAGAAGGGCTGCTAGCACAGGTTCTTTGATCTGCTTTTCTAAGGAAAGCAACTTTAAGGGGTTTACAATCTCACTTTAATTAAACATTAACCTATCATTCACTTAGTTCAGGGGGAAAAGTCAGCACCCTGAACTTCAGAGAAAACACAAACAGAAATTACAAGCAGAAATATATAAACAGAGCAAAATAACACAAAACAGCAGACAGGCTTCTATCTGTCTGTCCAAGACATTATACGCATAGTTACCAGAGGGAGAAGCACCAACATCTGCCTTTTTCAAAGCCGAGGGCTCCAATGGCTACCCAGAGTCTCCTCTAGTCAAATCACTCTTCCAGTGAGTGAGCCCCAAGCAAAATGCTAACCTCAGAGCATATATACACTTCTTTAGAGTCAGAGGGCATCACAACCATGTGACTCAAACCCATGTGATCTAAGCCTTCCCATGACTTAAGCAGGTTATCAAAGACTCTTTGTTCAATCAAAGACTCTGGATTGAAACTAAAGCAAAATTCAAAGGCACTTTATTGCCTTACTGCTGAAAAGCACTCCAAAACAAAAGACTATAAAAAGTCCCACTTTACTTGTATATATACTTACAGTATATATATACTGTGTATATATACATATATAAATATATATATACATACACACATACACACATACACATATATATGTGTATACACACATATGTATATATGCATGTATATATATACACATATATACATATACATAAATATATATGTGTGTGTATGTATATAAAATTTAGCCTATCTATAGCACTTATCACAGTGTTTCCTGACACACAGAAGATAATTAATGCTAGGCGACTATTAAAAATTATATCAGTGCATTTTTAATAAAAAAGAATGAATATATTACGGAAGGATCATAGGACCTTACATTTAGAACTAGAAGGAGCTTCTGAGGTCATCCAGTTCATTTGCTCATTATGAAACAACTGAAGCCCACAATGGTCAAGTGGCCTGCCTGGTGCAGCTGTTGAGTCATTTCAGTCATGTTTGATTCTCTGTTTTCTTGGCAAAGATACTAGAGTGGTTTTCCATTTCATTCTCCAGCTCATTTTACAGATGAAGAGCTGAGGCAAATAAAGTTAAGTGACTTGCCCAGGGTCACACAGCTAGTAAGTGTCTGAGGTCAGATTCAAACTCAGGTTTTCCTCACTCCAGGGCAGGTACTCTATCTACTGCACAACCTCGCTGCTCAATTATACAGGTTGAGTGGCATAACCAGCCTTGGAACAACGAGACTCTTATTTCAAACCCAGTGTTCTTTTCAGTAACGAAGTTGGTCCAATTTTGAGAGTACTTCAGCATTTATAGGCAAAACCTCCATAGCCCTTTCACCCCAACTACTTAAACCTTTCTTGTGTTAAGTGACATTTCTCTCTCTCTCTCTCTCTCTCTCTCTCTCTCTCTCTCTCTCTCTCCCTCCCTGCCTCCCTTCTCCCTCCCTCTCCCTCTCTCTCTCTCCTTCTCTCTCTCTCTCTCACACACACACACACACACACACACACACATATACACACACAGGCATATTTACACATACACAGAGAAACACACACATAACCATACACTAGATATGAAAAGAGAAGGAGAGTAGGGGAAGGAAAAAATAAAAAAAAGACAAGTAATAAGAATTTTAAAAGAACTTAAAGGAATCTAAGTATTCTTTGCCAAAAAGAGATTTTAACTTAAAATGTTTATTATCTATATTAAAGATGGTCTTCCATCATAACATCCAATATTCTTTTTCTATTTTTAAGAGGTATTTATTACATAGCATTTCTAGCACTACCATCACATTTGTAATCTGCACCATTTTACATGTTTATGCATTTACATGTTTATTCTATCTTGAAAACTATTCACAAAATCCAAATTGGAGATAATTGGAGACAAATTGAACAAATTCAATCTTATTTTCTCTTTTCCCCTGACAGAGTCTGTTCCCCAAACCAGTTTCTGTATTATACCTCCAAATGGTATCTTTATTCTGTGATCCATGCCTTTGTTTATGTTTTTTTTTCCTTAAAATATACAAACATCTTCTCTCCATTAAAATACAGCTCAGATCCCATCACTGCCTTAACTTTCCCTGCCATCTATAACTCCTTTATCTCAAATCTTCCAACACATGTGTGTACCACGCTTGGTTCTGTACCACCTTGTATTGCTTTCTAATTCTTGCACATAAATCTTCCGTGCCCAATCAGATTGCGTGTCTTTGAGGGCACGACTCTGTCTTGTACTTCTCTTGTATCTCCTACAGCATCTAAAACATTGCTAGGCAGAAAGCAGCAGCTAAATAAACACTTGGTATTGACTGATTGAGAAGGATAAATGTTTTTAGGAGTAAGGACTTGAAAATACAACTTCATTTTCCATATCATTTAGCTTTATTTTTTAAACTCATAAAATGTATTTGTATAGGCTGGGCGATGGGAAAGGGCAATTTTAAAATACACATAGTTATCCTTACAAGATTGTATTCCAGATTTGTCTGGCTACCTAGAAATAATCACACATCTAATTTTTTGAGTGTGAATGAGTCTCTCTACATGTGTCAATTACTGCTGGTAGAACTTTCTTTTTCTATATTTTTAAGGAGACTGGAAGTCATCAAGTATAAATGCTCCAGTGAATTTGACAACAACCAATTCCTCAAATTTGTCATTTTTGACCACTTTCACTCTTTAATATTGTGATTAGTGATGTTCAAGCTTGTCTTCTGAGCTGAAATGTCATTTGTGGGAGCTTTTGGTCAATTAACTTTCGGACAATCTATGCATTTTTCAAGGAGAATTGTTAAATACATTTTTAAATATTTGGAAAATAAGCCCCTGAATCTTTGCTTTGCGGTCCTTCTCTCCCTCTGGTTCTTTCCTCTACCCCAAAACAAAACAAACAAAAAACACCTCAATACCTTTCATTGGTGTTGCCTATTGAATCAAATAATAAATTCTTAGCCTGACATTCATGTTGTTGTCATTGTCATTGTTCAGTTGCTTTCAGTTGCGTCTAACTCTTTGTGATCCCATTTGGGTTTTTTTTTTTTTGGTTGAGATACCAGCTGAGTTTGTCATTTCCTTCTCCAGCTCATTTTACAAATGAGGAAACTGAGGCAAATAGGGTTAAGTGTCTTGTCCAGGTTCATACAGCTTGTAAATGTCTTAGGCTGGATTTGAACTTAGGTCTTCCTGACTCTCGATCTGACACTTTATCCACTGTGTCACGTAGCTGCCCAGTGACATTCAAGGCCTTTCACAAAATCATTACAACTTACATATTCAGTCTTTCACCTTCCTTTCCATTAACTAACTATGAATTTGTAAAGGTGGACTAATCGCCACTTCCCAAGCATTCATTATTTTCTGACTTTGTCTCTTCACTCATGCATGTCATCAACCTGAAGGTCTTTTTTCCACCCCATTTCCATCTACCAAAATCTTTCCTATACTTTGATGCCTTGCTCATATTTTTATACTTCAAGAAACTTTCCATGGTCATCCAGAGAGAAGTGACCTCCCCAACATCCAGACTCAGATAGCACTTTTGTTTTGCATTATTTGTCATAGACTGCTTTGTATTTGTAGTTGTTTTTATACATGTCATTTCCTATACTATATCATAGACTTCCAGGGAGATCGCACTATGTCATACATTTTTGTATTCTCTACACCACTAGCATGATTCTCAGAACGTACTAAATGGTGAATGATTATTTGTTGAATAAATGAATGAATAGGACCAACCAGATATGTATTTATGAGATGGAACTCAAAGCTACAACGAAAATACTATACATTTTAGATACATGCTTTTAAACACTGAAGGAGATATGGTACTTCACGTTAAAAGTTTTCCAAGTACTTTTTCAATAAGTTACTGAGAAAAATAGAGAATTATACTGGAAAGGGTCTGAAGTAAGGTCACCCAGGATGACAAAACTAGTTCAGCATTAAAGTATTTTGGCAATATATTTCATAACATCAAAGATAATAGGACAAACCATGACTCCTTACTAGCAAGTGTGGTGAACAGGCCCACACCTTAATATATAATGCTATCTGAAGATCAAGATGTAGTAATAAATATATAATCAGAAAGAGTTTTTGAGATGCACCTTTTAAAAATAAAACAGTAAATTGGCTTTATAATCCATCTTTATTTCTGCTATAGTAGATCTGAGTGAGAATTACTTTAAAAGAAAAGCCAGCATGTTCCCGGCTTGTTCTATCTTCTAGCATAGGGTTCTTCCTGAATGTTACATGAAGTAAGAATATTGGCGAAAAGGAGAGCTTACATTTCTGCTGTTCCCCCTAACCTAACTCTTGCTCTTTTTCTCTCTTCTCAATTCACTAGCAAATTTCCAAAAAAAAGTGGTTTGCACTCTAGATTCCATCCTTATTTGACTAAAACTACTCTTTGCAAAGTCATGAATGACCTTTTGCAAAGTCCAAATGCCTTTTTTCAGTCCTAGGATCATAGCATCATAAAGTTTGAGCTCTAAGAGACTTTAAAGGCCTTCTGGTCCTACCTTCATTTTTCAGATAAGGAAACTTAAGCCAAGATGAGTCAAGTGACTTTCCCAAATTCACACAATGATCAGAAATGGGATTTGTAGCCAGGTACTCTGACTCCAAATCTGGTCCACTTTTCATAGTTTCATGTATTCTCCTTAAACTTTAAGCAATGTTCTTTCCCCATTTTGGGGTTTCATGACACTAAAGTCTCCTGGTTCTCCTAATGATGTGCTTATACTTTTCACATCTCCTTTGCCTTCCCTATCCCCCTTAATTCTAGTGCCATCCATCTGTTGATTTTTTCTAATTTATTATGTATATTTGTATCTTGTTTATATATAATTGTTTTTATACTGTCTCCCCCATCAGACTGTGAGGTCCTCGAGCGGAGATAATGTCTTTTGCCTTTCTGTGAAACCCTAGCACTTAGCACAGTGCTGGCATATAATACTATTTACTGACTGACTTCCTGATTCCTACTTCTTTCCTTTTCCCTCTAAATCTGGGCATCTCCCAAGGCTCTGTCTTTAAACCTCTTCTCTTCTTTCTGTATTCTTTTCTTTGGCATATGTATCTATTCCCATGGCTTCAGATACCCACTCTGTGAAGATCATGCATATTATAAAGGATTTAATTGCAAAGATCAATGTCTAGAAAAGACCTTTCATGGAAAGATGGTAAGAGATAACCAATTGACACCCTTCATAATCAATTAATATCCATGAAATGTTAAGAGATCTGGAGGAAGGAGTAAGTCGATCCCCTGTGGAAGACTTATGAAAAGACATGAATGAGTCTTACAAAGGACGAGAAGGCATTCAGGTTGGGAATATACACATCTATGAGCATATAGATACATCAAAATTTTGAACTATAGGATGACTATCAAATCTGCATCTCCAGCCCTGACTTCCCCTCTGAGCCTCAGTCCCAAATTTCCAACTACCTGCTCAGTATCTCCACCAGGATGTCCTACTATTGCCTTAACAGGAAAGGAACAAGTATTTATTAAGCACCTGTTATGTGCCAGGTGCCATGCTAAATGCTTTGCAGATATCTCATTTGAACCCTCAGTCATGCTTCTTGACCCCTGAAGGTTGTAACACTGTTAATCACTATTTTCTCCTATATGGACATTTTCTTCTCGCTGTTTTCATGACCCTGATTTCTCCCAGTTTTTTTTCCCATTAGGTCACTTTTTCTTCAGTGTCCTTTATTGGATCATTATCCATCTCATAACACCTAAACAGGTGTGTATCCTAGGTGCCCCAGATACTTTTTTATATATAATATGTCTTAGCTAACCCACTGGATCCCATGGGTTCAATTACTGTATCATATCCATATAGCTGACAGCTAAATGTATATGTCTAGCTCTCATCTCTCTTTTGAACTCCAGTCCTGTATCATCTATTTCCTGCAGGACCACTCTACCTGGACATTGTGTAGTAGTCTTATCAAACTCAACATGTCTAAAATGGAACTCATCATCTCTCCTAAAACTCTCCTCCTCCAAGCTTTCCTATTTCCGCTAAAGGTACTGCCATGCTTTTAGTCACTCAGGGTTGCAACTGCAGAGCCATCCATGATTTCTCTTTCTCTGTCTCTCTGCCCATCTCTATATCTCTCCGTGTGTGTCTGTCTCTGCTTGTCTCTGCCTCTATCTCTCTCCATATCCTGTTAGTTGCCAATTGTTGTTAACTCTGTCTCAAGAAGAAGGCTCACATCTATCTGCTCCCATCTTTTTTTTACCACCCACAGGACCACCAATTTTATTCAGGCCATCTTCATTTCCTGTAAAGGTTACTGCATTAGAGTTCTTATTCTCTGCCTAGTTTATTTTCTACATTTCCTGTACACATAACAAAAGTCTTCTTTAATCAGACTTTAATCTTATGTCATTGCCCTGCTCAAGAATATTCAATGGCTTCTTATTGCTTCTAAAAGAAAATATACACTCCTTAGGTTGGCATTTACATCTCTTCAAAATCTGACACCAGCCTACTTTTCTTGACTTATTTAACATTATCCCCCATTATATATGAAATGTTTAAATTCACTGGGCCTATCTGATGTCCCACAAATTTATCATTTGATCTCCTATTTCTGTGTCTTTGGTTGGATTATTTTGAATACTTATGACAGATTCTTTCTCACCTCTGTCTTTTAGAATCTTTGATTTCCTTCAAGGCTTAGCTCAGGTAATATTACTTAAGTAAAGTTTTTCCAATCTCTCTAATTACTAGTGCTTCCTCTACCTCAAATATCTTGTATGAATTATTGGTTTACCTGTAAACCATCTTACATATAAACCACAGGGACCACAGTGACTTGGAGTGCTGGTGGAAAGTTGACTGAAGTTTATCAACTCCATCATCTTCCTTGTTGTTGTGATGGCTATTGCTGTTATCTTTATCTCTTTCTTGAGCTAATTTTCATAGCAAACAGGGATGTTTGGAATGAGGGCATATTGAAAGGCAGGTACTTAGCCCACGTCCCCTTTTGGAATTTTGCTAAGTGGAGAGACTGGGATGAGTCGAAGGGTGCCCAGGCCGATGCATAGTGAAACAGAAGGAGACACAGCATAGCAAGTAGTCTTTTGGTTGGAATATGAATTTAATAGCATGGTGTTCAACACAGCCAGAAAGGATCAGAGCCATAGAAGATTAAGAGTATCCTTCCTATCTAGAATGGACTCTTTCCTATTTACCCTTGTCTACTAAAAACCCTCACTTCCTTAAAAGCATCACTTTCTCTGTGGAACTCTATTTCCTGATTTATCCCGCCTCTTTGTCAGTGAAGGACATGCCTACAGAGATGAAATCACAAGTGTTTAAGGTACTGAGACACAGGGTGAATGTTTCACTAGAAAACCAAGATATTCCATATAATCAATAGGTATTCTTTTAAAAAATGCCATTGCAGTATCTAATAGAAAAAAAGCACTGGTCTGGGAGTCAGAAGACTTAGGAGTCCTGATTATTCTATCTTATAGGTGTGTAACAATGGCCAGCCAGATCATTTAACATCTTTGGCTTTTAGTTTCCTCATCTATAAAATAATGAGGTTGGACTATAAGAAGAGCCATCTATCAAAAAAAAACTTCTCTAATTCTAATCTTGGGTAGTGGGGTTTGAAGAACAGAGAATTCTTATATAACATTCTTTCTTTTCTTTGTTATTTCCATCCCATTCCTCTTTCCCCAAATATTAAAGGAATGAGTTATATTTCCCACTAAGTTGTGAGTCTCCTCATCGTTCATCTTTGTATTTTTAGCTGTCCTCCACCCTCTGCCCTATTAGAAATTTAAGGGAAATTTCTTGAAGTGAATTAAGCTATCATTATTTTATGTTTACAACTATTTTTTGCTTTAAAAAAAACTATCTTTGTGCTTGACGCAAAATGCTTTAGCATTGAATTAGTTCTCTCATCAAGTTGTTGTTGACCACTCGATTATTTGATTATTTGAAATTCATAGAGCATATTAAGTTGATTTCACTCACCAACCCTCCCCTTGTATGCCTTTTTGTTTTAGAGTGTTCTCTTTTGTAATATAAGTAATAAATTGGAATTTTCTGCTTCAGCTGATTTTTTCATAACTTAGAGATAACATTGTTCACAGTGTAATGCAGAATGCAGGGATCTGCCTTCAGTCAGTCATTACAGATTCCAGCTCTTCCTAAGATGGCTGGCCAAGTACATCCTTCTTCACTTATAAGAGCACATAGACATGAGTAGAGGTTACCTCTGTATAAGGCTTCATAGTATAACATTGTTATATATCTCATAAATTCAGTTGCCATTTCTAGCATTTGAAATTAGTTCAAACCTTGATCTCTGTTACCGTAGAATCAAATATTATACCTTTTCCTCCTAGAAGTCTGAAAATTACTTTTAGCTTCACAAATAAACAGAGTTCACATTGCTTATAATTTAGAATAAATATTTAAGGTTGGTTTTTGTCAAAATCGCTATCAAAGTGAATGTTTGCAAGGCTTTTCCCATGGCTAGTGAAAATGAGTAAAACAAAATGTCTAGTTTACATACTTGCCTTTTTCTGGATGCCTAACACTGGTCTCTCCATCTACAAAGCATTAACTTAGTACCTGTGTTATTCATTTAAAGAGTATTTTCAATAACTCAAGGGCTGAATATAAGCCTGGTTTTATAATAATACCACTACACATAGCATTTATAAGTGGCTTGTATATATAATTTTAAGATTTGCAAAGTGCTTTGTATATGTCATCTCATCTGATACAACAACCCTGCCAAGCAGATGCTATTATTATCCCTGCTTTGCAAATGAGCAAAGTGAAACTGAAAGAGATCAAGCAATTTACTCAGGATCACACAGTTCACAAAAATCTGATGCAGAATTCCAGTTCAGGCTTCCTGTCTCCAAGTCCACTGTTCTCTTTATTATTAGATCTAACTGCCCAATTCTTTCTTGTACACATAGCACATTTTCAATCTTTAGGCCAGAGTATACCCACTCAGGTTGCTCCCAGATAGTGTGGTCACTATACTTACCCCCAAAAACCCAAATTTTGGGGCAGTACCTGAATCTCATGGAACTTTGAAGTATCAATTGCTAGACTTATGAAGAAATACTGTCCTTTTCCTTTCTGTTAGAATCCCCTGAGCAGTATTGCAATATACTCAAGTAGTAGATAGCTAAGGCAAAGGGTAAAGAAAAGGAAAGGGGGGGCAGTGTCTAGATTATAAATCAATCTCATAGATTTCAGTGAAGTGCTTCCTTATGTTTTCTACTTGAGGACTTCCTGAGAATTACATAGGGTTGCAGGGATCTTCTAGCCTAACAGATGAAGAAACAGAGGTTCGTAGATAAAGCAATTCGCTTAAGGTGACAAGGATAGGAAATAGTAGAGATCAGATTCATACCCAGACTCTTCTGAATTTCAAAGAAGGGCTCCTTACAATACTTGACTTTGGTATATCTATTCTCTTTTACTGTATTGCAAAGAAACTTCACTTATTCATCTTTTGAATTCTTCAACCAATAGACAGATATTCAAAAGTAGATGGCTTCAATTATTCGGTTATTTCAGTTGTGTCCAACTCTTTGTGACTCCATTTGGAGTTTCATTGGCAAAGTTACTGAAGTGTTTTGCTATTTCCTTCTCCATCCCTATATATTATTATAGCAGAATTTTTAAAGCTGCAATTGTTTAGAGAGATCAGCAGTATTTTATCAACCACAATGCTAAACAAGGCCAGATATTTTGTTGCTGGCAGGGATATATAATAAAGACAGACCTGGAGAACAATGCCAACTTCTTTTAACATGTTTTTTTTTTGCTTTCAGATTTATTTGCATACCAGTCAAGGACTATTCTGGGAGTAGAGAGGATCCTTATTCTCATCCACCAATGGCTTTTATATAATTTTCCCAAGGTGAATCCACAAAATTGTTTGAGGGAATTAACAATAGTGAATTAGACAGGAGTTGAAATCATTTGCAAACCTCAATTCAGATACTTATCTAGGGCCAAGGAATTTGAATAAGAATGGCAGAAAAGCTGGTCAAAATAATAGATTTAATTTTCAAGTGGTGCTTCTACTTCCTTTGGTGGCTCTTAGCCAAAGGCTATTCAATAAAAGACCTTTATCTTTCCCTTACTAGGGAGAGGCTTGCAAGTTTCTATGCCCCAGGACATGACATCAGAGAGAAGATCACAATGAAGAGACTGTCGGATGGTATATGAGACCAGCTCAGAAAACCACTGGAGGTCAATGAGTGGTGGAGAGTAGGGATGGTTACATTACAGAAATGACACGATACCTAGCACAGCTACACCTAAAAAGGAACCATGAGTTCCTGTGACCACAAGTGCATCCAAGCATATGTGTCTTTATGTATGTACCTCCTGTTTACCTGTCCTGACCACATGTGTTCCTGGTATGTACCCTATGCATTCCTTGGCCATACATGTTCTTTATATGAGTGACATCGCAGATCTGTGTTCCTTTATCACACATATTCTATATGTGTTTGAAATCCTTTGCTTTGGTAATTCGTTGAAGAGCATACCTGCATATAAAGGGATGGGATGGACTTGTCACTTAATTTGCTATGCTATTTGATTAAACGTCTTTTACTTTGAAAATGAATATGTCTTCTGGCCTCATAAAAACAAGTGGATTTTGGCACACAAACTACCTCAATTCTAGGGCAGATTTGGGGGCTCTCACATCAGCTGGTGGGAGCAAAAGAAAAGATCATGGTGGTTTAGACAGTAAAAAGTGTTGCAGTCTGGACCACCCTAAATATGAGTCAGAGTTTATATTGGACAACATCAAACTGCTTTGCAAAGCTTTATAACACAGTTCTTCTCTGGTCTGCTAGGTGGTGCAATAGATAGAGCCCTCAGTCTGGAGTCAGGAGATTCCAGGTTCAAAGCCAGCCATAGATACTTATTAGCCTTGTGACCCTGGTCAAATCACTTAGCCTCTCTTTGCCTCGGTTTCCTCATCAGCAAAATGAGGATAATAATAGAACCCATCTTCCAAAGTTGTTGTGAAGATAAACCAAGATAATTATTATAAAGCTCTTAGCACAATGCTTGGCACATACTAAGTACAACACAAATGTTAGGTGTGATGATGATGATGATGATGATGGTGATGATGATGATGATATTGCCCAATTGCCATTCTTCCCCTGAGGTTATCATTATCTAAATGGACATGGGAGGCACAGATAGGATGGAAGTTTTATGAATGATCCTTTTGTTTAGACAAATATCTGACTCCCTTTCTTCCTTTTAAACATTACTGTGACAAGACTAGATAAAAAGATGACTTAAATTTTAATGGGTAGATAATTTTTATAGCTTTTTTCTCCTATTGCAAATCTCTCTCTCTGTCTCTCTCTTTTTCTTGGTACACACAAACTCACACACATATGTATATATACATATATATTTCTTTTATGACTTGCAAATATTATACAAATATAATATCCACCTATATATGAATAGGCATATACTTATATTACCTATAGTTCATATTCTTATATGTATACCTTCACAGCAAAGTAAAATTGACCACTAAATCAAATAACATTCCTAAGATACCCTGAATTAGAACTAGAAGAATTCTTGACTCCAAGTGCAATTCTATAACCACTGTAGTATTCAATCTCTGTTAATTTATATAGCTAATAGACACGTCCTTTGATGAAATAGATCTGTCTTTAAGAAAAGTCTTAAAAAGTGGGAGAAATAGATCCCAGGGTAGACCAACCATTAAGCTGAAGAGAACAATGCCCTGGTAAGAAAATTCCTTAAGTCACATTCTAGGGTTTATTAATATCCGTGGATGCTGTCAATGTAGTTTAAGGAAAAATGTGAGCAGAGGCTGCTGTACACAAGGATCATTAATCTAATGATAACCAACTAAAATGAGCTCTCTTTGTGGATTCTCTGACACTATTAAGGGTATATAGTATAAAATATTTATTTTCAGAAATAGTTAATCATGAATGAAATTAGGATCTTTAGGAGTGAAAAAGAGATGAAAATGTCAAGGTTTGTTGGATGGGGCAATACTAGATTTAGAGAGTTGTTTCTTATCTACCTAGAAGGATTTCTTTTAAAGAATTTCCTGATATTAGGACTATGAAATACTAAGATAAGAAACACTGTATCCTCTATTTTTGTATTTGATTCTCTCATGGGATTGGCTATTAATATGAGAAATAGTGCATCATATAGGAAAAACAGCAAATGAACTAGCATGGCTACAGCATAGACTTTGGGGAGGAGACTCATGTGTAAGAATACTAGAAAAGGAGGAAGGGGCCAGGTTGTGAACGACTTTAAATTCCTAACAGGGGAGTTTATTTTAGAGCTAATGTGGATCCACTGGAGTTATTTGATGAAGAGGATGACATGATCAGACATATTCTTTAGGAAAATCACTTTAGCAACCATGTAAAGGATTGACCAGAGTGCTAGAGGCTTGAGGGAGATAATCCAATTAGAAAGTTACCACAATAATATAGCCAAGAGGTGATAAGGGACTGAACAGAGATGGTGATAACATGAATGGAAAGAAAAAGATTTTGGGAGAGATGCTGCAGATTTAAAAATGATAAAATTAGACAATAGATTAGATATGTGGAGTGAAAGCGAGGAATCAAGGATAATACTAAAACTATTTTATCATAGAAGGCAATTGATTCTTACTCATCTCATATTTTGGCCTTTTTAAAAACTCATCTTTTTTGTTTAAATTTTAGAAGTACTAATTCCATTTTTTAACTCTGCACCTCTAGGACAAATAGACAACTAGCTAACAGTTGAAAATTTGTAGCCAATTTTATTGCAGAATGAGGACCCCAAATCATGGTTATTTCAGCGAATTCTATGTTTACACATCCAGTCCATAAAACAAACTGATCTAGATGTGTAGCTATAATATTCATTATAGGCTCTGGGGGGGGGGGCCTTCACCTATAGTATATACTCAACATGAGCCATACACTTAGATTGCAGTATCTCTAAAACAGTGTGTTTTTGTGCCATCCCCAGATTTAAAAGGTATCAAAACACACTCTCTGAGGCCTTCAAAGAGAATCTATCCTCCTTTTTCTTTCTAGAGCTCTCAACTTCCTCTGCTATTTCTGAGATCCTAATAATGAAATACCTAGGACAGCCTGTGGCTGCACTTCCTGAACAAGTTAGATAATCTCATTTTAGTTCTTTCTTTATATGAAAAGACAAGAGCACCTCTGTAAAAACAGAGAAGATAGGGGAAAATAAAATATGATATAGATACAGTATTTAGATCTTATCTTCCCCAAATCTCTCCTTTCTCTTCACTAGCCAGGGAATCCTTGCCCCAGAGTATTCATCTTTGTCCTTTATCCTGGCCTCAACCATATCCTCAGTATACACTCCAAACCTACTAGAGTTCCTGTCTTAGGAACTCCGTCAGTAATATGGACTCACAGAGAACTCTATTGCATCGGGTGGAGAGGGTGAAGGAAGAAAAAAACTTCTCTTCCCCCTTTGCTATGTCTGGTGACTGAGAAAGAAGATCCAATATGAAATGCTTACCTTACTTTCATCTAGAAACACATAAGTATTTGGGTCTATACTTTTATTGATAGACTATTCTATTCCAGGTACATTATGGATTAAAAAAGCTTTTTGACATTGGCTTGGCAATGTGACTACTGTATATAATATTATTTTAATAGAAACAAAATATGATCCAAGTTTTAAACAAAGGATTTACATATGAACTTTTTTGGGGGGAGGGGAATGCCCATTCGTAAATTTTAGGCTGCCTTTATGTTACTTTTACTCCTACTATTTCATAAGTTAGCTTAGACATGTATTGTTAGTATTTGAAACATCTGTATAGTCCACCCTATAATGGTTAGAAGGCTGACCTTGGTAAATTTTTAAGACCTGGTTTTCAAGTGCCCTTCTGACTCCTATTAGCTCTGTGACCATAGACAAGTCACAACCTTTAAGTGCTCCAAGAAGCTCTCTAAAGTTGTGACAGTTAGATATTGATTTTCTGTGGTAAAGAGAGTTTGTGTCTTAGTACCAATGGAGTAATCAATCTAGAATAGCACCAACAACAGTGTCCAAGGGATAGGCACTGGGTAAACAGATAAAAATGAAAAGTGCCTGGATTCTAGCTTTGGTTTTGTTGCTTGCTAATTATACAGCGTTGGGCAAGTCACTTAAAATACCTCCATTTTCTAATCTAATATATAAAGTTCCAAGGTTGGACTATATGACCTCTTAGGTCCCTTTCAACTTCAAATCCATGATTCTCACAAAAAACTATCAACTTGATTGACCTCTGATATCCCTTACAGCTTTAACTATATAATCCCATGAAAAGCCATTTGTGATTTTGTGAAAAAAAAGGCATATCCACAAGGAGCTTACATCCTCCTAAGTGATACAGCATGTAAGAATACAAATAAATGCAGAATAATTGGGAGAGAGAGAGGGAGGGAGGGACTGAGGGAGAGAGACACTGACAATTAGGGAAGTTAGAGAAATTTTCATTGAGCTGAGCCATGAAAGAAATAAAAGATTCTTAAGTGTCAGCGTCAGTTAAGTCAACAAGCATTTAAGATTAAGCATATACTATGGGCCGGACCCTGTGCTAAGCATTAAAGATACAGAGAAAGGAGAAAGTCCCTGTCCTCAAGGAGCTCATGGTCTAAAGGTGGAGACGATATTCAAATAATTATGTGCAAGCATATGCAGAAATCACATTTAAATGACAGAAAGAGTTGTCTTTATTTTATTCTAGAGACAGCAGGAACCCCTATTGATTGATGAGCAAGGGAGCAACTTGGTCACACCTGGGCTTATTATATAAACTTTAGAGATTATGTATCCTCACCTTTTCATTTGATAGCTGATGAAGGTGAAGATGGAATAGAATGGAGAGAAAAGAGTTGGAGGGCCTGAACTAGGTCAGTAGATGTAAGAATAATGGACAAACAGGAGAGATTTTGTAGATTGATTGGATGTGTGGGATGAGTAATCAAGTAGTCTAGGGTTACATAGAAGTTCTATATAATATAGGATAAGTTTCTGCATCGATGAGAGTTGAATAGGCTAGGTAGGCATGGATGGCTTGCATCCATGGATTATTGGGGTGGATTCCCAGATTGATGAAATCATAGATTCACATGACTATTGCATAAGATAAGCATGTTCAACTAAATGATTTCTGAGATTCCCACCATCTTTGAGATTTCGAGTTAGGTGGATCATAGATTTAGAAGTAGAAGTAGAAGAGATCTTGGAAGTCATCTAGGCCAAGCCCTCTCATTTACAAATGAGGAAATTGAGTGCCAGGGAGGTAGAGTTCATATTTTTTCTTACTTCACAACTTAACTGAAGGATAATCCTATATTGGCCATAAAAGTATTGTAAAAGGAGTCTTTATGGTTTTTGCATCTCTCCTCCCCTCTCCCCATCTCTGTTTCTCTGTCTCTCTCTGTCTCTGTCTGTCTCTGTCTCTCTTTCTCTGTTTCTCTCTCTGTCTCTCTCTCATCTCAGTTTCTCTCCTTCTTCTATTCCCTCTACCCCAAGTGGAAATTCCTTCTACGGATGAAGATTAGAAATTGATCTCTATTACAGTATTAGAGGTTTCCTGGAAAACACTGAGAGAGTTAAGTGACTTGTCATACAACTAGTATATCAATGGTAGAGCTTGAACTCAGGTTTTTCTGAATCCAAGTCCAGCTTTCCCTATCCACCATGCTATGCTACATCTATATTAATATTAAAACATCTAGGTGCCTCTAATTCCCTCTGGGCATGGATATTTTACTGTATGGGGAACAATTAATAGGAAGGGACAGAAAAGAGAAATGGAATGTGATGTGTGAGGAGATAACAAGGAGCTGCATAATAGGATATAGGAAGAGGAGTCACATGAGAGATAAAAAGGGTAGAAGGGGGCCAGGTTGTTAAAAGTGTTTTGTTAAACCAAGGTCTTTATATTTGATCTTGAAGCCAATTGAAAATCATTGAAGTTTATTGAGTAGTGGGTAGTATGTGCATACCTACACTTTACAAAAGTCACTCTGAGAGGAGGATGGATGTAGGGGTATTGGCAGTAAGATTCTATTTCATAAATAGGAAAGGATACATTTAAGAGACATTGGGAAAGATGAGTTCATTTAGTGACTAAAGTTGTGCATATTCTTATAACTAATACACCTCTGAATTACCTTTACTATTATAATTAAATTAAATGAATTTGTATTTTTGAAAGACTACCAAATTCCCTACTTATTTTTAAGCATGAGTTATTAAATACCATGTTTTGTGATGAAAACATTTCTGCTAAGGGTATATCAAAAGAATGCTTTTCTCTCTCTTCACAGAACTGCCCTGTACCATGCTTAGGAACATTAGGGAATATTCTAATTGCCACTGTCTTCTAAAACACCAATATTTTGTCATCTGTCAGAGGCAAGATGTTAGATTATACAATCTTCTTTCTCCCTCCTGGATACTTATTTTATGAATTCAAGGATATCATATGGAACATTTACAAAATTTTCCATGGCTATTATGTACCTTTCCCAGTTGAGGAATACTATAGGTTAAAAAAAAAGAGAGAACAAAGACAAATTAGACTGTACAAAGGAACTCCTTTCTGCAGTGTTATTTTTGGATCTTTCTTTGGATTTACTTCTCTTATTCACAATAATAATATTGCATTACCCAATGCAGCATGGTATGATGGACAGAATTCTGGGCTTAGAAGAAACAAGACCTGGGTTCAAATCCATTCTGTGACTTTAAGGTCACCCAGGGTAAGTTATTTTTGCCTCTGTGCATCTCGGCTCCCTTGGACCTAGTCTAGAAAATCATGGAAGTGTTATTATCCTTTTGCTGAAGGGGATTCCTCCAGTAGCAATAGTCACAGATCCTTAAAATGTTTCCATATGTGTAAGGGATCTGATCAAGCTCAGAAAATAAAAAAGGAAGAAAAAAATCACAGAGAAAATATTTTATTCTAAAGGTCAAGTTTGTCTTAGTATGGTTATTGTTATAGGGTGTTTGTATATTTGTAATCTGGAAAGAAAGGGAGTGACCTGGTCCAATTGAACATTTTTCAACCCTCCATCCTCTAATTTGCATAGTTATTCATATAGTATATGAAGGCACCCACGGCTCATTATGAGTAATGGCATTACAGTGAATAAAGATGAAAGCAATAAGGATCTGCTTTTTATTATTAAGTGTCAACAGTGTTTTTTTAATGCTCAGTGCCCAAAGTTGTAATTAGAGAACAGCAAGGATAAGGATGACTTCCTATTATGGGCTAGATTTTCATCACTATGCCTGGGGATTACAAAAGCCTCTGTTCACATAACTTTCTACCATTTCTGATAAAAACGCAGCCCTGGCATCAAATCATTATGAGTTTATTAGGCACTTGTCATAACAACACTAATTATAAATTAGTTCATTTTGATTCTCAAGAATAGAAGAGGTAATTCTATCAATGCTTCCATTAGGTGATGGACAGTTATAATGAGCTATATTTTCTTTTAAAAAAAAAAACCAAGGTGCATTGTGCTTTCATCTCTTAAAGTAATGTTAAGATATTTAGCTTCTTAGAAAATAGAGTTAAATAATAGGTATCTATAGTCAGTAGGATGAAACAATTTCTCTGTATGAATATTTGATGTGCTTTTTACTCATTAACTTTAATAATTATTTTAGAGATGTCAAGCCAAAGCATTATAATTCAAATATTAGGATTTTTTATTTCATAAATTTAGGAAAGAGAACATATATATGTATATAAGCACATATACATATATGTTATACTGTCACTCTGAATATATAGTCACAGGACCTGAATTTAAAACCCATATCTGTCATCCTTATCTCTGTGACATTGGGTAAGCCATTAAAACTGTGTGTACTTTGGTTTTCTTATCTGTTAAATATAGGGAAGAGTGGATGTGGTGACCTCTACAGACTTTTCCAGCTCTATATCTGTGATCTTATGATATTTAATTGGATACTTTAGAGTCACAACAATACTGTCCATTATAAAAGCATTTTCCTTTCAAAACTACAGACTGCAAAGTTTATATGTTGTTGCTCATATAACCAGCTCCCATGGATTCAATTGTCATCATTGTGCTGGCAATTCTCAAATTTATTTGTCCAGCTCTCACCTCTCTACTGAACTCCAGTGGCTTCTCCAACTGTTTATTCATCGCAAATTAGATGTACTATAGACATTTAAGACTCACCACATCCAAAATTAAACTTATCTTTCCCTAAAATAACCTTACTTAGGCTTGCAACCTAGTTATCTAATCTTTGACTCCCAACCCGCTAATCTTCCCTATCCAAACATTTTCAAGTCTTGCTGTTTCTACCTTTGTAATATCTCTGACATATACTCTCTTTATTCTTTTGACTCTGTTTTCACCCTGGTGCAGCTCTTCATCACCTCACAACTAAACTATTACAATAACTTATTTGGACTCCCTGCAGTGTCTCTCCTCAAATCAGTCCAAATGGACTTTGCTGTCAAAACAATCTTCCCAAATTGTAAAACTGTGTCCCTCACCTCTTTAATCAACTTCAATAGCTCTCTTTTGCCTCCAGGAACAAATATAAAATATCTTCTTTCATTTTTAAATCCTTTCCTAACCTGCCCTTCTCCTACTTTTCCAGTCTTCTTATACTTTACTCTCCTCCATATAATGTCATCCAGGAAGACTGGCCTCCTTGATATTCTTCACATACTCCACTCCATCTCCCAAATCTGAGCATTTTCTCTGGCTGTCTGCCATGCCTGGAATGTTCTCCCTGCTCATCTCCATCCCGTGGCTTCCCTGGCTTCCTTCATCTCTCAGCCACTGTCTCTTCTGCAAGAAACCTTGGTTTTCCTTAAACTTGAGGCCTTCCCTCTGAGACTGCACTCAAGTAATCTTGTATATATCTGATTTGTATATAGTGGTTTGCACATTCCTTTCCCCATTAGATTGCAGGCAGAGGTTTTTTATTCTGCCTTTCTTTGTATCCCTAGTGCTTAGCACAAGGTCTGACACAGAGTAGAGACTTAATAAATGCTTGTTGACTTGACTTAGCATCAAGATGTAGTGACACTTATCTTCAAATACAGGTAGAGCTCTTGAGGGAAAAGAATTAGACATTTTTATTTTTGACCTCAAGGGGAAGATTTATTATGCTAAGGGCAAAAATTACTAAAGACTTCGACAGTGAAGGGACTGTTTTCATAAATTGAAAGTAACAGCTTCAAAAAAAGAAACACAAATTTGAGACATGGACAACTTTTTAAGAAGATGGTATCTGTGAATAGGATTTAGGTTCATTGACCATGGCTTAAAGTATAGAAATGGCAGACTCCTGGTCGTGAGTGGAGAGTGACTAACAAGGGCTTTTAAGAATGCATAGCATTTTTCTGGAGTTTTGCAAATCTAATCAAAAGGGATTTAAACTCAAAAGAAAGGAAAGGGGGAAATGTCTATGTACATTCACAAAGGGGGCAGCTAGGTGGTACAATAGAGAGAGTGCTGGGCCTAGAGTGAGGAAGATTCAGTTTTCTGAGCTGAAATATGGCCTCAAACACTTGCTATCTATAGGACCCTGGGCAAGTCACCTAATGCTGTCTACCTCAGTTCCTCATCAGTAAAATGAGCTTGAGAAGCAAATGGCAAACCATTCTAGTATCTCTGCCAAGAAAATCCTGAATGGGCTTACAGAGAGTCACACACAACTGAAAAAATGACTCACCAACAATAACAACAACGATAAAATGTTCACCGATGACACAAATTGTAGCTACAGAATAGAAAAAAATAGTAAGGATTCCCAGAAATAAACAGATGATGAAATTCATGGGGGGAAATGAAAGCAATGAAATTTATAGCCTTAGGTATCTACATACCAATACACAATATATGGAAAACAAGAAAGGTGACCTAGCCATCTTAACGAAGAGGTGAATTTGACCTCATCAATCACACTAAGACTTAATAGAATGAAGTATATTACTTGAATATGTCCCTGGAAATGCATAATTTATTTTAAAAGAAGGCTTAAGTGTGAAGTGTTGTATTACATAGCAAGTATCACATAACACTGTATAATAAGAAGCTATATTGACGTAAAGAGACACAGGAACTATAGTAGAAGCATATTGGCGACAGATCTAAAGAATACAAAGAGTCATGACAAGATTTTCATGATATGATACAGAACATACTTCAGATCCAATAGAACAATATATACAATGACAATAATAATGCAAATGCAAAATAAAATAGCCACAAAACAATCAAAAGTGAATACTTTAAAATTACAAAGAACTAGTGTGGTCCTAGAAGAGGTATGAGACAACACCTGTCTCTACCCAATTCCTTTGCCAAGATGGGGGTTCTGCTGCTCTGGGTAAAATGCATACATTTATATATTGTAGATGTATTGATGAATTTTGCTGATTCTTCTCTTTATCTCTCTCTTATCTCTCTATTTAAACATACATTGTTATAATGGATGGATTTCTAAGAGGGAAAGAGGGGAGAAAAATTGGTAGAAATTTTGGTGAGGTAAAGAAAGATGTCAATAAAAACAGAAGGAATGTCAGACTAAAACACAAACAGGGCAGCTTCAGAATCACATATTGAATGTATTATATATTTAAAAGAAAAGCAAGTTGTATGTAATAGAGATCTGCAGGTTTATGCACAACTCTCTTCTCTTATACCATATATATGGAAATGCTCATTTCACTTTCAGTAAGTTTAGGATTCAAAAATACACTTTTCTGGAAAAGAAAAGCAAGAAATCATATGGCTTGCTGTCATGGAGTGAGAAATATAAATCAAAAATCTATAAGAATAAAAAGTCATCTGTTTGAAAAGAATAAATAATTGAAGTTTGAGAAACATGAGAAGTCTGTTAGAGAAACATTATATAATATGGATGGATCATTTCAATAATCTAATCCAGAATCCATTGCATTTCTGTCAAAACCAGAGTTCATAGTTAATAATTTTAGTTACCTTACTGATAATTTGATACTAAACTGTTTAAAATCAGTGAGCAGGTCTTCTATACTGAGGCTGGTTTTTTTAAGGGAAATAATTACTGGAATCAAAATCATGGGAATTTTGGTGGGAAATAACTACTCTGAGAATTGTGAAAAGAAGAAAGAAACATTGGGAACAATCTGACATGAATCCTAGAGTCAGTTTAGCACATTGCAAAGAGCTTTGGCATATTTTAGGAATGGAATAAAATTCTATAAGGGAAATCAGCCTTAAAGAGTTTA
Source organism: Trichosurus vulpecula (assembly GCF_011100635.1). Classification (NCBI taxonomy): domain Eukaryota; kingdom Metazoa; phylum Chordata; class Mammalia; order Diprotodontia; family Phalangeridae; genus Trichosurus; species Trichosurus vulpecula. The sequence continues at coordinate 90,056,400 of NC_050576.1, read as the reverse complement.
AAAATCTGTCAGGAATGACATTCTAAAGACAGAAAAGAAATAATTTTGATGAAATGGAAAAGAGGGAATTGTCTAAAGAGATGAATGTAGCAGAGTAGGCAACTCATCAATCAACTTAGATTCAAAAAAACAACAAATACAAAAGATGGAAACAAGGTTTGGTGATAAAAGATTAATACAGAAACCTCACATTATTTTCTACTAAAAATAGTGTCAGGAATGCTAAAGCTCATTCTGAGCTAAGGTTAAAAAGCACAGTATAAAAGAGGGTACATTTTACCTATATGTGCAAAAAGAGGAGGATGAACGAAGGGATATGACCTCTGCTCAGATAGATAGAACATTGATAATAGATGGTAGAAAGAAAACATGTGCTCGACTGCTATTATGAGATTGTTTTCTCTGCCAATGAAGACAGTCTTTGGATGAGCACTGAATCAAAATGGATGAGAGAAAAGAAATATTAAGCAGAGTAAGAAAGCACTTAACCGCCCTTGATGGCTGCGTGTCCAAGCCCCAAAGTGGGGTACATTATGGAGTACTCAAAGAATTCTCAATGACTTTTGAAAGGCTAGAGAACAGGAGGAGGGGGAACTGAGAAAAGTCTAATGGTCTGGGGAAGGTCTAATGGTCTGATTTTTAAAAAAGTAATATAATGATAATGGAGCCTGCCAAATCTAGAACAGTGAACTTGGCTTTGATTGTTGGCAAAATTTTAGAACAGATTATTAAGTAATTAAATACTTTTAATAGAAGCTGAATATGAAGATTTCATAGAGGAATGGAAAGACATATAAACTAATACAAAATGAAGTAAGTAAAACTATGAAGGCAATACACAAAATAATTACCAAAAATATAAAAAGAAAGCCAACAACAAAAATAAACCAAATGTTCCATGAGTTTAAGGACCAATATCAGGCCTACAAGAACATTGAGCAAGTGCCTCCTTCCTTGCAGAGGTATGGGACTATGGTTAAAGAAGTTTGTATATAACCACACACGGTTGACGTGTTGGTTAGTTTTGCTGAACTGCTTTTTCCCCCTCTATAAAAAAAATATTGAAGGATGACATGTCACATAGGCAAGTGGAAGGTTTCAATCAGAAATGAAAGCGATAAAAGTTTTCAATCAAAATAGGATTATTAAAAATAATGGATCTAAGTGTAAAATTTCCCACATATTCAAAAAAGCAATTTCACAAATTCAAGATTAAAGAGATATTTTTTATATAAAATTCAGGTTTTAGGTGATAGAGATAATTTGAATGAATGATACTTATGACAGTCAAAAAGCTAATGTAATTTAAGGTTATACTAAGGGAGCAGTTTGAGGTTACTCTTAACATCTGCCTGCTCTGCTTCTCATCAGTGGTTGATGCTGCTAGAAGTCACACAGTTATACTGAATGTGTATATCACAATTTATGCTGTCTAACCTCAACTGGCCACTCACTGAAACACAGGAGCGCTTTGATTCCCCCCTAACTGATTATTTCTCTCACTCTTCTCAAAACTTATTCCAACATTTCTCTTCCTTCCTCAAGCCTTTGACACCTCCCTTATCCTTTTCCTCTCAAATAAGGACCTCACCTTTTACTTTACTGAAAAATATGGAAACCATTTGATGTGACCTTCCTCTTTTCCAATTTTCATCATCTCAACTCCTTAAAGTCACTTCATATGTTCTATTCCTTTCACTCAGTCTCTGACAAAGATGTGGCTCTTCTTTACATAGGCCAACCACTATACATGTATACTTGATTCCATCCCCTCTCATCTTCAATAGAAGATTGCATCTTTAATAATCCCCTTTCTTCCATTAATCTTCAAACTTTTTGTATTTTTTTCCTTACTACTACAAACATGTCTAAGATGCTGCATCCTAAAAAAATTAATTCACTACATTAACCTATCCTCTCAAGATATTATCCTGTATTTCTCTTCCCTTTCTCAGACAAATGACTACATTCATTGCCTCTACTTTCTTTCCTCTCACACCCTACCTAATTGTGTAATCTGGTTTCCAAACCCATTACTCAAATGAAACTGCTCTCTCCAAAGTTACCACTAAACTCTTAATTATCAAAATTGATGGTATTTTCTAAATCCTCATCTTTCTTAAACAATCTGATGCATTTGACACTGTTGTCTACCTTTCCTTCTGGATGACCTCTCCTCTTTGTTTTTTTTCCCATCAAACTCCTATTTTTTTTTCCTGCCTGTCTCCAACTTGATTACTTCTCACACACCTTTGCTGGTTCATTTTGCTTATACCCTCTCACTCCCTCTCTCCATAACACCATCATGTCCCATACGTTGAATTGCCATTGCTACACTGTTAAATTACAGAATCACCCCCGCACACACACACAACTCCAGTTTCTCCCCTGAGCATCCCCACATCCCCAATTACCTATTAAATATATATCCTTCTGAATAACCCCAAAGCATCATAAACTTAACATATTCAAAACTGAACACAGCTTCTTTCCTTTAAAACTCTCCATTCTTCCAAACGTTCCTATTTTTGTCAGACATTGCAACTCTTCCAATCCCCCAGGTTTGTAACCATGATGTTATCCTTGGTTCCTCACTCTCAGTCACCCAACATATCTAATCAGCTGCCAAATCTTGTTGCTTTCACCTCCTTTCCGTCTCTCACACTTGACCACTTCTCTTTACTAACACCTATCACCTTAGTTTAAACGCTCACTACCTCTCACTTAGATTATCCTAATAGTCTCCTAATTGGTCTCCTTGTCTTAAATCTCTCTACTCCAGTCCATCGTACACACTACTGTCAAAGCAGTTTTCCTTAAATGCAGATCTGACTACGTGATTACCCTACTCAATCAACTCCAGTGAATGCCTAATGCTTCTAGGATGAAGTATAAACTCTGTTGTTTAGTTTTTAAGGCTCTTTACAACCTGGTCCCAATCTATCTTTCTGGTTTGATTGGACATGATTCCTCTTGTCACACTATGCAAATAAGTCAAACTGCCTGGCTGACTTTTTTTTCACACAAGACAATCTTTTCCTTTCAGTGCCATTGACTGGCCACCCCTCATGCCTATGATACACTCTTACCTTTACTTCATGGACTCTCTCTCTTCTTTTATGCTATACTTTAAGCACTTCTTGTGTGAATCCTTTTGAGATCCCCCAAATGCTAGTGTGCTCCTATCCATAGTACTTTGCATCTAATTTCTTTGTTGGTATTTAAATCCGTTGACCTCCTTGTCTTTTTATGTAACATGTATGCTTGTGTGTATATTTGTGGTTTCCTTCACTAGATGTAAGCTTCCTATAGGTCAGATTGCTTTATTCTGTGTACTTATTAAACAAGCACATGTGCTTGGCACATAGTAGGTGCTTGATAAATGTTGTTAGTTGATTTATTCGTGGAACTAGAGAGATTACACTGTACTCTGGCTTTGTCTGTATACATCTTTACTGTTGTCACTTCTGGGCAATATATTTAAGGAGAATGATAAGCTAGAGAGATCTCAGAGGTTATCAGTATGGTGAAAAGTCTTGAGATTATGTCACATGGGGATTGGTTGAAGAAACTGTGGATGCTTAGCTTAGAGAACAGAAAATTAAGGTCACGAATGATATCATTTAATATCTGACAAGCTGTAACATGGGAGAATGGTTAGATTTGTTTATTCCATTTCTCTCCAGAAAGAAGGAATAATATGGGACTGTACCAGAGGACAGAGGTCACTTTAAAGAAAAGGTAGATTTAGGTTTGACTTAAGGGAAAAGTTCCTAACAAACAGTTTTCCCAAAGGAGAATGGGCTGTCTCAGAGACAGGTAGGTGGCACATTGTAGAGTGCTGGACTTTGAGTAAGGAAGACCTAAGTTTGAGTCCTGTCTCTTATACTTACTAGCTGTGTGACTCGGGACACTTAACTTATATACCTCAATTTCCTCATTTGGAAAATGGGGATGATTATAGCTTTCCAGGGTTATGAAAATCAAATGAGATGACATGTAAAAAGCTTTACAAATTTTAAAGTGGTATGTAAATGATAGTTGCTATTATCACTATTATAATTAATGGGTTGTCTCTTATTGGAAGTCTTAAAGTAAAGCCTGAGTATCACCTCAGGTATATGGTAAAGGAAATCCTTGTTCACTTGGTGATTAGATTAAATAGCAACTGATTTCCTTCCAATTCTGCACTTCTCTGAACTAACATCCTGCTTAGAAGTTACAGAGAGGCATATTCTAGCTTAGACATTTACATGGCACAGTAGATAGTGTGCTGGGCCTGGAGTCAGGATGACTCTTCATGGTTTCAAATCTGTCCTCAGACCCTTACTAGCTGTATGACCCTGGGTAAGTCACTTAACCCTGTTTGCCTCAGTTCCCTCATATGTAAAATGAACTGGAGAAGGAAATGGCAAACCATTCTAGTATCTTTGTCAAGAAAAACCCAAATTGGGTCACAGAGAGTCAGACATGTCTGACCTGACTGATGATACTGCAGCTTGCTTCAAAGAGAAACTTCATAACTGTTGTTGTCTCAAGTTAAAATGGATTACCTTGAAAAATATGAGTTCCCTGTCACTGAAGACTGAAACACTTTAAGTGGAGCCCACATAAACAATTTTGAGGGATTTATAGAGTTTCATATCATGGTATATGTGTTGGGCTCTAAGTATATTAGACATGGGCAGGGGAGTATTGGAGTCAGCTTGTAAAAGTAGACATAAATTTTGTGTGAGCATTTCCACCTCAGAAATCAGTAGATGCTACAAATTAGGGCTTTTTTTTGATTGCCTAGACTTGAGAAAAACTTAGTAATGGATATTAAAATAAAAAATGTATTGTGCACTTTCAGATAACTGATTGTTAGACATTTACTGGAACATCCCCTCAGCCATAAAAGATGATCTCTGAGGTCTCTTTCAACTCTGTGATTTTGTGGGTCTGTGAAAAAGTGGGATCACGATATCATCGGATTTAGAGTGTGAAAGGATCTTATAGACCTTTCAGTATACTCCTTCATTCTACAGATGTGCAAACAGAGGCCCAGAGAGATCAAAGTATCTTCTCCTGGTTATATGGCTGGGAAATAATTTCCTGATTTTTGAGACACAAATTAAATAATCTACAATCTACAATCCTGCCCCAACAGACAAACTGCTAGTTTTGAGACAATTAAGTAGTAGTAGACATAGTGCGGACCTTGAAGTTAGAAAGACCTAAGTTAGAATACTGCTGCCAATATTTATCAGTTGTGGGATCCTGGAAAAATCTCTTAATCTCTCTCAGGATCAGTTTTCTCATCTGTAAAATGGGGTTAAAATTATTAGCAACCTCACAAGGTTGTTGTGAAGATAAAATTTTATAACATATATACATATACATGGATATATGCATATATATTTTCCTTTAGAAATCTTATCTCTTTATAAATGTTAAATATTATTATTTCTGCTTTTCTACCACTGAACTACTAATTTCCATCTTTGTTATTTAACTCTCTTGTGGCTCTAATGATAAAGATTTCTGATTTGGAATAGGAATTGTGGCTTGAGAAACTTACAGGATAGACATTCTGTGTCACTTTTCAAATCACACCATTCAGGGATGGTTGCTTCTACTGCCTACACACTGGGCAAGCTTTGTGCAAAAGCAATTAGCAGACATTATTAACAATGTTACCATGAGAATGCTATGGTCTTTTGATTTATTTTCAAATCGAATGGAAAAAAGTATTCTTAATAACCCCCAAAGTATACTTGACATTTATGAATTTAATGAGTTGTTTTTTCAGATAACGTAATCTTTTTTGTTCACTAGCGGGTTTGCAGTTGGTAACCACAATTCACAATGCCCTCAAACAGAATAGATACCAGAAATAAGAAGGAAAAACAATTGTTCATATATAACTACATATATTTCATATAAGTAAAAATAAGTGAATACCATGCAGAATGATTGATTTTGTCTTATTTATATAATAAAGGAATAATAAAATAAATTGGTGAAAAAACAGTTGAAAACCATGTGATTTTATGGGAAATAATGGCTTGCTTCAGAATAATCTCTTCAGAACACAATTTACCTTTGTTAGAAATTATAAAATTACATTAGAAATTATTTTAAGTGTTAAGTTGAGTCAAATCACAAATTTAAATATACAGTTAAATTAGAAATTTCAAGAAATAACTTTGAATCCTTCCCAATCCTGTGCACACCCACATAAACACACAAAATAAAATACCGTAGCTGATGCTAATATATCTTCCAATCTTAGAATATGTGATTTAGGTATGTCTCAACATTTTTTTGACCTCAATTCTCATCTTTTTTAAAAGATGAGATTCAGTGAGCTCATTTCTAAAACCCTATTAGCTCAATTGTTTTCTGAATCTATGTCTCTATATCCTTTATTTCATGATGGAAAAAGGATTTCTTTGTCAATCTTAATATTTTATAATGTCATGTCAGAGACTACTTGGAAGCGTCTCAGAATTCTGACATCCTATGACAACATATTGTCTGCAAATCTTTTCAAGTGTATAGGCAGCAGAAGTTTTCTTTTTTATGATATAGGTAACTCTTCCAAACTCGGAGGGTTTGATGAATTGGTTATAATATTTGGCTTTTTATATTTCAAATGTCATCATGTTGAGTCTTTGTAGCAAATTCATTTATATTACATGCCTTAAATCTCTTTTTATACTCACACAAATGCAGTGCAGAAAAAATCTCTTTCCTTCTCACACTCTTGATTACTTGCTTGTTGGTAAAAATAGATGGAGGACTCTCTAGTTCTTTTAGTTGAGTTGATAAAAGCTGGAACTTTCTTTATTTTGTCGTCCTGTCATATATTCTTCTCACCTACATAAGCTTCATATTGCAGCATTAACTTGCAGGTCAAGATTAATATTCAAACACCGTGGATTCCATTCCATATTAATTTTTTTTTTGTTTAAGGACTATATATCTAAAGGTTTAATGTAAGCAAAGGAGTAATGAACTGGAAAGAAAAATACACCCAGTCAGTCCACTCTCTTTTTGATGTCTGTGTGGTTGAAGGTTATTGCTAGAATCCTTGGATGCTCACATTATGAAGTCACCTGCCATGTGATATGGAAATGTGTTTTCGGCCTGAACCTTATGCAAATCTTTACTTTGTAACTACACTATATGGACTGAGGTTATTTGAAAAAAAAAACAACAACTTTTTTTTTTCCAAAGGCATCATTTGCCTGACTTCAATATGCCATAAATCCATTTGCATAAGGAAGTGAACATGTATTTTCCACCTATGTAGATTATATCCCTCAGTTTCCATACCCTCAAGACCCAAATGGAAAGACTAGAAAATATTGTACTTAAAATAAGATGGGATGCTGTTTTCTGTAATTTACACATAATCAAGAGCTAATTATTACTGCATAAGCACCATCCATAGCAATACATTAACATTCTCATTCTATCTACCAAGACCCTGAACAAGATTGTGGCCATATGTTTTAGAGGAAATAAGTGCCTACTCAAGGGAAAACGTGCGTCCATGACTTAATCCATTTAAAATTCTTATATTTAGTGGCATCCCACTGGCATCATTGAAGACAATAAGTCTGGTAACCTTCTGCCAATTTGGAATTTTAAACTTTGAGGTAGAAATGCTAAATAATTAGCTACATTTTTCTCTTATCTACCCACAAATGTGATACAATAAGTCAGGCATTGTGTCACCTGAATTTATACACAAATTATCTGTATTTTGTTGTATTATATTTGTAATTATGATTTAGTATATTAAATGCATATAAGTATTTAAAATGTATATGTCTAAACGCTGAAAATGCTTAAATTATTCTTTAACAGAAAGTATTTGTACTAATAATACAATTAAGTTATCAGCATATACTTATGACTCATTATCCACGAGCTTATTTTTGGTAATTCCTATATCCTCAGAGCTATCTGTGAAGTGGAAAGCAAAAGAGCAGGGCCTCAAGAGAAGTACCCAGTTTAGTCTTGCTGAAAATGTGGCCTTATTTTTTCCTCTACAAGGAAGTGCTTATTAAGCACCTAGGATGTAGAAGTCAAAAATAAAAGCCAATTCAATGGAATGAACTATGCCATCTATAGAAGCATTATAGATGAGTGTTAAGTAATGTAACCAGGTCACCTTTATTGGGAATAAACCTAGGGGAGACTGAATAGCTCAAGATATTTTATGTTCATAAGGAGGATAAAGTTGCATTTTTATAGAACTTAATGTTATTATTTACATATATAGTATAATTATTTTATATTAATTTTGGAAATGTTTGTGAAGTATTTTGTTACCCTTATGATGAAAATACCCTTCACCTGGGGAGTCATTGGTGATGAACTTCATTTGTTACTGTAGCTTTTTTGCCCTATAATTATTTCACTGACCTTTTAAGTGATGTCTTTTGAAAATCTCCTTTCAGAGCAGAGCAACTAGGATAGTGAAAAGCTTTGAGATCCTGTAATGAAAGGATTATTTGAAAGAAATGGGAATATTTATCTTAGAGAAAGAAGGCTTGGGGAAGCAGGAAATGATAATTGTATTTAAGTGTTTCAAGTCTGTCAAATTGAAAGGGTAATGGATTTGTTCGACTTTGTCCCACAAATCAGAACTAGAAATAATGGCTGGTAGATTCAAAGACAGCATTTCCAAATAATTAGTTACATTTTTTCTCTTATGTACCCACAAATGAAATGCTGTAATTCAGGCAGACATTATATTAAGTGTAGATTTGAGTTAAGGAAAAACTTCTTAACAATTAGAACTATTTAAAAGTTCAATGAGCTATCTGGGGAGGTAGAGTCTTCCCCATTCTCTGAATGTTTTCCAGCAAAGGCTGAATGACCAACCACTTATCAAGTTTGTAATTGCTTTAAGAAGACATAGAATCAAAAGTGAATGAGCTCAGGAGTGAGGGGAACTGGGTCCATAGCTTACCTGGGTAACTGGTCAAGTTACTGGTTATGGCTAGTCTTCTATTTCTTCACTTAATAAAACAAAAGGGAGGAACCAGATGGCCTTTGAAGCTCCTTTCAACTTTCCTGCTACAACTCTGGATGTTCACTGAGGATCCTTATGATTATGTGATTCTAATTCTAGCTGTTTTAAAAGGCCATCATATTCTATATGATCTGAGCTTCAACTGCTCCTCCCTCTGGGATTTTTTTACAAAGTTACTATACCTCTAAGAAAGAGGGAAGGTAATCTTGACAGTATAAATGCCATTATGGAAGAAAGTCTGTGTGTGGCCCCAAGAGAGGAATGACAGAACACCATTCCTTAAAATACCTGAACAGTAAACTGTCAGGGAAAAAGTCTGTGAGAAACTTGAACTTGTACCTTTAATAGCCCCTGGAGGACAAGTCTATGTGCAATTATGGGTTAACTGCCATCATTAGGGAGTGTCTGTTCAAGTCACTGAGAAAGGATGAATAAAATTGTCATTCTTGAGGATACTCATAGTTGACTAACACTGGAAAAGTATGTGAAAGATATGGGTCATTAACTGCCTGTGGAGAAGACATTCTGTGGATAATTCCTGAGGGGAACTGACTAAGTTTAACTTTCTTTCATTCCTTATGAGAATTGAATTGAAATAAATTTTATTTTGTGAAAAAGTAAACTGACATTTATGAGGAGCATTGAGCAAAATGTTATTCTGAGAGACACTTAGTTAATTATATTCTGAAGAGAACTGATTTGTTGGACTATGGTTCTAGTGTTTTGAAGGAGTTGGCAGTTGATGATGGGTGAGAGGAATGCTAATTAGCAATTTCTTCTCTCCTCTGCTTTCCCATAGCAAAGAAATGACTTTGACTGTGATTCCTATCCTAGCCATCATGTTAAATCAGTCAGCCGATCAATCAACAAGCATTTATTAAGCAACTGCCACGTGACAGACACTATGTTTGGCATTGGAGATCCGAGTTCCAAGTACAAGGAATGAAAGCATATGTTTATGTATGTGTGTGTATATGTATGTATATGCATGTGTATTTGTACACACATACATATATACATATATGATATAGATATTTATATATACATTCACACATACATACATATATACTTTTGTGTATGTATGGGTGTGTTTGTGTGTGTTCGTGTGTGCATGTGTGTGTGTGTGTGAGAGAGAGAGAGAGAGAGAGAGAGAGAGAGAGAGAGAGAGAGAGAGAGAGACTGACTCCCTATTAGAATTTAAGCTTCTTATGAATAGGAATTCTTTCATTTTATATATGTCTCTTTAGAAATATAGAGACATATATAGACATATATGTATGCATATATGTGCATTTATATGTATACATGCAGCACAAATATTAGATAAACATAAACTTATATAAAATAGTTAGTACAAGATAGTTTGAGACAGAGGGCACTAGCAGTTGGCAAGCCTGGGGTGGGTCAAGAAAGGCTTTTTGTGCAAGATGATATCTGAGCTGTGTCTTAAAGGAAGGTCTCTGTGAGGTAGAAGTAAGAAGAGTCCCTAGGTATGTGGAGCATCCATATTCTTCTATAATTCTCTCTTATTGGGTCCAGTTAATAAACAATATGGCCATTATCAGTGATTTATAGTTAATCCTAAAAGTTCAGGGTTTGAGATAGAGAAAGGAAACTTAACTATGAGAAAAAATTTATCCGTGTTTTTATTAACATGAGGTCTCAGAGAAAATTTGTTAATGAAATATTTTCAAATTTGAAATCATTTCCAAGGTAATTTCTGAAAATATCTATTCAATTGCCTTTAAACACTATAAGAGTAAAATCATGTATAACATAATGTGCCAATAGCACACTAGGGTATCAGGATTTGGAGTGTTTGTCCACTTGAGGGGGATCATTCATTTCTGGATATCCTCAAACAGATTTCTACATGTGGGATCTTAAGTATTAGATTGCTACATGCAATTATTTCAATTCTGCCACACCTATAAAGTCATTACTACATAAAAGGATATTATCTCTAAATGCATCCTAATTTTTTGGCCTTCCTTCCCAATCTTAGAAATATTTTTAGAGCAATGAAACTTAGGAAATAAATTTAGAAATCTATATTACAATACAAATTGGAAGTAAATATGTGAACCTGAACCTAAAACCAAATAAAAATTTAAAAGTATAGGTATCAAAGGCAAGTAAGAATTTCATATGGGCCAAAAGTTTGATTTAGGTTAAATAATACAAAAATATTGTCCCAAAAAAGAGGAGCCTAAAAGCAGTGTATTCTTGCACAAGATAATAAGAGATGGAGAAAACAGGCATCAATTCATAGAAAAAAATAGTAAAATATTAGGAACCTAGGCAATAATCAGTTAGACTATAAAAATGTCCCAGAAATAAGGATGATATATATTATGACAGAGGATTTGACAATGGAAATGTCCAATGTGGAATTGATAGAATTATACTTTCTGTAGATGTTGTAATCTCAAAACATCATTTTTCAGAGTTTGTTGGAAAAAAGTCCAGGAAAGAAAAAAGATAGAGATTGGAATCTCCACAGAGGTATAGTTTACCCAGGGCTATAAGCATTGCGAGGAAAATTATAAGGATAAATGTATGTAGCAATGTATGTGGAAAAACTCTGAGTTCCTTGGAAGATAAGTCATATAACAACATAATATAATGCTGTTTCTTACTGAGAATGCAGAAGGTAGAAAAATCCTTACATGAACGAACATGTTCAGAATTTAGAATGATATGAAATATGTTGAAAACAGAAAGCCTGTAAGTGTAAGCAGAAATGTAGGATCTATCACTTTTAAAGACTTCTTTTAATAAATATAATGTTCTTATTGGAGCTGCTTTTATTTTTTAAGTTGAGTAGTTATTTTTAATGCTCATATGTATGAAAATGTTATTTAGTTCTGAAATTTTTAAGTAATGAAGTAGAAATTGTTCAAGAAAGGAGAGGAAAGATTGTGTAGTGGAGAGAAGGTAGTCTTAGAGTCAGGAAGACCAGGCTTCAAAACCTGCCACTGATAAACCAGAAAAGTGATTGTAAACCAGTTACCTAAACTCACACTAATCTTGGCACCCAACACTACAAATTACAGACAAATTATAAACCTCCACAGGTGGGAGCATTTTAAATATCAGGAATTTCCTACAGAGAAGAAATTAGAGATATAAAATATAAAAAAAAGAAAAGATGGTAAAATTGAAAAAAAAAGCATAAAGTCTAAATTATTGTGGAAAATGTATATGTGCCTGTGTGCATAAAAGAGGAACTATACGTATGTGTACATGCAACCAAAAAAGCTGATAGATATATATTATTGTAACTTATTTTTATCGCAAACTCAAGCAACTGTTTTAAGGGAGGAAATTTTTCAGAGCAATCTGGAAAGGGGCTGGACAGGGTATGTGGAAGAGATAATAGCAGGAAAGAGTAATTATGACTGCCTTTGGATATCAAAAAGGAAATTAGCCTTTGCAACCTAGAGAGCACCCTGTGGAGATGCTGATTAAATGTTTAGGTCTTAACAAACAATGTAAATAACTACATGGTGACTTGGTCAAACTAATGTCTTTGAAACAAACCAGAACTCAATATTTTGCACATTTCTTAAATATGTCATCAGTAAAGTTCTGGACTGAATTGGTGTAACTCTCAAAAAGGATTGCTGTTATAATTATATATGATTATTACTTTATATCTCTATAGAAATAGATGATAAATTAGGCAATTATTTATCTCAATGATGGTGGTTCTGTGTGTGTTTTTTTTAATTTAATAGCGAGAATAATGAATCTTATATGAGTCAGCTGTGGAACTTTCAGAAAAAAAATATGAACCCAAAGAACAACTTTACAATTACAAGAATATTAAAATGCTAGGCATTTGGGTGGTATCATGGATAGAACCCTGAGCCTCTAGGCAAGAAGACCTGAATTCAGTTCTGCTGTTAGGCACTCACTAGAAGAATGACCCTGGGCAAGTCAACTAATGTCTGACTGCCTCAGTTTCATTGTTGTGCAGTTTGTACAATAAAAGCACCCACTTCCTGGGTTGTTGGGAGAATTAAATTAGACATTTGTAAAAATGCTTTGCAAACCTTAAAAGTGCTATATGATGGTAGATATTACAATTATCATCATTATTTTATTATGTGTTTGATCTTTATGTAGGAAGAGGAATAACAGGTTGCTGCTGCTGCTGTTGCTGCTGTAATCGGCATTTCACTTTAGCGAGCTGCACTTCCAATGGCACTCTAGCAAATGTAAAAACTAGTAGAAGTTTCACAAGATAACAGATAAAAGACATCATGGCTCTTAGTTCCTGAAGAGATGACCAGATTCTTTATCTTTCACTAGATCTCTCTATCTACTTATTTATCTGATATTATATTTGTAAAGCACTCAGAATGATGTCTAACACATAGTAGATGCTATAAAAATGTTAGCTATTATCATTATCTGTTCATCATGCATTCATGTATTTACCTATCTATCTATGTATCTATCATCTCTTTATCAGTGATTTATTTGTTTAACAATCTATTGTTTTTGAACACTGTACTGGGGTCACCCCAGAGATTCACTTTAGGCTATTATCTGATCCTGGTAGGTGAATTTACACTTCTTTTTGGACTTTTGAAGTATAGGAAAGTGTTTGCTATATTAAGACTCTCTGCCTAGATGTATTTTGCTTTGTTGAGGTCATGCAACCCTCTTAAGAAGTATATGTATATGTAGTCTAGGAAGCAAGTTTTCAAAAATACCAATACTGGAAAATGCTCTGAATTTCCCTGAAGATATAATTCACTAAAAGAAAAATAAATAAGGATGACTTAATTAAAGATGTAAGAGAAGATATTTATTTTTTTAAAAAGGATTGGAGTTGATGGAATGCTACCTACCATTAATTTACAATTCAAAAATTAAGAAAGAAACCCCACATCCTAATTGTCTTATAGTTACAAGAGTATATTCTTAATCTTTTTCAAACCACAATAATGTATGTCCCATTAATGTAGGATAATTCTGTAGAAAAAGGAAAGTTTATGTGTTTATTACTAATAACAAGGAGTTGTATATTTTGTGGGGTTTTATGCCTGTATACTCACAATAGCTTTACTTGGTTTTGGCAGTCAAAGAACTATTAATTAAATTAAATAAATTAAATGGGGTCTTATAATGTGGTTATTTAGATCACAACTCTCTGTTTGAGGGCAACTAGGTGCACAGTTGATAGAGTGCCAGGCTTGGAGTCAGGAAGACTCATCTTCCTGAGTTGAAATCTAGTCTCAGACACTTACTATCTGTGTGACTCTGGTCAAGTCCCTTAACCCTGTCTGCCTCGGTTTCCTCATCTGTAAAATGAGCTGGAGAAGGAAATGCCAAAACCACTCCAGTATCTTAGCCAAGAAAACCTGAAATCGGGTCACATAGAGTCTGATGTGACAGAAAAATGACTGAACAACATCTATTTTTTAAAAAAAATCCTATTAATATCTAGCACCCATTGAGTCATATCAATCATTTTCTGAAGGATCATTTCATTTGTCATGTTGTTTTAATTTTCCTTTAATTAAGGAACACCATAAAGGTTACCAGCTAATATTCGCTCCTTAAGGGAATAGTGACAATTCTGATTTTACAATCCAAAATTAAAGTTTTTCCCAGTGAGTTAATTTTTCCTTCCTTTTTTCTGTTTGACCAATAGATGTCAGTGGTTGACTATATTCATGAAATGTATTATGCTGCATTTCATCTTATACTATTTTTAAAAGGCCATGTCATAAAGAAGTTTTCCACTTTTGTTTTCTCACTTTGACAACTAATAATTCCTTATAAGATAAAACTTTAAATTGTGACTTTTAATAGACTCTCTAATTCATTAGGGATTTCAAAATATTTAAGATATTTTATCAATATCTATATTACAAATTAAATCCTTTAAACTGTATTTCCCATGCTTGATTTACACATTATCTTTTTTCCAAAGTTGACAATTTTAAAAATAAATCTAAATATGCAATTCTGCGTTGTACATAAGGGTGGTTTCTTACAACATTAAGACTATGTATATTGCAATCTTCTTTTTTAACTTTAAGTTACTTGAAATACCTAGTGTGTATTCACAATTAGTTATCCTCCTGGACAGCCCAATAATAACATTCATAACTAGTCATGAAAGCATTGATAAAAACACTTGATTCCTGAGTTCTTTTTTTTTGCTTTAACATTAGTGATGCCTTTGTGGTTGTTTGTCTTTCATGCTCGAAGAGGACCATGGCATCAGGAAGGTCATGCCGTGACTTCCAAACAAATTGGATTTAAATGAGGGAGGGCTGTGCAGTCATCATTCTCACTCTTTCTTCCAGAGCTATCTGGATGCAGTGGCAAGATATAGATCAAGATGACTGGAGATGACACCTTTACATTTTTATTGTTTCAAAACCATTCCAATTTTTCAGCAAGTAAATTAAATTTTACTGAACTAAAATGTTACTCATTTAAAGCCAGATCTGTAGAGCTAAAGACCAAACGAATCTTCAAATTTGGTTATGATATTTTGCTTATATATTACCAATGGTGAGAGTATTTTTCTTACACTGAGATTTGGTCATTATCATTTAATCATTTACATGTCATAAAGTTGATGTAAATCTTGGATTGAAATATTTTCATTCTACAGTTTTAGAATGATGACATGAAGCAGTTGTTAGCAGTACTCTATTATTTGACCCCCTGGCTCTTCTTCTTGCCACTATCATCACTATCTAAAGGGGTTGGCGTGCTAAGTCCAACACTGATATATTTTATAGACATTAATATCCTGAGTTATGTGACTTCCAAAAAGCAATAATAACAAATTCATCTGACACTATACTACTCGGCAGAGTTTTCATGGGTGCTAAGCTGTTACTTCTTTCTTTCTCTTCTTTGCTCAAACTTGAAAACAAAAAATGTACAAATTACTCCACTTTGCTCAAGATGATTCCACTCCCACTAATATATTCCAATGATGTGTTTGAAAGTCTAATAATAGTATCATAAGCATGAGTTTGAAAATTTTTTGAAAAAAACATCCTACTGTTGCTGTTCAGTTGTGTCCAACTCCTTATGACCCTGTAGACCATACTGTCTATGGGGTTTTCTTGGCAAAGACACTGGAGTGGTTTGCCATTTCCTTCTTCAGTAGATCAAGGTGAACAAAGGTTAAGTGACTTGCCCAGAGTCACACAGCTACTAACTGTCTTAGGACAGATTTGAACTCAGATCTTCCTGACTCCAGGCACAACATTTTATCCAATGAGCCATCTAGATACCCCAGAAGTATTCTACTAGGCCAATGTAATTTCTACATGAAGAAAGTAACATATTAACATTCATGTTTTCCTACCATACTTGCCCCTTGTCAAGTTAAAACTTGAATATATAGGGGCAGCTAGGTGGCATAGTGAGTAGAGCACCGGTCCTGGAGTCAGGAGGACCTGAGTTCAAATCCTGCCTCAGACACTCAACACACTTACTAGCTGTGTGACCTTGGGCAAGTCACTTAACCCCAATTGCCCTGCCTTCCTCCCTGCAAAAAAAAAAAAAACTTGAATATATGTGTATGAAATAGTAATACTATTAAATGTAACCCCATCAAACCATTTCAAAGTGCTGTGATTTTATTTGGTTAATTCTCCTTCAACAAAAGTACCTCTTTAGTCCCTAAATTCTATCAATGGTGGCCAGCCTTCTGTTGAACATCTCAGAATTTTGCTAGACTTTTCCTTGGGTCAAATAAAGCCCATATGGGAAGCCTTTTAGGCTTTGTATAATTTGCAAAGTTTTTAATTTTCATAGATTTCATGTACTTAGGGTCATCTATACCATGATCAGGAAAAGGGTAGGACTTTAAAGACTTCTTTCAGAATTTTGGAAATTGCAAATTATTTTGCATCACAGGAGCTGATCTTTCTATATAATTTCCAAAAGTGTGGAGGCATTCAAAACTTTTAAAAAGTTGAGCCAGAATAGTGACTGAATATAGGTGGTTGTTTTACCTGTTTTTAAAAACTCCCTTTAGAAAAAAGATTCATTCTTATGTTTCTGACTAATATTTTGATATTTTCTGGAAAATGCCTACACATAATTCAATAGATCCATATGATCAAAAGCAATAAAAGACATGATCTGAATAATTCAGACTAACCCATATTACTTGGGCAATACATGTGTCACCTCTCTGTGGCTCAATTTTGTCCTCTATAGAGTTGGACAAGTTGATTCCTAAGGTTTTTCACCAAACCAAAAACAATATTTCAAATGTAGTCCAACCAAGGCAGAGTACAGTGAGCCAGCTATCTCAGTTGTTTTAGATACTTACATTAACATAGATGAAGATTTCACTAGATTTTTGACATACATTTCACTTGTTAATAATTTAAATTGAACTTGTGGTCAACTCAGACCACAAAGTCTTTTGAACATAAATTACCATGTGGTCAAGTCTCCATTATTACATGCTTGTGCATTGATGTTTTAGACCTAAGTGCAGAACATAGTTTTATCACTATTAAGTTTCACCTAGTGAGTTTGGTATATCCCCCAGCCTTCCAAAGTCTTTCCAACTCTGGACTTTTTCCAAAATGTTGCCCATGATCCTAGCTTTCTGTTATCTCTAAATCTGATAAGGAATATCTTCCATATCTTCATCCAAATCACAGAATTGCAGTCTTAAAAAGAACCTAAGGGCTATTAACCTAAATCATAAGGTCATATTTACTTCATTTCAATTTGATGTACATTAGTAAGCATGTAATATGGTGAAGGTATTATCATAACTATTGAAAGAAATATAACAATAAATAAAGCTTAATTCTGGAACTTAAATAACTAGTAAACTATTAAGGAAATAAAACTTATATAGCAATTGTTTTATAATAAAAAAGTACATTTTCTTCACTATCAGTACTGACATTGTCCATTCACTTGATTGTAGGCATTTAAAGTCATATATGTTGCTTTTAAATTTCTAACTTGTGAGTTATGGAATTAATCCTCTACTATCCTTCTCTGTAATTATCTTTCACTTATTTTTCATATAGATAATTGTTTCCACATAGATATCAAAATCATCTCTGTTTTTTTTCCTGTTTCTTTTTGTTTTTAGGAGGGAAGGCAGGACAATTGGGGTTAAGTGACTTGACCAAGGTCACACAGCTAGTAAGTGTGTCAAGTATCTGAGGCTGGATTTGAACTCAGGTCCTCCTGACTCCAGGGCTGGTGCTATACTCACTGCTCCACCTAGCTGCCCCATTTTTAAAAATTTGCTTTTATTCCTCTTAATGACAAGTATTGATTGTGTACCACATTCTTTACTTTTCATCTCTGTACATTTTTTGGAGGGGGAAGGCAGGACAATTGGGGTTAAGTGACTTGCCTAAGGTCACACAGCTAGTAAGTGTGTCAAGTATCTGAATCCAAATTTGAACTCAGCTCATCCTGACTCCAGGGCCAGTAGTCTACTCACTGTGCCATCTAGCTACCCCTTTCCTATTTCTTTATGTCAATCTTTCTTTTCCTCAAATTTCAGTATAATATTCTGATCTCATCAAGTAAATCACCATCTTACTATAGAGATTCTTTTTATTCTCCCATGAGATTTGCTTATTGCCTTTAGAACTCATAATTTTGCTCTAGAAGCAGATCTTTAGAATGGAAAGGGACTTCAGAATTTATTCACTCCAATTCTGTCATATTACATATGAGGAAATGGAGGTTCATAGAGTGATTTGTCCAAAGTCTCACAAGTAGGATTTATACCCAGGTCCTCTCCAAATCTATCACACTTACACTGCATCATGCTGCCTTTTATTGATACCCAGGTTCAAGTTCTGTGCCTGACATTTGCTAGGTATATGACAAAGGACAAGTATTATGAAGTCTGTAAAACTGCAAACTGCAGTCAAGTTCCCAAATTTAGGAGTTTCCTGCACCTATGAAATCGGAGGTCCCCCCAAACAAAAACAAAACTTTTATAGAATTCTTTTAAAATATTTCCTAGCTACGTAAACTATCATCTATTCAAGTGACAGTGCATCCTCTCCTTTCCTTCTTCCCATGTAAAAAGATCCAGCTAGAGGTTTGCATATTCTAATTATACTATTCAAAAACAACACAACTATTAAAATAATAAATTACAGATACATCCCATTTTGAAAATGTGTAACATACAGATTTTTGGAGAGAATAATGTTATTCGAGCAGTGAGAGCAGCAGTCGTCTTGTAAGGGAGTGAGAATTAAAAGGGACATAAAGAAGTGGAGATGAAAGAATATGGATATTTCTTTAAAGGCATTAGGATGTGAAATCAAGACAATATGTAAGTTGATATCCTTCTATTTTAATTAACAATTCTTGCTAAACAGGTGCTAAGTAAGCCATCCATTACAGATGGGTGTGTCTGACATGGTTGACACACTTATCTGACATTCTTCATGCTGAAGGTGGGTAAGGCCCAAAGAGTAAGACAGGTGTGGGATCCTCCTCTGAGGTACAAGATGAGAATACCTTGACCAGATCCAGGGTGGGCAGATGCCAGACCAAGTGGCCTTTTCCTCACTATATGCATGGGGAAGAGTCATAGAAGGAAATACATTTTCTTAAGCCAAGTGTGTTTTCTCTTGGTTTCCACAAAAGTCCTAGGGAAACTATCTCTTCCTCTTTTTTAAGGCAGTGTCCCTGAGAGGATCAGAAAAGAAGTAGAGTGTAAGCATCAGGAAATCTCATTCTTAGACACACCTTATCTAGAACCAGGGACAGAGTTGGAGCCTAGCACAGAGCTTTAAAGATGGAAAATGTCCATTGTTTCAATTTCCACTCCTTCCTTTTTGCCTTAGCTTGTGTACCACTGAAAATCAGCATACCTGTGTAAAACCTCACTTTTTCCCCCATAGTGATAACTGTATATGGATCCTCAGATAAATTGAGAAAAGAAGGAATTAGAACCCTAGATTTAGAGATGGTATAGACCCTAAAAGTCATCCTTGCTAACTCTTTCATTTTATAGATGGTGAAACCGAGGCCACAGAGATTAAACAATTTGTTCAAAGACAAACAAGTTTTAAGGTGCACAGACAGTTGACTTCAAATTGATCACCCTTTCCACTATGCCATACTTTCTCCCAGGAGCAAGAGAAGGATAATCATGTATGATGAGGCCATGAAAATCTTGTATATATTTCCAAGAAACAAGTCACAGGATCATAATTCATAAGGCTTAAATGTTAAATATAAAATGACTTGTTTCATTGTCATTATCGTTCCATCTAAAGAAACATTTTATGATTATTGTCAATTATCACTTTGGCTCAAAAAATAGAACCACTGAAAGTAATTTTTTTTTAGGAATGGGAGGGTGATTTATATGTATTCTCTTAGATTTTATGATCTGAAATTTCATTTCTTCTCAGAATTTGTTAGCTGAACACATAAGGATTTTAAGTACTATAGGATTGAAAATGTAAATGTTTTTTCTTCACATTATCTCAAAGTACATACTTTATGTCTGCAATTGAAAGGAAATGCTTGGGTTGACTAGAGAAAGAAAAATAATTTTAAGCTGAATATCATATATGTGCATTGCCTGCCTGCCTGCATGTGTGTGTTTGTTGATAACTATGGTTGGGACTAATACCAGAATGACCAATTGGGTATTCATAATATTTAGAAGATTTTACCACTTCAGAAAGCTGAAAATTATATAATTATAAAGGTGTTGGATTACTTGCAATATGACATAGCTATATAAATGCAAAGAAGAAGAGAAATGATTCATGCATAGCTACAGAAAATAAGAGCAGGGAAGATAATTACAAAAATTTGTATTTCATTTTCCTACTCTGAGTTTATGAAATATTTCTTTGTCAAAATGTCCATACATGTAACAAAATAAAAGCATGTAAGCAAACCACTTTTTTGAGTATTTAGTCACAGTCCTTGGATTTTATTCTAGAAGTCAATGAATTTGGCTGCTGTCAGAAGGGAAAGAGAAGGTAATTTCAAAGGTCAAGTCATTGCCACAGAAAATATACTTGTTTCAGCTCTCTAGAGTTTAACCTTGAGTTTTTTTTTCTTTTGCACCATGCAAAACAATGACTGTTGAGTAAACAAACTGTAGAAAGAGAATCTTGAAAGTAATGCACACAGAAAGTAATGCACATATGTCTATCTATAAGTATCATTTTAGAAATCTTTTTTAGTCATTTCATCTTTTTAAAATGAGCAGATTAGAAGCAGATCAATTCTATTATGTCTTTTAACTAACAGTCACAGAAATGTTTACTTGTTTACTCTATTAATATTGAACTTCATTGAATATTGGTCATTTATCAGAGATATTATTTTACAATCATAGATTATATCCTTAGTAACAGATAACTTTTTTGAATATGTCCACTGCTGGGCGTAAAGAGGATGTGATCTAAAATAGTAAATGGATGGGTCAACACAAATCTATCAATGTTAATCACATAAGCTGTGGCATCTCTCATATTGAAAATTCTTTCTTTCCTGTACCGGAAGCACTATATATTATCTTAAAATTATTTTGGCAAATTCTCTTCTTGTAGATGTTTTGAAGACTAATCCTTGAACACCTTTAAATTTATTTTGTCTGCAACAGAAATTTCTTCTTAAGTTGTTAGAGTCCCAATCAAAGGATTCAACCAACAGAACTAAGGGAAATGAATAATTTCTCCATAAATATCCCTCAATCTCTAGTTCTATAACTCACGAGCATTTATTTTGCATCTACTATGTACCAAGAACCATGCTAGGAGCTGGAGATACAAATATAAAAGAAAGACAGTGTTCATTGAGGGCAAGGATTGTCTTTTGCCTCATTTTGTATTACCAGCTCTTAGCACAGTATCTGGCACATAGTACGAACTTAATAAAAACTTAATGAATTGAATTAAAAATCAAGAAGCTCACATTCTTTTAAGGGAGTAGAATGGGTTCACTGATAATTTTGTATGAGGTACATATAACATAAATAAGGTAAATATAAAATAAATAAAAAGTGATGGAAGTCATTAATCACTAGGCTGATGAGGAAAGGCTTTTCAGTTAGGTAACATGTAAACAGAACCTTGAAGAAATCTAGGAGGTATCAAGAGGCAGAGGTGAAGACAGAGAGCATGCCAGGCATTTGTCTGTGCAAATGGAGGGAGGCAGGAGATGGTAGATTGTCAATGCAGCATAGAAAGTAAGTCAGCCTGGCTGGAGAAACAAGTAGTTAAGAAGTAATGATGGGTAATTAGTCTGGTAAGATAGGCTAGAACCAGATTGTGGAGGATATAAAAAGCCAATTATTCTGAACAAATAAGTTTGACTTTGATTTTCTAAGGTAAAAGAGTGAAATGAGTTTAACCTACATTTCAGAATATAAATTTGGTATATATATATATATATATATATATATATATATATATACATCAAAAATTAAATCTACATTTATTTTGATATCTACATCTATGCACACAAATGCATGTGTTCATGTCTGCATCCATCTATATTTAGGCCTATGTGTATCATCTGTAAAGGAGTGATCATTTATAATACTGATTCTTTACTGGTTTAAAGAGATAGGCATTTCTTCTTGATATGGGATACTTGATGGGGTCTGTACTCAATCTTCTCCCTCTCCCCCAACTGCTTAGTGCTCTTTCTTCCTCACCCCACTGTATTATGATGCAGTAATGGAAAGATGAGACTTAGGATGAATGAGATGGAAGTCAAGATTCTGGTGATAGATTAGATGTAATTAGTAGTCGAAAGTGTTAAATAACTTTAGGTTTCTTGAGCCTGAGGTACAAGGAGGACAATACTACAACTGACATAAATTTAGAAAAGTGACAATTTTAGGAAAATGATGAATTCAATTTTCAACATAATATGTCTCATATGTTGGTAGAATTCCCAAGTGGAGATATCTTACAGACAGCTATACATGTGAAAATGGGAAGAGAATGAAAAGTCATCCTAGTTAGTATAAAAACTTTATCTTCAAAAATTGAAATTTCAAATCACGTGTGGATGAGCTGTCAAAGAGAGTTGATATAAAGCAACTAGGAGAAGAATATATGGATAGTCTACTAAAACTATGGACCACAGGTAATTGGGGAGGGGACAGAGGTGCCAGGAAGGTGGGAAGAAAAGGAAATATATAGTCATATCAACTAAGAAGCTTTTCAAGAGAAGGCAAATGCTCCTTAGTATTAGATGAATCAGGGAAATCAAACTAAGATTACCAAAGGGCTTGAAAGAAGAGAGTTCACCGGATATTTTGTAGTTTTATGGCAGTATAAGAACACTCACAAAGCTAAGGAGAGAGGTGGCTATAGAGATAGGGTGGCAATGGGACTAAATAAACCATTCAAAAGCCTAGTTATGAGAGAGAGGTGGGGGGGAGGAGGGATGGAGGATGGCAGGTTAAATGGGTAAGTAGATCAAATGAAAGTTGGTTTAAACATAGTAAAATGTAAACCTACCTACAAGGAGAAACAAAGGAAACAGGGGCAAATGAGCTAAATATGCTTAGTTTCTTTAGTTCCCTTGTCTTTCCCTTTCTTTATGATTATTTCTTTAAGTAAATCCTTTTAATAGAACATGGCAAGAAGAGGTGATCAAACTTTCTTCTCAGAATTCTTTTTGCTTAAAGATGCTAGAGAAGAAAGGAATTATTATACAAAGAGACTTTTCTTGATCATTCAGGAAAGCATGGATTTTGTTATTCTCACTGTCAGGGCAGTAATGGGTAGAAGAGGTACACGCATTTGTTTTTCCTACATCTCTCAAATCACACTAGATATTGGTAATAGCTGACTGCTTTGACTATCTAGGGTCAACTCTGAAGTAGAAAGCTGAATTAACTAATCTCATGTAGATATTCCTCAATACATGATGTTATAATTCTATGTATAGATGACTAAGGATGGCAGATCATAGTATATTCTTGATGAAATCTTCCACAAAGGTCCTGTGATTTCAACAGTGTGAGAACCACCATAGACTTCTGTGTGAATTCTCTCCAAGACACTCTTTCCAACAATACAGACCATAAACCACTTCTTCCATTAGACAAGTTCTGTGGTGTTTCCTGAAGCCCATATAAGTTAAATGATTTTACTGAGGGTCACCCAGTGTCCATCCAGCTAGGCCTAGCATGCCTAGCATGCTCTTTATTAAACCAAGATCTCTCTGTAAAGCTGAGCATCTTCTCTACGCTTTAGGTCCAAAACCATTGAATATAAATGTGGAAAGAGCATTGTTGAAACAATAAAATGTTCCTTGGACAAGCAATGATATATAGACATGTCACAGTACCTTATATATTATTGGTGTTCAATAAGTGAATATTGATTGAAGTGATGATAATGTGGCTACATTTCCTGAAGAAAACATTTATTGGATACACACGCAAACACACACACATACACACATACAGACAGACAGAAATACACATATATTTTGTCTCTATTAGTGCAAGTTTAGAATATTTATTCATGTTACTCTCTGTATTTTCATGTTCGAACTCAGGATAACATTGAGTATTTTATACAAATTCTGAAATCCCAAACTGGTCTAGCTATTCATTATGTTATCTTCCTTATCATAGACCACAAAACATTGGAAATATACTTTAAATCATCAAAGACCAAAAACTTCATATGGCATGCTTTACAACTGCCATCAAACATAAAAAATAACATGGAAATAGATGCTAATTGGAATTGTATGAATTATTAAAATATAGGTAACAAATATTCAGAAACATTGCAATCAACTTACTAGTAAACTATTGTTGAAAAAATTTCTCAATCCTAAATTGTTAATAATTGGTAATTTTAAGATTTCAAAGCATTTCAAGACTGTTGTTTAAACTCAAGTTTTAAAGTGTGTGTGTATGTGTGTGTGTGTGAATGTGAGGTTACCTTAGAAATGAGCCTCTAAGTCGAAAAGTGTGTCCATAATTTGTTTTTAATTTATTAGGATAGGTATTGAACGTACACATTGCAATTATTCCACACAATTTTTTAGAGAGAAAGTGATATTTAACTGTGGTTTCTCTAGGCTTTTTTTAGTTAACGTTTTATAAATCAGATAGTAAGAGGTAAGGTATAGATATTTTTTTGGTGTTTAAAGGTGTTGATGTTGAAATAACATCTTTTAAATGAATTCTAAATTCAATAATTAGAGAGACCACATAACAGTGTTTGAACTGAGAAGCTTTTTAAATGTATTACTCATTGCATTGTTTTCAATGTCTGCAAAGATTTAGTAATCTTGGATTTTTAGAATAGATTATATATAAGAAATTAAATTAATAGGAGAAACTAATCAAGTAAATTACTTATTCATATTTAGAAATAATCATATATTGTAATCTTATTTACTTTCAAATGTTAAAAATGAAGAAAAATATTCTTTAAATATTTTTCTTTATTTAATGGACATGTTGAACACCATACAGGGCAAGATAGAGAGGAAAATAATGAGGAAAAGATGACTAGTATACACAATTTATATACAGATATGCATATGTTATATACATATACATGTATATGCATTTAAACATATTACATCTAGTTCTATAAAAATGTATTTGTAAATTCCAATGTGTATGTGTATGTGTCTTTTTTTTTGTATTCCAAGCATTTAGCATGGTGTTTGACACATAATAAATGTTAACTGAATACTTATAGACTTGATTCAACCTGAGCTACATCCCTGGACTTTCATATGCAGATGCAATTGGCCAACCTATTAGAAGGATTCTGTGGTATAGATGGCAGGGATATAGATACTATATTTGTGAAGTTGATTTTTTGAGCCCAAGTGTAATCAATGCTGACATTTATCAGTAGAAAATTTTGTCTTCTTAGATTTGATCTAATGTTTTAACCTGCCAAGATCTTTCTGAAAGCTATTATACATTTTGATTATCTTCCTTAACCTTGCAATTTCTGAAAATTTGACAAACATTTCATCTACCTCAAAGAGATGAAATTCAATTAATCAATTAAAAAAGGCAAAATGCCACAGAGTCAAGCATAAATCTACGGGAAGTTCATTCATTTATTCATTCATACACTCATTCCACAAACATTTATTGAGTTCACTTTGTGCCAGGCACTGGAGGTAAACCTTTTCTCGTGTCTGAGTATACAACATTGAGGTAAAAATGCTCCTAGCCTTCAAGAACTTACATTTTATTGTGGGAAAACAGCATATATTTGAGATAAATAAATACAAAATACATACAACACTTATACAGTCATCAATAGAAGAGAATACTAGCAAGTGAGCAAATAAACCCTTTGTAGGAGTGGCACTTGAACTGATTCTTGAAGGAATCTAATGATTTCCTCTGTTTGGGTTACAAGTCCTTCATAACCTAACATTCCTCCTTGCACCTGATTGTAGTCTTCTAACACCTTAACTATCACCATGTACTCTAATCCAATGACACTGACTCCTTGCTGTTCCATGAACAAGACCCTCCAACTTTTGGCTTCGGACATTTTCTCCATGCCTAGAATGTTGAGTGACAACTTAGAGACTTGATTCAACCTGAGCTGCAGCCTTGGATTTTTATATGCAGTTGCAGTAGGTCAAGATATTACAAGGATTCTGTGGGACAGATTACATCACAACACTGGCTAACTTTCAAATAGAGTAGATTTAATGTTAAAATTTAATTCACTTTTTTTTAGTTAATTAGTATTCCATAGAGTATCTTCCTTTTCTTCTCCCTTCTCCCCCTCCTCCTCCTCCTTCTTTTGCCTTCTGCACCTCCATGATTAAGCTCATCACCTCTAATATCATCACCTTGCTGCCAACTGAAGCCTTGATAACACCACCTCAGCCCCCTCTCCTCTCTGATTGGAGCCTGCACAGCAGAGTACCAAACTCCTCCCAAAGCCTTCCTTCATAGCAGGTAGAAATTAGACTTTTGTCTTGCTCCACTATGTATCTGCTTCTCTGCCTGGTTTCAGCTCCATAGAATAAGATGCTCCCATGCCAGCTACCCCCTGGTCTCTTCCCTTCTACCCCCTACCTTCCTGTCTCCTTTCATGTGTTTTTGCCCCATTAGATTGTAAGCTCATTGAGGGCAGGGGCTATCTTTTTTCTTAATTGTATCCCCAGTGCTTAGCACAGTACCTGGCACATAGTAGTTGTTTAATAAATGCTCATGGGATTAGGCTGAATTTTTTCTCCCTTTTCCCTTCCCACTGGTCCCTCCTTCTCTGCGTCCTTCTCTTCCACACTTTCCCTCTCCTTTGTAATGGTCCTCATTTTCTTCTTCTTTTTCCTCTTCTTCACTTTCTTCTTCCTCTTCTTCACTTTCTTCTTCCTCTTCCTCCTCCTCACAGCATGTTATAGTGAAAAGAATCCAGTGCTAGAGGACTAAGCTTCAAACATCTTCTCCCTCCTACCTTCTACATCTATGATGTTGGTGGGGCAGGAAGAGGGAGAGAGCAAGAGAGAGCGAGAGCAAGAGAGAGAGAGAGAGAGAGAGAGAGAGAGAGAACTACATTTGTGGGCCCTTAACTGTGGCAGAAATACAATCGTATAATCAATTAAAGTCACCAAAAATTCACCTATCTTTCCTTACCAAATGAAGCTGTTAGTTAAGTTAGTAAAGCATTTTTGAAATATTTGTAGACCTGCACAGTTTACCTCCCAAGCATCTTCTTTTGATCTTTTCCACTTTTTTGAAAAAAAAATATTGCCTAACAATTTGATCTTACTCAACTATTTTTCTTTTGTCCTAACAACTTTACAGCCACAATCTACTTCTTTTCCTGTTTATCACTTATTTCTTTTTTTGTTTCACTACTTACCTTTTCTTATTTTCTTTGCCTTGGTATCTACTTACTCTTTAAATACTTATTAGGACCTTACTACATAATTTTTTAATTTCTTTAACCTCCTCTCACAGAGACTAGAAAGACTATCTTGACCAGACAACTCTTCCTGCTTCAAAATTACCTTAATTTCCTTTAATTTTTTAAAACTATCCAAATTACCTTCATAAC
Organism: Trichosurus vulpecula; assembly: GCF_011100635.1. Taxonomy (NCBI): domain Eukaryota; kingdom Metazoa; phylum Chordata; class Mammalia; order Diprotodontia; family Phalangeridae; genus Trichosurus; species Trichosurus vulpecula. The sequence continues at coordinate 90,028,323 of NC_050576.1, read as the reverse complement.
TAGATCTTTTTTCAGCTAGAGTCTTTCTTCTGTCCCTTCTTCTGCAGTAACATGAAGTATACCCCAGGGAGTTTGGTCTTTATAGAAAAGTAAATGAACCTAAACTCAATGAAAGCACTCAGATTTATAATAAATTGAATACAGGACAGGCTTTATTTACCTTAACAAAAAAGTGAAGATATGCATATGCATCTGAGTCCATTAACTAAATGGCCACACTAGTGATTTCAAGTCATGGACAAGGAGGAGAGCATACATAGCAGTGAATGTACAGGCATGCACAATCCACACCTTACTCTATACTACTACCAGGTACTCAGGGAAGGAGTCTATTGGACCATCCTATCTTCTCTAATGTGGATGAGTTTGGGACCAGAGGGTACCCAAGAAAAGCTGCCTCAACTGGTTTTCCTGAACAGTAAAATTAAGGAACAGTGCTCAGGAAGGGTCTGTGACCCTTAACCAACCTTAGTCGTATCACAAAAGGTCAACTTTCAATGCCCTGATGAAAGAGGATTGGACTGGGAGCCAAGAGCTCTGGATTCTAGTCATTGGTCATTCACTAATTCTGATTCTTTCTCTCCTCATCTATAACTGAGGGGTTTCAGTAAGGTCCCCTCTATGGTTCCTTCAAATTCTAAATAGTCTCTGTATGAGATTTGGATTCTATCTGGCTCTTAATCAACTCACTCTCAAATTAGTAACAGTTGATTTTTAGTGGATTACAGAATCATAGTTTTAGTGACATTTGAGGTCATTTTATCCAACCCTAAATTTTAGAGAAACTGAGGCACAGAGAAGGTAAATCAATTGCCAAGGTCACATAGATGATAATTTCTAAGGCAGCAATTTAACTCAGGTTTTCCTAACTCAAAACCCAGCATTCTATCTACTGCATCACCTAGCTACTTCTATAGGAATCTACCTTCCCTTTGTTTACCAAAGCAGGGCTCTCAATTGGAATGATGCATTATAATTCCATGCCAGGATTTTACTTCATTAAAACTGCCCCCAAAAAGGAATCAGACAGCAGTGACATGCACAGCTCTGGGCGGCTGTACCAATCTGCTACAGCTGATGTTTGTTTTTACTCCTGTGACTTGTCTGCAAGGCAAAATGGCAACTGGCTTGGCTTGCTTCATTGTGTGTGTGTGTGTGTGTGTGTGTGTGTGTGTGTGTGTGTGTGTGTGTGTTTCCAGACAAATCAAATAGCAAAAGAAAATAGGAGAACAAATAATTCTGCCATGATCCCTGGTAGCATTTTCCACAAAGAAATACTTCATATTGCTCATCCACTTGACATAACTGACATGAAAAAAAAATTCTTTTTTAGGGGGTAGGTGGCAAGGGGAGTTGGAGGAAGGTTGTCAGTACAGAACTCACTGAAAATGAGTATGAAATTTGGCAATGGAGAGTGGGAGGCTTTTATTAGGAAATGGCAGCATGATTCCTGATTGACCTTTCCCTTTGTTGCCCTTGCAGCCCCATGAAGATTTGGAGGGTAGAGCAACCACAGCCTACTGGGCACTAGACATATTCAGACTGTGACAATAATCAGCATTAGCCATTTTCTGTTTTCTCATGGAGTGATCCTGGCTAGAAATGTTCTATTCCTGAAATGCCTGTGCCAAAGTAACTCCATACACCACTGGTTTATATCCCATCCCACCCACTTTTTCTGACTATTCTGTAATTCAGTTCTCATCTTTTAGGGTATTTGTCTAATGGAACTTGGAATGTGTGTGTCTGTATGTATGTATGTATGTGTGTGAATGTCACCTATAAAACAATTTATAGTGTTTGATGCATTGTGAGGAAGTCACCAATTTCCTGTGAATGATAAGGAAGTATTTTCTTTTTATAGGACTTTAAATTTCATTGATGTCATAGTCCCATTGACATCTTTCCTTTGATTAATAGTGATCAAAAGTATAAAGCATATGAAGCATCCATCCCTTGTTCTTGTTCAGGAAGAGTAATAAAATCAATAAATATATTGCTACTGGAAAAGTCACAGTTATTGGCTGTATTATGGATCCATTAATAATCCCTCTAACTCACCTGACCCAAACTACTTATCCTGGTGACACCCTTTCCTGCATCTCCCCCTTTTAGAATGTAATGTCCTTGAGGGCAGGCATCATTGCACTTTTGAAGTTGCATGTGCAACATCTACATTGTTATGCAAATTATTTGGGACAATAAATTATTTTTACATGATTTCATTTTGTGTCCACAATGTTCATACACTTATGCCTGCCACTAGGCTGACTTAGAATATCTGACCATGAGTAGATGAAACCAGACTGAATTGGTTATTCTACCATTAATTCTCAGTCAATTGAGAGCTAGATTATATCCTATGCAAGTGGGTTTTTTGTTCCCCTTTTTTTATTCTGTGGTGTCAAAAACTGAATATTATTCCAAGGGAACACACAAAAGTTGCAACTCTTAAAGAGCACACTCACATGCTGTTGATTGAAACTGAAAATAGTACAACTGTGTTAACTAGGCTCATTGGGCCTTCAGTTCAGCAAGACAATCTTTTATACCTCCCGACTTGACTTACCATCCCACTCACCCCAGTTGCTTTCATCAAACTTCCCATAGCTGCCTCTGCCCCAACACTTTCAATTGAGAGCCTCACCTCATATTTCTCTGAAAAAATGGAAACTATTTGCCAAGAGCTTCCTGTTCTCCCTTCTTCCTCATCTTCCAACACTCAGATGCCTTCTGCCACTATTTCCTCCTTCATTCCTGTCTCACCTGAAGAAGTGGCCTTGCTCCTTACCAAGGAAAACTTTTCTACATGCATGACTGATACCATTTCATCCTATTTTCTCCAGCAGATTGAAGCCTTTATCACCCCAACTCTCACTTATCATCAGTTTCTCCTTGTGGCTATATCCCTACTGCCTACAAACACACTGGTATCTGCCCCATCCTCAAAAAACCCCAGCAACTTCATTTGATCTATCCACTCTCTCTAGGCATTGTTCTACCTCTTTGATCTTTTGCCACTGTGGTTTTGTGGTTAAACTCCTTTTTTTACTATTTACAATTGATTCCTCTACTTCATTTTCTTTCATTCTCTTCTTAATTCTCCAGAGTCTGGACTCTGACTTCATCATCCAATTGATACCGCTCTCTCCAAAGTTATTGTGATCTCTTAGTTGCCAAATCTAATGTTTTTTTTCCTCTTAATCCTCTGTCTTGAAGCCTTTTCTGAATTCAAATCCAGCCCAAGACATTTACTAGCTATGTGACCTTAAGCAAGACTGTCATGAGAATAAAAAGAATTAATATTTGTTAAAGTGATCAGCATAATGCTTGGCGTATAGTAAGCTCTAAATAAATGTTTGTTTCCTTTCTTCTCTTTCCTTCTCTTTGATACATTCTTCCTTCTAGGTTTTTTGTGACTCTTCTTTCCTGATTCTCCTTCTACAAATCTGACCATGCCTCAGTCTCCTTTTTCAGACTTTCATTTGGGTCACATCCGCTAACTGTGGGTGTCTCTGAGAGCCTACTTTTCTTTCTCTGTACTATTTCCCTTACTGATGTGCATCATCAGCTCTCATGGATTAAATTATTATTTCTATGCTTTTCAGATCTAACTGTCCAGCCCTAACCTCTCTTTTAGCCTCCAGCCTCATTTAATTTTCTTATTCCACCTCTTGGAATTTTAGACTATGTCCCTAAAATATCTTAAAGTCAACATGTCCAAACATGAACCTATAGTCTCTCCTAAACCAAATCCTGCCCTCTCCCTGACTACCCTGTTACTGTCAAGAATATTACTCAGTCATCTAGGCTCAAAACTCAGATGATATCCTTCATTCTTTCTCATCATTCCCCCCATATCAGATTTGTTCCAAACTCTATAGATTTTACCTTAATAACATCACTTTTGTTTTTGCATGCCCTCTTTTCTCCTCAGAGCCACCACCCTTATCATCTTATGCCTTGACTATTGAAATAGCTTTCTTAGTGATCTCCGTGCTTCAAGTATCTTTCCATTCCCATGCATCTTCCATGCAAGTCAGAGCATGTTCCCTCTTTGTTCAATAAAATCCAGAGGGTCCCTATCACCTCCAAAAACCAAACAAACAAAATAAAAAAGAAAACAAAACCAGAATCCTATGCTTGACATTCAAAGCCTTTCATAACCTAGCTAGCTCCTACCTTTCCACTTTTCTTACATAATGCACATTCTCACATATTCTGCAATGCAGTGATACTCCATCTTCTAGCTCTGCAAACTGCCTCTGGCTGACCCCAATTTCTGGAATTCCCTTCTTCCTCTGCCTCCTGGCTACTTTCAAGTCCCAGCTAAAATATGAATGTCTACAAAAAAAAAACTTTTGAAGATTATTCTTAATCCTTGTGCCCTCTCTATGTTGATTTTTAATTTGTTCTGTTCATATTTTGATTGTACATAATTATTTTCCTGTTGTCTACCCCATTAAGCTGTGAAATCCTTGACAACAGGGACTGCCATTTTTTTTCTTCTTTTTCTTCCCTAAGGGCCTATCATAGAGTCTGGAACATAGTAAAAATTTAATAAGTATGTGTTGACTCAGTTCCAAATCATGTAAAATAAATGATTTCAGCTCAAGTAGCACTCACTGCATATTAATCTTTTTATTTACAAAAAGATTTGACTAATTGTATGTAAATAAATTTAATTATATTACTCTGTCCCAAGTAATTATCATGCCAATGTAGCACAGTGCCTAGCATATAATAGGTGTTTAATAAATGCTTTTTCATTTATTAATTCATTTAATCTTCTCAAGTTCCATTAATAAAAAGAGCCATTAAGTTAGAAGATAGTCCTAAAAAGCTATTGTTCAGGGGCAGCTAGATGTTGTAGTGAATAGAGCACCAGCCCTGGAGTCAGGAGGACCTAAATTCAGCCTCAGATACTTACCAGCTGTGTAACCTTGAGTGAGTCACTTAATTCAGATTGCCTTAAAAAAAGCTATTGTTAAAATTACTTAATGGGATATTTGCTTAAAAATATAAAAGATGGATTATTTTGAGAAGATTTTGGTATAGTTTGTGAATTTTTTCACATTTTGAGGGGAGGGATGATTAGATTTGAAGGAAAGGCTTGTTAACAGAAATATGTAGTATGAAAAGTTCAGGGAATTTAAGATAAATGAATGTAGATAATTCTGTTTATTTGGCATGAGGTATTTTGGATAAATTATCATAGGAAGAAGTCACTGAAATAAGTTATTTGGCTACACTGATAAGTAGAGAAAACAATTTTTAAATATGATTCAGACTTTATCAATATCTGTTGAATATCTGAATTTAAATATATGTTTAATCACCCAAAGATATCATTCTTATGATGTAAAACAGCTTTATTTCAGAAAATGGCTGGATGACTGCCACAGTTTTTCAGTTTTAACATAAATATTGACTTTCATATAGACAGAACCAACCATAAGTGTAATGACATAAAATGCAGAAAACATTTTGCAGGGGATAGAAAATACTTTATTTTCTAGTAATCACTATTTTCAATGAATGGCTGTTGCCAAGGGTAAAGTTTTGAATGAGGAAAAACTAGCTAGTAAATCAATTTCAGTCTTTCTATCAATTTTCTAGTTTGTCATTGGCAATTTTTTAAATTTTTTAATTTTAATTTAATTTAATTTTTTTATTTTTAGTTTACAACACTCAGTTCCACAAGTTTTTGAGTTCCAAATTTTCTCTGCCTTCCTCTCCTCCCACCCCCCAAGATGGCATGTTATCCAATATATATACGCCTTCATATTAAACTTTTTTACACAGTAGTCAAGTTGTAAAGAAGAATTATAGCTAATGGAATCAATCATAAGAAAGAAGAAACAAAACCAAAAAAGAAGGAAAAAAAGAGAGGAAATAGTTTGCCTCAATCTGCATTCAGACTCTGTAATCCTTTCTCTGGATGTGCATAGTTTTTTCCATCATGAGTCTTTTGGAGCTGTCTTTGAACCTTGTATTGCTGAGAAGAGCCATGTCTGTCAAAGTTAGTCATCACAGATACAGTATGTCTATAATCATGTATAATGTTCTCCTGGTTCTGCTCCCCTCACTCTATTTTTTTTAATAAAAAGTTTGTGTTGTTTTGAGATCATTCAGTAAATGCGTTTGATTCCAGATTTTATCTTAGCGTTCTATGCAAGTCCTTACTCTAACTGAAGCATTACAACAATGCAAAATTAAGTGGATGGCATATGTATAGTGTGGAAAATATTATACTATTTTATATCATTTTTAATTTCAAGTAGACTCGGAGCCTGATTTAATGAGTAACTGGATGAAGATCAAGGACCTGGGCTTCTTTGTTCTCTCTAAAAGTTTGCTCAGGCAATACCCTTACCTCTGTCAACAAGGCCAGATCATTAAGGACATTACCCTAACCCCAAGAGAGATTACCTTGCTTAATATTCTACAGGTATATACTATGTTATGGAATGTAATGAGACACAGAGACGCTGGGCTGTAGTTTAAACTGACTTTTGTCAACATCCTTTACAACTCTATTCCATTAAGGAAAATCCTCTTCTTGTATCATGGTTAAACATACATGGGGGTCATAAAAAATGAGGTAATACAGGCTTGCTAGCTCTGCTAAAATAAGGTATATAAGTTTTCTCATTGCTTTGTTCAGGCAGCCAGAGTTTATACTCTGACTCCTTGTACGTACAAGTAAGCTAGCTCCGCTATGCTTTAAGGGAAAATGATAAACAACATGGATTTTTCTATCACCTAGCTCTGTTGTTTCCTTCAACCAAATTTTCAGGTTTAACAATAGGAACTGTGAAAATAAATGTTTAATTAAATATTTGACTTAAAAATAATTTATTAACATATTGTGTTTTTACATCACTCAAACTATTTCCTTCTGTGTGCTTTTCTCTCTTCCTCCCCTATGATAAAGGATATTTAAAAAAAGAAAAAGAGAAAAAAGTCAAGAAAACTGCTCAATTCATAAAAACCCTGGAAGTATATTCTATATGCCACATCCACATATTTTCTTCTCCTGTCTCTTCCTTGGGTTCATGATTATTCTTTGTGGTTTAACAATATTCACTTTCAGTAATTTTGTGGTTTTTATTCTTTCAGTATATATTGTTGTAGTCAGTGTATATGTTGTTTTCTTAGCTCTGGTCATTTTATTCTGCACATGTTCACATAGATCTTTCTGTCCCCAATTCTGATATTTATCACTTCTCAGAGCATAAAAAGCCAACAATATTCATGTGTCTCAATTTGCTTAGCCTTTTCCTCATCAACAAATGTTTACCAAAATAAAAATGCTGCTTTAAATATTTTGGTGTATATGGAGATTTTCTTATTATGTATGATCTCCTTGGGGTATATACCTAGAAGTAGTTAATCTAGGGTGGGAGGAAGGGAAAAGAATAAGGATGAAAGAACATGGTCATTTAGTCATTTTATATGTATAAATCCAAATTACTTTTCAATAAGGTTTTTACTGATTCTCAGTTCTATCAACAATGGACTAGTGTGCTTATCTTCCTTTGACCCAGGTGATACTATTTCCATCTTTCATCATCTTTGCCAATTTGCTCAGTATGAAGTAAAACCTCAGCATTATTCTGTCATCTATTTCTCTTATTTTTAGAGATTTAGAGTATTCTTTCATATGTTTCTTATCAGTTTATAATTCTCCTTTTGAGAATTACTTGCTTATAACTTTAACCACTTATGTATTGGACAATGTTGACATGTTAAGTGGACAATTTTACTCATTTTGAAGAAGTAAAAAAAAATATAAAGCATAATAAATTTCTGAGTGGACCTAAGATGTCAGACTAGGAACAGGAACTCATCTGAACTCTCCCAAATTCCCTTCAAAAAGACTTTAAAATAACACCTCAGATTGAATTCTAGCAGAACCAACAAAAGGTTAAGTAAAATAATTTTCTACCCAAGACTACTTGGGAGCCTATAAAGATAGATCTAAGGTGCTGGCTGATCTAGAGTGAAGTGCAGGCCGCAGCACCAGCAGGAGGCTTTGGTGGCAGCAACGGCTATGGGAACTCTCAAGCCAAAGACAGTAAAGGGATCAGACAACCAGTCAGAAAGAGAATACAGGGGACCCATTGTTAGTGTTTGTTTTAGGATCCTGCTACATTTCCCATATGCAGTTCTGGGTTGCAGTCCCAGGGAGAAGAAGAGTACTAGTGCTTGTTACCATAAGGGAGCAGGAAACCTGGTCACAGTTTTAGGGTTAAGAAGAATTTTTTGTGACCATTCCCAGAGGCATAACGGACCCTGGTCTCAATTCCAAAACAGAAAGGAGAACTAGCTTTAGGAGCTTTAAAAGAGCAGGGGACCTGGTCACAGTTCCAGGGCCAAGAGGAGTGCTAGCACTTGTAACTACAGGGGGATAAGATCCATTCCTAGGTAAAGTCAAGAGCACAAGACAAAAGAGCAATGACCACATATCTCCTTAGATCATATCACCTTGGAAGTACTAAAAAACCTACAGACCTTCAGAACCAGTTCTGAAAACAACAGTACAAAAATCCCCAAGTTTGGGACAGTGTCTTCCACCACAAAACAGAGTCCAACTTTAACATAAAGCTAAAAGTCAAGAAATAGCCTGGAAAATGAGCAAGCAACATAAAAGAACCTGACAATAAAGTTATTATGGTGACAGGGAAGATCAAGACACAAATTTGAAAGAAGAAAATAATGTCAAAATAGCAATAAGCAAAGCCTCAAAGGGAAAAAAAATGTACATTGGACACAAGCTCAATAAAAATTCATTGAAGAGCTCAAAAAGGATTTTAAAAATCAATTAAGGGAAATTAGAGAGATGTAGAGAATTACGAAAGGAAAATTAACAGTTTGGTAAAAGAGGCACAAAAATATTAGAGAAAATAATACCTTAAAACCAGAAATGACCAAATGGTAAAAGAGAAAAAAAATTCAGCAAAGAAAAGAATGCCCTGAAGAGTAGAACTGGCCAAATGGAAAAAGAGGTACAAAAGCTCACTGAAGAAAATAATTCCTTAAAATTGAGATTTGGACTAGTGGATACTGATGACTCCATGAAACACCAAGACATAATAAAACAAAATCAAAGAATGAAAGAAAAAACAGAAGAAAATGTGCAGTATCTCATCAGGGGAAATAACCTTAAATAGATCAAGGAAAAGTAATTTAAGAATTATTGGACTACTTGAAAGTGTTGTTTAAAAAAAGCCTAAACATCATATTTCAAGAAATTGCCAAGGAGAACTTCCCTGTTAGCCTAGAATTGAGGAGGCAAAAGAAATCAAAAGAATACACCAATCACCTCTAGAAATTAATACCAAAATTAAAACTCTCAAAAATACTATAGCCAAATTCTAGAGCCCCCAGATCAAGGAGAAAATATTGCAAGCTGCCAGAAAGAAATAATTAAAATATTAGGGAGCCACAGTCAGAATGACAGAAAATTTAGCAGTTTACACATTGAAGGAGTGGAAGGTTTAGATTTTGATATTCTGGAAGATAAAGGTGCTAGAATTACAACCAAAACCAAATTAACCAATAAAACAATATAAATCTACAGTAGAAAATAATGGATATTTAATGAAATAGAGGATATTCAAACATTCCTGATGCAAAGACCAGAGTTGAGTAGAGAATTTGAATTTCAAATACAAGACACAAGAGAAGCATGAAAAGGTAAACAAGAAAGAGAAATCATAAGGGATTTAATGAGGTTAAACTGTTGACATTCCTATATAGGAAGATATTCATTGTAATTCCTAAGAACTTTATCATTATTAGGGCAGTTAGAGTATACCTAGATAGAGATAATGAATTTGAGTTGACAATGATAGAATGATTTCAAAAAAAGTAAAATTAAGGGGTGAGAAAGAGGGATACCTTGGAAGAAGGGGGAAGGGAGAGGAAGAACAGGGGTAATTATTTCACATAGAAAAGGCATGAAAAGAAATTTTACAGAGGAGTGAAAGTTGGGGGTGGCAGACAACACTTGAACCTTACTCTCATCAAATTTTGCTGAAAGATGGAATAACATAAATACTCATTTAGGTATAGAAATCTACCTTACCCTACAGGGAAAAAAGGAGGGGAAAAGAGGAAAAAAGGTGGGGGGCTGAAAGAAGGGAGAGAGAATTAAGGTAGGCAGTGATCAGGAGCAAAATGCATTTTGGAGGAGGGACGGGGGAGAGAGAAAGTGAGTGAGTGAGAGAGAGAGAGAGAGAGAGAGACAGAGAGAGAGAGAGAGAGAGAGAAGATAAAATGCCAAAAACTTTTTGTAGCAGCTTTTCATGGTACGGAAGTACTGGAAACTAAAATGAGTGCCCATAAATTGCAGAATGGTTAAACACATTATGACCTATGAATGTCATATTGTGGGGATCGAATGAAATAATATTTAAGTATTTTGCGACCATAGATTCTATATAATTGTACTCTTAAAATAATGATGAAGTTAGAGAAGAATTTTAATTTCCTTCCGACTTCAAAAATTGTACTAGGACTGAATTAATTATACCAGGATTAATATAGGTCAGTGACTGAATGCTTAATAGTTAATCTTTCTTTGAAGATAGTATCTTCAAGAAATATGGATAGGTTCTTAAATATTTTTGCATCTCTTATCTGTTCTGTCATTCACACACTGCCAATATTTTTCCAATGCCACCTAGACTATGTCACTCACCTGCTCAAAATTCTTCAAGGGATCTCTATTGTCAATGGAATAAATTACAAGCTGGGCATGCAGATCAATACACAATCTGGCTCTATCAATTGTTCTAGTGTTATTTCACACTATTTTGGATTCTAAATTCCAATAAAATGAAACTAGATGTTTAATGTAATCATTATATGTTCTTATGAATCCATGGCTTCATATGCAAACCTCTATACCTACAATGCACTCCTATCTCATTTATGTTTAAATGATGCTCTTCCTTAAAGGCCCAATGCTACCTACTAAACTGAAAGCAATCTCTTTATCTATAGATTTTCTTAAACCACTTTACTTTACTTCTATTTTACATCTATAATCTTCTACCTTGAATGCTCCTTTCTTGTGTATTTGTCTAATCCAGGGGTGGGGAACCTGTGGCCTTGAGGCCACATGTGGCCCTTTAGGTCCACAAGTGTGGCCCTTTGACTGAATTCAAACTTCGCAGAACAAATCCCCTTAATAAAAGGATTTATTCTGTAAAATTTGGACTCAGTCAAAAAGCCGTACCCAAAGATCTAGAAAGTGACATGTGGCCTTGAGGCCACAGGTTCCCCACTCCTGTTCTAACCCATTAATAAACTATGTTATTTGAAGTGAAGAATTTTTTTTTCGTCTTTGTACCACCAACACTAAAACAATGCCTAAAACGTAGCAGGAAATTAATAAATGTTTGTTGAATCGAATATGCACTAAAATATAATAGCTCCAAATATTTAGTGTTTTACTGTGTATGTTGAATATATTCTTTCTTTTCATAACTATTTCTAGTCATGCAACCCCTCCATTCTGCCAAGTCTCAGTACACCTTTGTTGCATTTACCTCTTTGCATTAATATCTCTAGTTCATCTTGTCACTTATTCTTCATGTATTTGGGTATAGATATCTAGGCTATCAATTTGCAGTTAGTTCTTTTCTAATATTGTCTCCTTTGAATTACTACCAATATCTGCTGAAATACTTTTTATCTTGTACTTCTCTCAATTCTCTCTTCAAAGATTTATTTGGACAATTTTCTACCTCACATAATTTTCAGATTAAAAGTGTTAACTGGACATGTACATTTAAAGGCAGTGTACATTTTATGTGACTCTTGGTTAAATGCTTTCTACACGTGTTCTCGAGTCTATCATTGCTATATTTTACAAGGGAGTTCAGAAATCTGACCAGATTTTCACCCCTTAATTCACCATTATCTTCTGAAGCCTTTACCCACACTCAGAGGACATATATAAAAGCTGTAATAAAGGTGGAATTGACAGGCCTTAAATGTTTGGATATGGAGGGGTGACAGAGAATGATGAGTCAAAGATGACACTTAGATTGCAAGCCTGGGTGACTAAAAGAATGATGATACTCACAAGAGTAACAGGGAGGTTAGAAAAATGTGAGAGGTTAGGGGGAACAATAATGAATTCAGTTTGGACATGTTGAGTTTAGGATGTTTACAGGGCATTGAGAAGCCCAAAAGACAGCTGGAGATCTCGGCAGAGCGTTTAAAGCTAGATAAGCATATTTGAGAATCATCACCACAGAGATGATAATTGAGTCCCTGGGAAGTGATAAGATCATCAAATGAAATAGTATATAAAAAGATGAGAAGAGGATGCTGCATTGAACCTCAAGGGCCCTCCATGATTAATGAGTGTGAACTGGATGAAGATATAATAAAAATTAAGACTGAGAAGGAATGGTTGGATAGGTAGAATGAGAAACTAGAAAGAAGAAAGTATTAAGGAGAAGAGGTTGGTAGTCTTAAAGGCTACAGGATTAGGACTGAGAAAAGGCTATTAGATTTGCCTTTAGAGAGAGCAACTTAGGTTGAATGATGGGCTCAGAAGCCAGACTTTAGTAGAGGGTTAAAAAGAGAGTTAAAGGAAAGGAAGTGCACTTTCAAATTTGGGTTATGAAAGCTTCTAGATAGATATGAGGCAAATGGGAGGCCCAGAACAGTGCCAATTCCAGAGGCCTAAGCAAGATGAGGGGGACTTCCTAGAGGAGAGATAACCCACCACAAGAGAGCTTAGGGCCAGAAGACCAGATGCTTTTCCAGACTACTAAACATACCTAGAACTTCATGGTCCATGGCAATGTTTTGAATGAATGGTGGAAGGACAAAATTAATGAATAAAAGAGGAAAAGGATTTATTATTCCCTTACTATGTGACACACATTGTACTAAATACTGGGAATACAAATGAGACAATCCCTTATCTCAAGGATTCTAATTGGCAGAAACAACATACATGAAAGTGTTCATTAGGGTAATATGTTTTGACCTGGTTACTCATAGGGATGGTGAGTTGAGCCACAGGGGGTTGCTTTCTTTCCTTTCTAAATATAATGAAAGTACTTTTTTTTTATTTTCCTGAGCTAGAGATGGAAATTGTCAGCTTCCTTCATTTCATTCTTTTAGGCTAACCTTTAAAGGCATCTCAAACTTAGTAAGTTCATATCAGAACTTATTATATTTTGCCAAAAACTCACCCATCTTCCTAACTTTTTTGTGTGTGGGCAGTACTTTCAGGCATCTAGGTCTGAATCCTTATGGTTTTCCTCAATCCTTTAATCTCTCTCACTCCTTATATCCAATTACTTGCTAAATCTTATTGTTTCTGTCTACACATCATCTCTCAAATATGCCTCCTTCTTTCCATCAGTCATCAGCCTAGTTCAAGTCATTATCTCTCTTCTGCACTATTGAAATACCTTCCAATTTGTTCTCTTTGACTCAATAGATTATAATCCATCAAAAGAGGAAGGGAAAGGAATAAAAGGGAAGGAGCAGCCAGACCAAGAGCACAGGAGAAAGAAATGTATTGAAAATGCAAAGAGGGGAGAGTATCTGAGAGGAAGAAGTTAGCAAAGATACCAAATGCTGCAAAGTGGTCAAGAGTTATGAGGATTCTATGTTCTTTTCAGCAAAAATCTTTTGACATTACATGAATGAAGAGAAGTGGAATTATGGTTGTGGATGTGTTGAGACTCAGGATGGAGTCACTGAAGGCAGGTTCACTGATAGTAGACAACTTTTTGAAGAATTTCAAATGATACAGGGGAGTCTAGAGAAGGGATTCTAGTCAACTGGTTCGATTCAATATAAGAAACAAGAGGAAGGTTTTTTTATTTTTATTTTTTTTAGAATTGCAGAGATGTGGATCTGCTTATAGGCCAATGGGAAGAAGCCAAAGTAGGGATAAAGATCGAAGGTCCATGAGAAAAGTGATGAATTCTGGAGAAGGAAAAAGCAAAGTAGGCCAAGCTGTACATGTAGACAGATTAGCCTTAGCCAGGATGGAGGATATCTCTTTTTCTGAGACAAGAGGGATGAGTAAGTAAGTGAATAATGATGCTGGGAATTTCTAGGATTAGAGAAGAGAGTTTAAGAGAATCCTTGGCAGATGCCTTCAGTATTCTCAGTGAAGTAAGAGGCTATGACATCTGCTATAAATGTAGGGAATTAAGGATAGGAGAAACTTTGGAACTTTTACTGTAAAGCATGAGATGGGTAATAGGAGCTGCTAAGTGGGAGTGTGAATTCATCCAAGTTTACACATCATAAATTTATCATTAAGTATTTTCTAAAATAGGTAGCAGGATTTATAAATACATTTTTGGTTGAAAAATTTTAGCTACAATGTTTCCTACTATCATTATTGTCAGAGCATTTTTTATAGCCCAACTAAATTGTGCCCTGAAGGATCACACTTAAGAATATATATTTTATATATAAATATATATTTAAAGTCCAAATTAGACTTCCATAAAACTGAAGAGATTGGCACAGTATAAGTCAAATGTCCCTGTGTGCCTTTGACAATTCTGTTAACACCAGCATTTTCTTACATGATGGGGCATTGTGAAACTTATCCCTGGTGGGTTTTTGGGTAAAATAGTACAAAACAGGGAAAAAGATTTCTAATCAATAAGCAACTGACAGGAACTTAAGTCTTAACTTCATTTCTCAGTCTTTCTATCCCCAAAACTTTGGAATTATTATTTGACAGCTCACTATGGTTTACCAATTTAGAAATGGTCATGTAAAAAAACTAAAATAAAATATAAAATCCTTGATACTAAGGGCTGCTAGATTTTTCTCTGTACATCCCTAGCAAATCAAATAGTACTTGGGCCATAAATGCTTTTTGAATTGAATTGGAAGGTAACATGGTATAGAGAAAAGATTATTGAACCTGAAGTTGAGAGATGTGAATTGGAATCCCAGGTCTGCTACTTGTTGCATGTGAGACTTTGAGCAAATAACCTTACCTCTCTGTGCCCAAGTTTCCTCATCTACAAAATAGGATTAAAATAGATGCTATCTAAGGTCACTTTGAGTTACAATATTCTATACATTCAAATTATTTGGTAAGGGGGGAAATGTGGAAGGAAATAAAAATGCATCCATTTCCCTTCCCTTCAGGCTGCAGGCAAGGGAGGGCAATTGGACACATGGCTGGAATGAAGAGGTGACTGTCTGTTCCCAACAGGTCAGGACCTTCTTCATTCTGTGATTATCTGTTTCTTTAAAAGCAACAGCAACCTCAGTGACTCCTTAAAGCAGCATGAGGCTTGAAATATGGGAGGTATGAATTTGCCTCCATACTTAAAGGAAGGTCAGCAGAGGCTGTTGAGCCTCTAGGAATATTCTTGTGCCTGGGCAATACTGCAGAAAGGAAGTTGGTCATGACTTCTCATTGCTCCTTTAGATCTTTCTGTCTCTGGCTCTCTCCTCTCTTTCTCTCTCTCTGTCTCTCTCACTTTCTCTCTGTGTGTGTGTGTGTGCATGTGCACGCGCACACGTGTCTCTATTTGTCACTCTGTCTCTATCTGTCTCTCATTTGTACTTTTTTAGAGGCATTTTTACTTCATTTTTTTAATACATATGACAAATCTGATTGAAAATTATTATTGAAATGATGTACCTTTTCTTTTGGGGGTCATTAAGGAAAGTTTTCAATTTCCTGAAAGCAATTCAGTTCACTCTTCTTGTTTATATTGAGATGTATACTTATATTGTACACATAAAGATTGTATGTGTATACACATCTTAATATTATTTTCATTTCTTATTGTATACAAATCATTATTGGTAAAATGTAGCAGCCTAAATACCTAATCACTGAGTACATTTTAAAGCAGCTTTGAAAACTTGATTCATAAATAGGTTCAAATTCAAGATAATGGTGGAGAATTAATATTTATAACTTAAAAATGGTTCCTAAAGTGTATAAATATTTTTTACATGAGAGAAAATGATAATTTGGTGCAAAAAGATATCTACATGGTTACATTAACTTAATTTTCCCCAAATATGTAACACTTCCATAATATTAAATATTTTTCTTATTAATATGATGTATAACACATATACATAAGTAAAATACATAAATAATAGTAACACTTAAAGAATAATTTTTGACATGGAAAACAATGTTAGTAGTATTTCAAGCGTGCAGTCTTTGTAAGTGTGATAGTGAAGTGTCTTTTAGAACATTTAGGACACATTCTCAGTGAACTTGAGTTTGAAGGACAATTCTTAATAGACTTTCAGAAAAACTATATTTACTTTTAAAAGTAAAAAAGAATTCAAATTTATTTAGTTTCTTTATGTAGAATTAATTTGTAATTGTCAAATTGTCAGTGGAAGAGAAAATCTTTCTATAAGTTATTTACATTAGCTTAATAATTTTTTTAATTTTAAAAATTTCTATCTATATTTAAATACATTTCTAATTATTCTATCAATGTATCAATCAATCAATCTATCTATCTATCTAGGAAGTTAGGTGGCAGAGTTGATAAACACAGGACATGGAGTCAATACGTGAGTTCAAAGCCTGCCTAAGAATCTTAATAGCTGTGTAACTCTATGTAAGCCTCTCTTTGACACAATGTCTTCATCTGGTCCAACCACATTATCCCCCCACTCACCTTCCAACACCCACTAAATTCCAGTGTTTATAACCTCTAGAATCAAATACCAGACCCTCTGTCTGGTGTTCAGAGCCCCTCATAATCTACCCCACAACCTTTACAGTCTTCTCACAGTTTTTTTCCACCCTACCACATGCTTTTTGATCCAGTGGCATTGTCCTCCTGAATCTTCCATGAACAAGACACTCCAACTCTCATCTTTGGATATTTTCTCTAACTTTTCCCCATCCCTGGAACACTGTCCTTCCTCATGTCTGCCTTCCTTCATCTCTGCCATCATCTTCCTTTCCAGGCTGCTTTCAGTTCCCAACTTAAATCCAACTTTCTACAGGATGCCTTTTCCAGGGCTTCTTAATTCTAGTGACTTCCCTGTTAATTAGTTTTATTGATCCTAAATATAGCTCATTTGTACATATCCATTTGTTTCATGTCTCCTCCATTAGATTGTGACCTCCTGGAGGGCAGGGACTGCCTTTTGCCTTTCTTTGCATCCCCAGAACATAGTACAGTGTACATAGTAGGAACATAATAAATGCTTGTCGAATGACTGATCTTATGTTTTTATATTACCAACTTTTATGAATATAATTTTGTACCCTCTTCTAATAATTTGGCTATCCTTCACAAGGACAAAAGAGAAAAAAATCAGCAAAATCAAACAACACATTAACCAAATCTCACAGTATTTGCAATGTTCCACATCACCATTGTCTTCCATCTCTCTAAAGGAGGAAGGATTTATACTTATTCAGGGACAAATATTTTCATTATAATTAAACAGAATTCAGTTTAATATTGGTTTATAGTAGTGCCCCTGCTCCGGATGTAGCCATTCTAAAACATTGAGGGAATTTTATACTTTTTACCCCCTTTTTAAAAAAACATTTTATGAAAATTCTTTCAAAAATAAGGAAAAGCATTCTCAAAGTTACAAGAAAAGAGCATGAGTGAATTATCATGGGTTTGTCTTTACAATTATGTGTTCAAATGAACCAAAAAATAATCCTGAACTAGAGGAGAATTAATTGATTATCCATTGACCTATCTAAAGTTAACATTGCTTTATTTTTCCAATAAAGTTACTTAGCAACTTTTTCCTATATATCCCAGTTATTGGTGTATATGTAAAAGTAGGAATCATAGGTAATATTTCTTTTGTAGGAGAATTTGAAGCTGCTTTTTGCTATTTAGCCACTTTATATTATCCTTATGTATTGCTTTTATAAAGACACATATATCATTTGCAAGCTTAAAGTGAACATCTACAACCATAGTCTGCTCCTAAAATGATGTTCAGATGACCAGATATGACACAGAGAATTGTAGTGCTAAAACACACTCTATAATTATAGATTTAATCTTATCCTGATTGCTTCCTTAGAATTAATTATTGTATATTTCTTTTTCATTGAATTATATATTGAAGCAAAAAACCCCATCAACCTGCAATTATTTATTGAATTCCTACAGTGCCCCATTACTGTGCTATACCATATTATTAAATGATCTATTATTTCATCACAGCACATGATAAGGTTTTCATGGCCTCAATTAGTCATCGAGTCCAATATCTAGCTTCTCAGCAGGTCCATTCCTAATACAGAAAACAGAGTTATTTAATGTAGGTTTTAAAATTTCAAGGACTGTACTGCCTCTTATGGTAATCAATAAGTGTCTCTTTATTTTCATTAATTAAATCATTTACTAAATATTCATAGAGATGGAGTTTTGACCCATGGTAGATAAAGAACTCACGAAAGAGCACACACATGCTTTCACTAAATTCAGTATTTAGACATAAATGAATTATAAATTGAGGCAATGAAATAATTTGCCAGTAAGATAAATGAATCCTTGTTAGATGTCTTTAAGGAATGTTGAACATTACAAAAGATATCTGAAGACTGATAATGGACAAAACAGGTAATAAGATACAATAAATCTATTAAACATCTATTAAGCACCTGTTATGTGCCAGGATATGCAGATACAAGGAAAGTCAAGAATAGTTCTCGACTTCCTCCAGCATTGTGCAAGCTTATGAATATGTTTAAAGAAGACTGATGTTAGGAGTAATCCAGGCTGATGTTTGGCAAAGTGTGATTTGATAATAAGACACAGAAGCAAGGGATTCAATGGAAGCTGAGAGGGTAGAATCAAACTGGTCTCAAACTGCTAAGTGGGTATAATAGAAAAAAGCTGATCATGTAGCCAGTACAAAAGTGATAGCCTGGGAAAGTATTGAGAGATAAAGAAACTTGAGGTTCCTATGATGATGAAAGTAGGATTGTGGTTATAACACTTAAGGGAATATGAAATCAATCAATAATCCTTGATAAATATGATCAGATAAAGGAATTTTAGAGTTCATGATAGAGTATGTATATAAAGTATGTATATAAAGAGTTACGATAAAGAGTATGGTAATCTTTGTATGTAACTGAGGTGTAATGGAAGAGTAGAACCTGGGAATTTAGTAAATAGAATTGGGAAATTAGAGTATTTGAAGGAAAAATAAATACATATGTATGTGTATGTATTCATGTATATATGTATATATCACATATAATATGTATCAATACATATTTATTTGTGTTGAGATCTCTTATATGAGAGCAGAAGATGTTGTGAGAAAAAATATGAGCCAAGTACTGATCTCATCCATGAAAGAGAGACAATGAGCTAGAATTCAATAGATAATAGCCATCTGGATTTGGATTAAGGGATGAATTTGAATAACATGAAACTCAAAAGAGGAGAAGTACCTGAATGATGGTGAAAGAATGAGAGTTGTGAAGTTTCAGTGAAGAGTGAGGAGTATTTTTAATCACTCATCACAACCAGTCACTTGGTAATATGAGAGAAAAAAATGTAGTCTGTGCTGGAAAGGGTTTCCAGGGAAGTAGTGTAGCCAGAAACTAGGAATGAGAAAAGATGAAAATTTAAATGAAAGGTAGTTTATTAATGATGGCTATTCATTAGAGGACAGTAGGAATTATTGCTTATTCTGGTATGTGACATTTGGGTCTGAAGTGCGAGGTAGATAAGAATAATTGACTAAACAACATAGGTTGAGGATTGGGTTGATTTATGGCAGATAGGGTTTCAGAATCATTGGGATGTAAAAGAAATGAAATAGAAATTGCTCATAGATATGGATGGGAGTTTCCTAAACATCAGTAAATGAATAAAGGCATATTGTCGATGGGGAATGTGGTGATATGTTGAGGGAGATAGGTGACCGGAAGTTAATTCTTGGAACCTGACCTTGTGGTGGGTGTTATGGTTGTGCCTTTTGAAGCCTAAGGGGTATACTTCACAGCAAGTAGGAATAGTACTACAGATGGCCTGAGGAGTCTGGTAACCACATCAGCTGGCAGAAGGTGGAAGTTTGAGCTAGCAGTGGAGTTTGGTGGCAGGGTTTGAGTAGTATCATCAGTTTATATTCACCTCAAGTGGCATCCAAAAGGTAGGAGGAGGATGATGAATTTGGAAGACACCTTAGAGATCATCAGCACCCTCAATTTACTGGTGAATAAAAACTGAGAACCAGATTAATAAATTAATCAATAAACATTTATTAAACACTGACTATGTACCAGGCACCATGCTAAGAGAGATTAAATGACTCACTTAACTTCGGGTAATGATTATTAAAATTATCATTAAACATCCGCTTTGAGAGATAGTGGATATGATGACTGATTTAGAATAGGAAAGACCTAAGTTGGAAATTGACCTTTACTAATGGTAGGACCATGAAAAACAGCATTGCATAATGGACAGAATGTTAAACTCAGGGTCAGCAAAATTTGGGTTCTCTTGGAGTCAGGAAGACAAGACTTCAAATCTTGCCTTAATTCCCAGCTTTATTACCTTAGGCAAATCACTTAACCCCTCTTGGCCTCAGTTGCTAAACTGTAAAAACTAAGGGGATTGGACTATGTGGCCTCAAAGTCCTTTCTTACTCAAAATTTATGTATGACCCAATGATCCAAGGATAATAGCCAAGATGCTTAACCTGTGTGCAATTTAGTTTACTATATAAAATGATGATATAAATAACTCTAGTACTTACCTTACAGGTTTGTGATGAAGTTCAAATAAGATAATACAGGCAAAGTGCTTTGCTAATCTTAAAGTTCCATGAAGTTCCAGTTATTATTAAGTTCTCTGATTCAATGTCCAATATTTCTTTTCACTATATCTTGCCACCTCTGTATATTGTGATTTTCAAATGGGGAAAATGAATTCTGAAACTGTATATCTATGAGCTTGATGTTGATATGGGACAATGTTATAGAGCCATCTATTAAGCAAATGGATACTAAACACCAAAATATAAATGGTGATGGCCAGATTCTAGAATGGCTTCACTCAGAAGTCATGCCAAAGTACTCACATTTGCTATCTCAACATGATAACTACTCAACTTGTAACTAAGGCAAATGCTGTAGGTGAGAGATTTTGTGGAGACAAAATTGGTAGTACTGATTAACTGATTTCATATGATAGATGAAGAAAAAAGGAGATTTTAAAGATTAAGTTAGAATTCTGGGGTTCTATTCATGTCTCTTCAACTTGCTACACAGGTGAATTTGTTCTTCAATTTTCCAAACCAACCACTGTTTCTTCAACTTTAAATTAAGGAGCTGGAAAAGGGGATTCCTAAGGTCTCTTTTGGCTCTAAAAAGATGACCTACATACCTGAAAGACTAAGATTTCATCATTGTATTTGACAGTATTTAAATATATCTACGGATGGATTGAAGAAACATTGGCAAGATGAGAATACAATTGAGTGACTATATAGTTGGGTAAATAACTATATGTAAATAGTGTAGATGAAAGAGTCCATTTTAAACTAAAGAAGTATAAAGAGTTCTGTCCTTGGTTCTGTCTTCTTCAATAATTTTATCCTTGTCTTACAGATAAAGACTTAGGGAATTACAGGCTTGAAAGGAACCTCAGTGACTATCTAGTACAACCTCTACGTGAAAAAGAAGCTGCTAGACAATGTGCCCATATCATCATTCGATCTCAGCTAGAAAATATATCCTTTGATGGGAAAGTCATTAATCCTTAAATGCCTGATATAATTAAATAAAGTTTGCTAGGTGGTGGATGAGAGAGAAAATTTAAGTAAGAGATATTCCCTACTCTCCTAGTAACTAGGTTATAACAGATAAAATTAGGAAATATTATGCAAAAAAGCAAATAGTGGAATAGATCAGTTGGGGCAGTGGTTGTAGCGTAAAGGGAGCAGCTTTTCCTAATATTTTGTACATTGATACTAATCAAAAATCAACTTCCCCAGTCTCTTTGGACTCTTCAGAACCCTTCTCCTCATTTTTCCATTTCTAGTTGAGATAAAAATATCTCTACAATGACAACAACTTATCCTTTAAGAATGCATGTAGCATTTGTTTTGTAACCTTCTATTACGCTTAATGCATTGTCTCTATATTAGTGATTCATTCCCTTCTTAGATTGTAATCTCTTTGAGGATGGACTGAGTCTTATCTAAACAGCTCCCCAGCCTCTTGCATAATATTCTACAAATCACAGGTCTTTAATACATTTTTGCTGTTGGTTGGTTATATCCTAACAACTGTGGTGTCTTTGCTTATTTTGGAAATTTCTTTCTCCTTTCCACATCAGTGATAATCAAGGGATGAAGTTTTCACAGCTTTACCTCCTCACTTCTTCAAGATGAAGTATAGCTTGGTTGGTGAACTTGTGTTTTTACAAAAGCATCTTCCAATACTGCTTCCATGGAAATTGTCCAAGACTACTAGTTTGACATGTTCTTGGATGTAGGAGATGGATCATTTTTCCCCCTTACAAATAAAGAGTTGTTGGCAACTAAAATTTTTTCTTGCTAAATATTATAAATTCACCAAGAAAGATCTGAATTTTATTGAAGTCTGGATATACTAGAGCACATTACTCAACACTCAGAATAGTTCTCCTGGTCTTTACTTTTAGGACATTATGGTGACAGAAGAAATTAAAATTCTTATCATTTAGCCCAATGTGATCCCAATAAAAAGGAACATAACATCCCCTTGAAAATTCAGGTTGACTTGGGAAATGTTGACAGAATCCATTAATTAGATGGCTAATATATTAATGCCACAACGGATCGTTAACATAGGTCATTTTACGATAGAAAAAGATTTAGTCTTCACATTAAAATATTATACAGAGCCTTTTAAATTATGGGTCACTTTTTATAAAGACATTGTGGTAGATTGTATAAAATGATAGCTGTGGGAGTAAAGATGACCTCAGTTCAGATCCTGCCTCTGATACTTAAGAACAATACACATAGCTTACACAAGCAGGTTAATTAACCAATCCAAGGCTGAGTTTCCCGCTCTGTGAGGAGGAAGTGATGATGCCTATAACACCTACCTCACAGAGTTATCATCAAAATCAAATGAAATAATGTTTATAAATCACTTTGCAAACCTTAGAGCCAGAAGAGTCAACAGTTATAGTCACTAATTTTAAATTAGCTGTCACTATTCTGCTTTCTCCTGTACAATTCTTTCCCTTGTTCCATGTACCTTCCCCCCACAGGTATTCAAAGTTTTCATGTTGTCAATCTAATCATGTTGCCCCAAATTGTCTTGGCTTGGTGGAAAGCAGTTTGATAACTTTCACTCTACAATGTTAGTGTTTTAGTTTACACTTTCCAACAGTATCTTCCTTTTAAAAGAGAACCACTTAATGTGACTTAACACAAGGAATTAAATGCTAATAGTGATGGTTCAGGCATCTATTGGGTAAATATTGGAGGTAGAAGTTGTCTCACATGGCTGCCAATTCTGCCCATGTAGAAGACTAACCCTTCCTACAGGCACCGTGCTTCTTCATTTTGCCATCAGTGGCCACACTGGTTCACAGCTGTATCTGTATTATATTCTAGGTGTTCAAATTTCACCAAGAATCCTTTTTTGTATGTTAAAAACTATGCAACTTTAATTGAATTGGTAAGATTTCCATGTTAGGGTATAGGCTTGAAGACTGTGAAAAGGAATATTTGTGTATGTAGCTCATAAAGTGAAGTTATTTAAATGGTCAAACAATAATTCTGGAAGTACCATGACTAGGGTTTTGTCATTTTCCAAAGCTGGGTCCTCTCAAAAGACACCTTCAGCAAGTATCTATAATGAATACTGTAATAAGGGTCATGTTAATTCTCCTTTAATCCACCTTAGATTTAACTCAAAGGTTTTTGTGTTTCTGTTATAATTGTATGAATCTACGAAATCTTTTCTTTTCTCTTTCATGGTAGAAATTCAGAAGAGAAAAGGAGAAAAAAGAAATAGAGGAATAATTGTTATTGTCTTTTTGTTTACTTTTACTTCTTTTACATGAAACAAATCTGTCATTTGTGGGGAGAAACATACTTTCAAACTAAAAATTTCTTCACTCCACAGTCTTTGCCTTAGCAGGAGGTGGGTAAGAGCTATTTGAAATATTGTAAAAAACAACAACAACCATGCTTCAATTGATTACATTAACGTTGTAGTTTAGTTAAGAGGACAGAACAAGATAGGACAGGATAGGATGGGATGGGATGGGATGGGATGGGATAGGATAGGGTAGGTGTAATATCAATTAAGTTGGGCCTTTCTTACTGTTTTAAAATGATTAATTAAGTGTCTTTGAGTCTTACTGGGTGCTAAGCCTCAGGCCCAAACCCCAATTAGGTGCTAAACCTATGTGCATGTGAATTGGTAACCAAGGTGGGGCCCCAGGTGGGGCTAACTAAGGGAGGCCTGATTAGATCTTTGCTCCTAAGTTTGCCCCAAAACCCCTAATTACTAGGTGCTAAGCCTGTGTGGGTGTGAGGCTCCCAGGATCCTAAGGGGAGGGGCTAATTCCAGAGCCAATCATAGGAGTCTAAGTTCTGGTCACCCAGATGACATTTGATGACGTCTGAAACTGTACGAAAAAAGGAAGACAGAGCCATTTGCTAGGGCTTTCACTCTTGGTGGCACACTGATGTGGAGACTCCAGGCAGCTGTAGTTAAGAGCCTTCCAGCTTGCTCAGATGTCCTGACTTGGTTTTCGTGGTAACTATGAATTGTATTTGGTCTGTTTGTAATTTGTTTGTATTTGCTCTGAAGTTCAGGGTGCTGTCTTTTTCCTCTGAACTAAGTGAGTGATGTTTGTATGGTGGATTAAAGTAAACTTGTCAACCCCTTAACGTTGCTTTCCTTAGTAAAGCAGATCCAAAGAACCTAGGCTTTGGCATCATTCTTGTTGTTGGGCTGGTGTTGGTTTTTCACCCCCATAGCAGCTGCTAGCCTGATTGTTGAAACAGTAGGATAGGATAGGATAGGATAGGATAGGATAGGATAGGATAGGATAGGATAGGATGGGATGGGATGGGATGGGATGGGATGGGATGGGATGGGATGGCATAGGGTAGGGTAGGGTAGGATAGGATAGGATAGGATAGGATAGGATAGGATAGGATAGGATAGGATAGGGTAGGATAGGATAGGATAGGATAGGATGGGACAGGACAGTACAGGATAGGATAGGAAAGGAAAGGATGGGATAGCATATGGTATAATAGAAAACAAAACATTTTTATGAAGTGTCTACTGTATATAGAACTTAGTGTCGAAACAATCTATAAGGAGTCAATTTGTATTTCTTCTCTTTGTTTCTTTTGGGGTTTTTTCCTAGTTTTTATTAAACATGAATTTAGCAATATCCAGTAAACATAAAAATTTCAACATACAGAGAACAAGAAAGAAGAATATATGACTCTGTGAACTTCAGTTACATATCAGGTTTTTAAATATATATCAAACTTAATAACAGTGTCCAAATTGCTCTATTTATGATTCCTTCTGCACATTAAACAATTTTCTTCTATAAATTATAATTATATATTGGTTATCTTTTTTTTTGCATTTCTTTCATTACCCACTAACTCACTTCCTTCATCCTCTACCTTCCCCAGCAGAAAGCCCCTTATGTAACAAATATATCATTAAGAAAAATATCACCATATATGCAGAAATACATTATTTTTCTTTCTAAGAGGAAGGTTATGCAGTGGATATAGAACTGTACTTGGAGTTGAGAAAACTGGAGTTCAAATCCTACTTATTGGATACTTGCCAACTGCATTATCTTGTTCAAATAACTTCAATTCTCTGTGTCCCTAATTTGTAAAATTGTTCCCTATTATACATGGTTTTGGTTATCAAGTGGGGCAACATGTGTAAAGCATATTGTAAACTTCAGATTACTATAAAATACAAGGTATTATTAGCATTATTATTCAATTTTACCTGATTAACAAACATTTGCTTCAGTACCATCAGAATTCCATTTCTGGGCAACAGAATATCACTCAGATTCACCTAATTTTAATGGCCTTTTGTCTTTCAATATTTGAACAGTAGAAAAGAATCAAACTATTTCACTGAAAGCTTTAGCTGACCTTCGGTAAATTGCACAGGTTTCCAGTCTTTTACATCTAGTTTGGAGCTTTAGATCCTCAGAAGACAAGGGGTTATTGATTTCACTAGAGTTGTAAGTCTTTTTTTTTTTTTAATGCAATTTGTTTATTTAACATATTTGGTTTTCAGCATTGCTTTTCACAACAGTTTGAATTACAAATTTTCTCCCCATTTCTGCCCTCCCCCCTCACTCCAAGATGGCTTATATTCTGGTTGCCCTGTTCCCCAGTCAGCCCTCCCCTCTATCACCCCCCTCCCCTCTCATCCCCTTTTCCCTTCCTTTCTTGTAGGGCAAGATAAATTTCTACGCCCCATTGCCTGTGTATCTTATTTTTTAGTTGCATAAAAAAAGTTTTTTTGTTTTTGAACATCTGATTTTAAAACTTTGAGTTCCAAATTCCCTTCCCTCTTCCCTTCCCACCCACCCTCCCTAAGAAGTTGAGCAATTCCACCTAGGCCACACATGTATTATTATGTATAACCCTTCCACAATATTCATGTTGTGAAAGGCTAACTACATTTTGCTCCTTCCCAACCCATCCCGCTTTATTGAATTTTCTTCCTTGACCCTGTCCCCTTTCCAAAGTGTTTGTTTTGATTACCTCCACCCCCATCTGCCCTCCACTCCATCATCCCCCTGCCTTTTATTTTTTTATTTTTTTTTATCTTCCTCCCTCTTCTTTCCTGTGGGGTAAGATACCCAACTGAGTATGTATGGTATTCCCCCTCAGGCCAAATCTGATGAGAGCAAGGTTCACTCATTCCCCCCTCACCTGCCCACTCCCCTCCTCTCCTAGAACTGCTTCCTCTTGCCACCTTTATGGGAGATAATCCACCCCATTCTATCTCTCCCTATCTCCCTCTCTCAGTAAGTTACTCTCTCATCCCTTAATTTCATTTTATTTCTTTTAGCTATCTTCCCTTCATCCTCAACTCACCCTGTGTCTGCTCTCTTTCTTTTACATATATATATATATATACACATACATACATATACACATAGATACATGCATACATACACATTCACTTATATATATACATAAACATATATATATGTGCATATATATATATGCATATTCCCTTCAACTACCCTAATACTGAGGTCTCATGAATCTTACTCATCATCTTTCCATGTAGGAATGTAAACAAAACAGTTCAACTTTAGTAAGTCCCTTGCAATTTCCGTTTCTTGATTACCTTTTCATGCTTCTCTTGATTCTTGTGTTTGAAAGTCAAATTTTCTATTCAGTTCTGGTCTTTTCACTGAGAAAGCTTGAAAGTCCTCCATTTTATTGAAAATCCATACTTTGCCTTGGAACATGATACTCAGTTTTGCTGGGTAGGTGATTCTAGGTTTTAATCCTAGCTCCATTGACCTCCGGAATATCGCATTCCAAGCCCTTCGATCTCTTAATGTAGAAGCTGCCAGGTCTTGGGTTATTCTGATTGGGTTTCCACAATATTCAAATTGTTTCTTTCTGGCTGCTTGCAGTATTTTCTCCTTGATCTGGGAGCTCTGGAATTTGGCAACAATATTCCTAGGAGATTTCTTTTTGGGATCTATTTGCGGAGGCGATCGATGGATTCTTTCAATTTCTATTTTGCCCTGTGGCTCTAGAATATCAGGGCAGTTCTCCTTGATAATTTCCTGAAAGATGGTATCTAGGCTCTTTTTTTGATCATGGCTTTCAGGTAGTCCAATAATTTTTAAATTATCTCTCCTGGATCTATTGTCCAGGTCAGTGGTTTTTCCAAGGAGATATTTCACATTGTCTTCCATTTTTTCATTCTTCTGGTTCTGTTTTATAATATCCTGATTTCTCATAAAGTCACTAGCTTCCACTTGCTCCAATCTAATTTTTAAAGTAGTATTTTCTTCAGTGGTCTTTTGGACCTCCTTTTCCATTTGGCTAATTCTGCCTTTCAAGGAATTCTTCTCCTCATTGGCTTTTTGGAGCTCTTTTGCCATTTGAGTTAGTCTATTTTGTAAGGTGTTGTTTTCTTCAGTGTATTTTTCAGTATTTTTTTGGGTCTCCTTTAGCAAGTCATTGACTTGTTTTTCATGGTTTTCTCGCATCCTTCTTATTTCTCTTCCCAATTTTTCCTCTACTTCTCTAACTTGCTTTTCCAAATCCTTTTTGAGTTCTTCTATGGTCTGGGGCCAGTTCATGTTTTTCTTGGAGGCTTTGGTTGTAGGCTCTATGACTTTGCTGTCTTCTTTAGGCTGTATGTTTTGGTCTTCTTTGTCACCAAAGAAAGAATCCAAAGTCTGAGACTGAATCTGGGCGCGTTTTCGCGTCCTGGCCATATTCCCAACCAACTAACTTGACCTTTGAGTTTTTCAGTGGGGTATGACTGCTTGTAGATTACAGAGTTCTATGTTCTACGTTTGGGGGGGAGGTGCCAGCTCTGTCAGAGCCGCACTCCTCCTTCCCCAAGGACCCCCAGTCCAGACTGGGCTCAGATCTTCGGCAGGCTGTGCACCCCTGCTGTGATCCGCCACTTAATTCCCCCCACCAGGTGGGCCTGGAGCCGGAAGTAACAACAGCTGTAGCTGCCCCACCTCCGCTGCCCCGGGGGCTGGAAGCTGAATCGCGAACTCCTTCCACTCCCGCAGCTTTTCCCACTAACCTTCTCCGCAGTCTTTGGTGTTTGTGGGTCGAGGGGTCTGGTAACTGCTCACGTATTCAGGGCGCTAGGGCCCCCTCCACCCGGCTTCTGCTCTGGATCGTCCACGCCGCTCAGGCTGGGCTCTGCTCCACTCCGTTCCCAGCTCCCAGCTCCCCGCTCCCAGCTCCGTGTGGAATAGAGCTCACCCAGAGACCATCCGGGCTGTCCTGGGCTGGAGCCCTGCTTCCCTCTGCTGTTCTGTGGGTTCTGCTGTTCTAGAATTGGTTCAGAGCCATTTTTATAGGTTTTTGGAGGGACTCGGGTACGGAGCTCACTCTAGTCCGTGCTTACCAGCCGCCATCTTGCTGTAAGTCTTTTAAAATATTCATAAAATCCCTTTGAGAACTAGGATGACAAACTAAAGAAATTAAAAATTATTCATGTGATGGGAAACTCATAAAGTGATCAGGTAATGGGTCTTCATTAGAGCTGAAATGAACCTTTGACTAAATGAAAGACTCATTATCCAACTGTATTCCCAGATATTGAAAATCCTTATTTTTGTAGCTTTCCACTTTAAAAAATATGTATCTTAGAATTTTAAGAGAGGCCTGTTTGAGAGGTTTTATATTGATGGCAATAGTCAAGTTGGGCTCCTTAACGTTTTCTAGTAGTTCTTATGTTGAAACTTAGAATTTTGTAGAGTGCTGTAATTCACAGATTATAACAAAAAGAAAAAAAAAAGTATCCATATTTTGACACAAAAAGAAGTACAGATTTCTGAAGTAAAGCCCTGAAAGTCAGGAAATTCAATTTAAGGCACAATATAACTGTGTGTCTTCTACCACCTTGTCAAAATGAAGCACCATCTTTAAGATTATTTCATATCCCATTGTGACTCAGTACAAAAAAATATGTTATTGTAGCTTTCATTCTTATCTTTGAGTTTCATTCCTCTACTTGGGTTTGGGTCACAACCTTAAAATACTTTCAATGTATTACCTTAGAAGGAGAAAGGCACTATAAATCTAGAAGGAAATAAAATACACTAATAATGGCTTCCTTGGTTGAATGGAAAGATGTCCTGAGAAAGGTAAACTGTATTCTAGGCACCTGTCTTTTATGAAAAGTTTCTGTTATGTTCTTCTTTAGACCTTAATGCAGGAATTTTTGAGTTTTTCATCTTCAGTCACAATATGCTAGTATGAAGTGAGCTAATCTTTTTCTTTTGGACATTTTACATGGCAATTTCTGACATTTATTTACGTACTCTATATTGCATCCTTTGTATTTATATGTTGTTTCTGAGGTCTAGATTTATTGTGTTGTTACTCATTTCAGACTTGCACTCTGAAGAAATAATATTTATCCCCTTATACCATTTTAACCAACATATTTGGAGTAAATATGAATGTTAATGCTGAAAAAAATTATGTGAAATCAAACTCCATTCAATTGCATAGCAGACATATCTGCTTTCATTTTAAATGAAGTAAAAGCTCCTTCTGCAAGGAGCCAACTAGTGATGTCATCCACCTTTAACCTTCCCCATCCCAACCACTTTGTTTCCTCATGGTTTGGGTTTTATCTAAACTTTGTGTTATGAAGTTATTCCCATGAATTTTCTTTGTTTTGGACATAATTATATTTAGCAAAAATCTTTGAAACACAATGTGATGGACAATGAATAAATGGAGGATCATTGTCTGTGATCTAATATGAACTAGGAGAAAGTCTGGATTTCTGATTCCATTGATTTAGGGAGCTTGCTCTCAGATGAGAAAACTCCCATTATTAATATAGGTTTTCAGCTTCTCTGCAAGTTAAAGTTTTAAAGTACTTCCTAGAGCACTGAGAGTTTTAGTGTGTCATGTTGATGTTTTAAGCAAAAGGGTAAACTGAGGCAGATCTCTGCACAAGATAACATTTATAAGCAGGGGAATGCCACCTGCCAATTAATAGGTCAAAAATTTCATCCATTTATCTAAAGACCTTGACCATAAGGACAATTTCCCTTTTAGAGGTTTTGGGGAATGCAGAACAAAAAACAGAACAGTATAGGTGACATCATGTGGTTGATGGCAACATGATTGGTTACACAGCTGAGGCAGAGGGAACAACATGATTGGTTGGAAGTTTGGCCATGGGGACTAACAACAAACTCTCTTTTTTTTCATGAGACTAAGAAGTGCTCATTGTTTGAGCCCACGTGTGAGATAGCAGCACAGACTTTTGAACAGCAAACCATACATCGTTGAAGATGGCTTGGCAGTGTAAAGATGTCAGGCCTGATGCCCTTTCTCTTCACGTACATTTGCCAAAGCCAGTTATATTTCTTAAGCAAGAGAGCTGAATATTTTAAACTTAACCCATTATAGCCCAGCTGAACTCTGAACTAAATTCAGACAAAGAACTGTGACTCAAGCAGTAACAGGATAAAATCAATTAATTGTAAATAGGATCAATAAGAACAGGATATGGGATCAATCTTAATCTTCTCAAGTGACTTGTCCACTTGACTTGCCCAGGGTCATAGAGTCATAATATGTCAGAGGTAGTTCTTGAAGCCAGAACTTGATGTCTCCAAGGCTCCTACACCATGCTTCCTGTGATAGACAATAAAATCATGGAAAGAGCAAATGTGTGTTCGTGTGAATGAAGTGAATTATAGCAAAACTCCAACATATGGACCTTGGATGGAGGTTGACTGAATAATGTTTACAGGCTATAATGGCAAGAAGGGTGGGATGTTTTTTACTGCTTTCTTTTTTGGAATGCTAAGGCAATCAAGTGCCTTTAATGAGTCTTGCCTTTGAATCCTGCAGGTAAAGTGGGACCTTTTGTCTTTTGTTTTGGAGTGCTTCTCAGCACAGAAGTAATCAAGTACCTTTGAGCTTTGCCTTTCAAATGTAATGGTAAGCAAAGTGGGACTTTTTGCTGTTTTTTTGAGTGCCTCTCAGCACTAAATCTACTTTGAGTCTTGCCTTTGTTTCAGTCCAGAGGTTTTGATTGAATCAGGAGTCTTTGATGCCCAGATGTTGGTGCTTCCCTTTCTGGTAACTGTTTATGTATTGCTTATATTTATGTATTGCTTGGACAGACAGCTAGAAGCCTGTCTGCTGATTTGTGTTATTTTGCTCTGTTTATATAATTTCTGCTTGTAATATCTGTTTGTGTTTTCTCTGAAGTTCAGGGTGCTGACTTTTTCCTCTGAACTTTCCGCTGAATTTTTTCCTCTAAGTGAATGATATATGTATGTTTAATTAAAGTGATATTATAAAGCCCTTAAAGTTGCTTTCCTTAGAAAATCAGATCAAAGAACCTATGCTAGTAACCCTCCCATGACCTAGTGTTGTTGGTTGTTACACAGGCCCACAATAAGTCTCTGCACACATTATGATATTTCCAATATGACGAGATAAAGCATTAATTTATTATTCCATCATGTGAGGAGACCTGGGAAAACTCAGGCAGAGATAGGGTCAAGAGATTTATGTAAGTTGTCTTTGTTAGCCTATTGAAACAGCTAGTCACAACTTAGGTATAAATTACAATGTGCTACAAATCACTACATGAGAAAACTTTACAATTATTGTATTTTTTATTTATTGAATGATATACAACACCAAGCAGAAATCGGCAGTTTCATGGTCCATTTCTGCTAGTCCAGAAGTGTCAACATCATTGCATAGCTCTACTGGTCTTGAGTCTCAGCTTTCTAATCTGAGGCCCTACTAATCATAAATAGGTGGTGACAAACAAGTCATTTTTCCTAAACATGGGTAAGACCAAATGTCCCCCTAATTAGAAAAAGGTTTTTTATACCTTTATTAGAACAAATACTACATAGATAAGGTTTTTTTTTATTTGAGACTTGTGTGATATGCAAGGACCCACAATATGGTAAAAAATGATTATGGCAGAGGATTCCCATCTGATTCGAGAGGTGATATGATTCCCAGATTTATGGTGCCTCTAAGTGTGTGACTGATGGGCTGGGGTAGGGTCTAAGTTTTTTTTGGGGGGGTGAGAAAGAAATCTACAAAGCAGGAAATATAAAAAATGTGGTACATGGATGTAGGAGAGAAATTAATTCCTGGAAAACCAAAACTTAAGAAGAAATCCAAAACATAAATACTAGCATATGACTAAAAAAAGGTAATCAATCAGAGTTTGTAACAACTGCTATCTTCTGTGGTCACTAAGGAAACCATATTGAAGTATGAGATATTTGTGGTGCTTTGACCAAATTGTGTTTAGATTATGAGTCACCTAGGGACATCATGAGTCATCTAGTCCAAACTGCTCATTTTGCACACAAGAGCATGAGACTCATGGAGGTTGTGACTTGTCCAAGGTTACAATGATAGCAACCAACAGAGGGAATTTGAACCTAGGTCTTTCAACAGCAGAGTCGGTGTTCTGGCTCCTGTTCCCTACTCTATGTGTTCAGGTTCACTGGATAGACTGAATTCTTTTTAAATCAACTTAATTTTGAGAATATGTTCAAAGACCAAAAATTTCTAAGTACAAGAAAGTATATATTTTATTTTCAAATTTATACTAAATATCTGATTCGATTTTACCATGGAGTTAACTTTAGCCTTTAATTTAATTTAATAAATTTAGACTTATCTTAATTCACTTGGAGTTAGTTGTTTGGCATTTGTGCTGTTTTGAACCTTCTGTTTTCATGGGTTTAAGCCCCATAGACTCTGGCTTTAGAGGTAACCTAGCAATTACTCCTTCATTAGATTTTGCTTGTCAGGTACTGTAACATGCAATTTTTGTGTATGACAAAAGAACGCTTTAGAGAACTATGCTGACTTTTAATTGCATTGTTGATTCAGGGTTAAATGAAGCATACCACTACATAAAGGACTCTAAATGTAACCACATGTAGTAAGTAATATTTCACAATAAGTACTATGTAAATTTTTAAGTCATATTTCAGGTAAACTTATGATGACCAAGTTGGAGTCAGGAAGACATGGGATTCTAAATCTGCCTTGGATATTTTTTAGCCATGTGACTCTATAAAAGTTACTTAATCTCCATCAGCTTCAGTTTCCCCATCTGTAAAATAAATATAATAAGAGCATTAACTTCACAAGGTTGTTGTAAGAATCAAACAATTTAACAAATATTAAATATTTTTCAAACTTTAAAGTACTACATAAATGCCAGCTATTAAGTATTATTTTCATTTAAACTCCTGTGTTTTATAATATTGACATAACTTCATTCATTTTAGCATTCATCTTAAAATCCTTGTGATCTATAAGTTTTTTAATATATCAATTTATTTATTACTTTTCCAAAATAACTTGATGAGAGTAATATAATTTTAATTGCTTTCAAATTTTGTAATTTTGAAAAACAGTTAATTTGGTTTTGTTATTGAATGAACTGTGGAATGTTAAAAAAAATGAGTCAAGGATGAAAATAAAACGTAGAAAATAAACTAGAATGAGTAGAAGAGCAGGGAGAGAATGCCAGTAACAGCTCCAAGGTGAACCAGCATATTTAATGAAGTTTTTTTTTTTTATAAAATGGTATGTAAACATGTGGAAAGGGTTAAGATACTGATGTTAAAATACATATGGCAACAAAACATCCATTATTACAAAATTAGCTTTATCAATAAATAATTAATACTACAATGAGAGGCAACACAGAATAGTGGATACAGTGCTTACCTTTGAATCAGGAAGAGCCAGATTCAAATTCAGCCTCTCTCTCTCTCTCTCTCTCTCTCTCTCTCTCTCTCTCTCTCTGTATGTATATATATATATATATATATATGTATATATATATACATATATATATATATATATATATATATATATATATGCTGTATGACTCCAGACAAGTTGCTTAGGTTCTTAGTGCTCTGACAACTCTTTTAAGATTAAAAATTTCAAAGCAGGTAATTATATGTATTGCTGGAGGATATTTTTTCATCAGAATTTTTCTATACCAATAGGTTATAGGTTCATGCAAAAAAAAAACACCAAGGAAAGATAGCATTATGTATTGGACAAACTGCTAAGTTTGCAATCAGAACATTTGGGTCCAAATCCTCTTACAGCTTTATAATCATGGGCAAATCATTTTAGCCTCTCTTGGCCACAGTTCCTCATCTATAAAATGTGGGGGTGGGGTGGGGAGAGAAAGTTTTCTAACTAGATGGCTTCTAATATCACTTCCAACTCTAAATCTATAATTCTATTACCTTCACACATAATTCAAATTAAAATTTAAAACCAAATGCTTGCATTTCCAATGTAATAAAGAAACCTATTATCTCATCAAATAGAATGAGGATGCTTTGTAGTACCTGCAAATGCTCTTATACTTTCCATATTTAATACTCTTTCATTGTGTGTTACTGGGTTTCATGTTCACTCCATTATTCTTTATCCTAATGATGAATATTGCATGTTTCTCCCTCCTCAAAAAAGTATCCTGCTGTATCCTGTCTGCTGGTTATTCCTGACTTCATAGTTCACTCCCTCAATGCCCCAACTCAAAACCTATGAAATTGACTTTTAGAGATTGGCATTGACATGGCTTTGTCAGGTCCTCCAAAACATATCCACAAACACAGCTCCAAATGGCACCTCTGAATTACTATAGATTGCATTCTTTTTTTCTGGACCTCCTGCACTTAAAAGGTCACATTTTCTCTCTGAGGTCAGCAGGTTACCCTCAAGAGCACTTTTCCCACAGGTGTTACTCACATGACTTGATCCCATGTTGAATACTTTTGTTTTCTTGGAGCAGATTCCATTTTCATTTTCCTGAATGTAGCTGTTACCACTTGTCAGGTTTCATGTAGCTACCTAGTCTTTAGAGTAAAGATACACTTTTTGAAAACAAAAACAAAACTCCCACCCAAAACTCTGTATAGGCCCCTTCAGTGGTTTGAGTTTAGAATCTGTCATTGCAAAATCACATGCTTCCATCTCATTCTCTAGCATTTATAAGAAGTGCTATATCACTCAATCAATCCTGGTTTTTTGGCAGACTTTTATGTGACTGGACTTTGTTTAATTCTAGCATTCCCATGTCTTTTAGCATGAAAGTTCCCAGTTCAGGTCAGTTTCCATAGTTCTTTAAACATATTAACCTTAACTAAACATCCCAGGTCTTTTCTCCATCAGCATACAATGGATGTTTCAGGCTAAATTAAAGATGTAGAAGAAAGAGGAGTACAAATTTTATAAAGGGGAAGGAAGAGTGCTATACTATTTCACCTTTAAAATAAAGATACGCTGTACTAATTTTAAGTTTAGTTTTAAGACATTTAAATTTAATCTTAAGATAATTTTAAAATCTGGCCACAAACTACTTGTTATCATTTATTTGTTTATGTTTTCTCACTTTTTTATTTCACTGACATTTCTTATCACCAATGTGGCCTCTAGCTGTCCCTTATATGAAAGAAAAAACAAGCAAAACTCATGATGCATTGTCCATGTTATCAAGTACTTTACAAGCTATAGTTATGAAATCCAATGTATGTTAATTTTTTTCAGATGATGTGCACATATCTTCATAGTAT
This sequence comes from Trichosurus vulpecula, assembly GCF_011100635.1. Classification (NCBI taxonomy): domain Eukaryota; kingdom Metazoa; phylum Chordata; class Mammalia; order Diprotodontia; family Phalangeridae; genus Trichosurus; species Trichosurus vulpecula. The sequence goes on along the minus strand of NC_050576.1, from coordinate 89,991,976 downwards.
ACATTTTTTTCTTAGACTAGAGGTCAAGACTGAGGAGAGTTGTGCTCCAAACCAATCAATCAACCAACCAATCAGCAAACATTTATTAAGCACCTACTGTTACGAGATACCCTTCTAAGTGCTAGACATGCAAAAAGAGATACAAGACAGTCCTGCCCTCAAAGAGCTTACAAACATAACTTCAATAACCTTTACTATCTCAATTCTAAATTCACTTGTTTACAGTTCAATATTCATTCCCCATAGAAATATTGTCCCTAATGCTAGGACCGTTGAACTCCCAGTGGAAATTCTGAATTCTGTAGCAAAATTACTCTGGTTCTTTGAGTCCAAGAACCCCAATAAGTACTGTTTAAAATTTCCAGATCTTCTCAAACTTCCTAAGCCTAAAATTTTTTCTGATCCCTGAGGGTGGCAGAAGCTGGTATAAGGGAATAGATGATCCAAGGACTGAGTATCTCCAAGAACCACATGGAAGAAAGCTTTAGTGACATTGAGATTAGGCAAGAATTCCAGTGTTTCTCATAGCAATGGTGAGAGATATCTCAATATTGGCAACTGGATGGTTGCTACTGTGTATATGTGTGTATACATATGTATATATACATATACATACATATGTGTATCTATATCATTCATAATGTAAGTATCCATAGGTTGAAGAATATCTGTACAGTGTATATTTAGCTTTCATTGATGTTGGAACTCTTTCTAATGATGAAGGTTAAAACCCGTCGTCAACTTTCCATCTAATGAGATTCTTATTCATATCCATCTGTCAATACATCATAAAAGATCTTCCAAAAACACTGGAGCCCTTCCCCTGGATTTTTAAATATTTTATGAACACCATCATAGTGCTTAGACTGTCCTGTTTTTCACTTTGACTTCATGACCTTTCCTGATTATGCATGTCTTTTATAATGTCTTTTGTATCACCTGTGAAAATATTATTGCAAATATATTGTGGCCTGATTACATCTACCATGCACTTCTTTATTGCTATTTAGATCACTTATAATTTTGATTTATTTGTTAATATGAGGTTCCATGATTCACAGCCATCTAGCATAAATCTGGAAAATATTGGTTATAAAAGATGATTATAAAAGATGTCAGGGAGCAGCTGAGGATAATTGAAAGTGCATAATTGAAGATTACATTGGAGAAATTTCTCCAATGTAACCCACTATATTTTCTCCTGCTTTTCAGTCACAGGACTGTTCATTGTCTGTAATAAGATTCCCATACAATATACATCACAATCTGAGAACTATCCACTTTATTTTTCCCATGTGGATTGCTGATCTATACACGTTTTGGTGACTGTGGATACCATTGGTCCAGTTACAGTATTCTGGGGCTCGAACCAATTGGTATAATATATTGTAAAATAGGAACATCTGGAGTATCTTCTTCCATTTGGACTTCGCAAAGAATATCATTCACAATACTAAGAAATACCTATGTCAAGCATATATCCTTCTCTGAGAACTGTAGAATAAAATTATGTTTGTGGACATAGGTATAAAGGTCTTTTGCATGATTTTTCATAACCACGAATAATTACTCAATCAATCTGACTATTTCAGACTATGTCAGTCACTGGGCACACAAAAATAACACAAACATGAAAAATTATTGTCCCTCAAATATTTGCATTCCTTCACTAGAGAAGACATACAAACATATTAGTACATATGAAATATACACATACATGAACATAATGTTATTTAAAGGAGGGTACTTGGAGCTGTGGAAATGAGGAAAAGCCTCATGTAGGGGGTAACGTATTGGAGGAGAATATTTCAAAATCATATTTTGTTCTGCTGAATCTGATACTTCTTAAGAAGAGAGAAATAATAAACCCAGTGCTTGTTATATAATTTAAACTTCCCAGTCAAATGCATAACTGTGAAATAGTAGAATGAACAGCCATAGAAAATAGTTGGTGAAGGCTTGTATATTTTCTTGTTAGGTTTTATTCTTATACATCATTGATCTATGCATAAGCCATCCCCACAAATATCTTATGGAGAAAATTGGCACAAGGGTAGGTAGTTGCTGATTTTTTGGTCACCCTTTTTATTGGGGGTGGGGGAAATCCAAGTAATTGTATCATTTTTTCTATTCTTACAGAATCTCTTCCCCTATGAGATATAGTAAATATTGATTTCTAAGTGCTTGTAAAATTGTGATTCTGCCAGCATAAATTTCTTGTGTATATATTTAGTCAGGCATGGTGAGTTTTCTTAACTCCATCAGTTTAAGTGCCAAGTCCATTTCTTTAGAAAGTACATACAATGCTGAGGTATTTAAGTCCAAATTCAAGAATCTGCTCTGTGATAATGAAAATAGATCTTCATGCTCCCCAATCTGTTCCATTTAAAGTCTTTTAAAATCTTTTTATCTATCTATCATCTATCTATATGTCTATCTACATAATTTGTTATTTCCATCTATAAATACCCTAAATATTTGAGACACACCATACATACTTTAGGACCACTTCCCCCTCTAATGTCTTTTGAGCTACTGAGCAGCTTCTGCTCAGTATCTCCCATCTTTTTCTTCTGCAAAAATTTTCAAGTGAATGTTTTCTAAACAAGTGTTGGCCTTATCTGCCTTGTCTCATTGTTTGGTACAGAGGTCAAATATTTGTTGCTTCTGGTGGTTTCTGGCCCCTTTCCTCTTCTTCTAGCAGTGATTGAAAACATTTCCGTTAAACTCAAAAATGGAGAAGTCAAAGACTTTACTTTTAGCCATATAATTTTTTTCATAGTGTACAGCTTTTTAAAAAATTTGGATTGGAGATATTATAATTTCAAGTAGAGTCCTGATTTTTTCTGCATTTTTAATTTGGTATTAATTTTGACCGTTGCTCTAACCTATTGATCTTCTGACTGGACATAGGCAACTATTTTTGAAATCATGTCCAATGTGGTAATAAGGAATTTTCTGTGTTAAAGTTGTGTCCCACATCCCTCAGCCCTGATTAATGCTCTGCACCCTGATGTCTTTATCAGGCAGAAACATCATTGAATGGCAGAGTCAATCAATCAATCAAACAACAGTATAAACTACTTGCAAAAAAAATATCAAAACCTTTATTTAATCATTCAATCAATTCATCACTGGTGTGAAGGAGATAAGAACTGAATGAAAGCAATAAATGTTGCCATATAGGAACTCTTACAGTTGGTTGAAGAAATCAGCAACATTCTATGGGCTTGGATAAAGCAGCAAACAAGGCCAGAATCCAAGATTCCAAAAGCTGCACAGCCTTCTGTGATGGAACACCTTCAGCCAAGCCCTGAGAGGGAATCATTATAGGAGTTTAGCTAGGAGGGAGATCAAGTCAAGAAGTATTTATTAAGCACTTAATATGTCCCAGCAGCTGTTAAATACTGGGTATACAAATGCAAGCAAAAAGAAAGGTAGAGTGTGTTCTTAAGGAACATTCCAATGGGAGAAGATGATACATAAAAGTGAATTGAAAAGAGTAGGAGGAGGTCCCCATATGGGTGAGGTTGAAGTACAGAGACTCAGAAGTGGAGCTGGGAGAGAACTGAAGGGTATCTGACCTGGGCCATTCTTCAAAATGGAGGTTCCAGGAAGAACTCGCCAATTGAAGAACAAGGATAAAATGGCAAAAGAATGTTCCAGAGTCAGAAAGCCTGAGGGTATGAGGAAACTTTAAGAGAGAGAAGCCAGCTAAAGCATGGTCATAATGTGCAAAACTATGAGAAGCATAAAGGATAGCTGACCTGTATCCTTCTTTAAGATATATTTGGTGGCCAGTTGAAAATTTCAACTCTTGAATGAGCCTCTTTTATTGCAGAGTAATAAAAGGCTGGCTTATGCTCTACCATGAGCTAACAGTACTCCATGATTCTTTTTCCCTGATCCACTAGCAGATATGATTTGTTAATTGATAACATCACTGCCATACTCTGCTGCTATTTTATTATGCTACTCTTCCTCTCTGAGACTGACTTCTGTTGATCATAAATTTAGCCTATAGGAGAAGATGCAGGCTTGCTTCTTTATGATTCCTTCTTCATGACATCTGAAGGATTCCAATAGAGCTTCTAAATATTTGGAATTGTACATTGATAGATCTAGATAAATAAATGTAGGTTCTTAACCTGAAAAGTAACTTTCAAATTACTTATACTCAATGGATTTGTGATCTCATCACTTTGTAAGTATATAGAGATAGAAAACTTTCCACGCTGGTCAATCCATTCTGTGAAACTATTATACATATCCTCACTTTGACACAGAGTGTCATTCAATGGTCTAGAGGTCTTTTTCACTTGCTCCTGATATAATAAATATAGCACTGTAGTAGCACCTTTGATGGGGGCAAAGCTGTTGCTACTCTCTGGTGATGTGCTCGTTATGCTGCTCATTACTGAATATTTCATTTATAATATCTGCTGGGTGTTCCCTCTTCAGAAATCCTTGCAATTTTGCTCTATATTTAGTTGTTTCTCCTGGGTGTCTCTAATATTTTCATTGTGACTGAGCTACCCTCTGCTATCATTTGCTAATCTTTGGTCTTTCCAAAAGACAGATGCCCTGTCTTCTTTCCTTTCACTTTGGCCAGAGGATGACCTTATGAACTTCAAAAGATCAGAAAATGTGGAATTCCCATCACTGTCATTGGAATGGCAATGGCTGATGGTAGCTTTATATAAATAGCAATGAATAGAACATTCCAAGGCTACCAACTCTCAAAGTATGGCATAGAGCCACATCCACCTTTGAGGAACTTCATGAGGACACCATGAAGGGACCTAAGAGTTCTGTTTCCAGGATCTGTGACTTACTCTTTGGGAACATGTGCTCTCTAAGCTTAAGCTGACTTTTCCCTGGATTTTGTATGTTTTCAGGAGTTAAGCAGCATCAATGCTTCTTATAATCACATTTCTATAAACCCTCCAATTCTAAAAGCTAATGCTGAGGGACTACTAAAGGGAGAACTAGTTAGCTGTTCTCTGGAAACCAATCAGAGATGTTACATCATTTCACACTAATATTCAGTTTTATTTTTGCATGATATGTTACTTAACCTTTACTATATTGAGTGTGTGCTTTGTAGAGATCTTCTTAAGGAAAATATTAATCTATAATCCTTTGGGCTTTTCTAATTTTTAACCCTAGGCCACATTTTATATCATATTTTCATCATCCTCTTTTGGTCCACCTTCACATTGTAGACATTAAAACTTTTTCTACCATTTCATTATCTACCATGGATTCTGGCATATCACCTTTAATTATCATTGTGATCATGAGTATTGTAAGGCAAAGTGTGTTTGATATTTTTTTCTTATAATAGTATATCAACTCAATTATTAGACGGTGATTTTATATTTCAAGTACCAAGAGTTATTTTTTTTTCCTCCTTGGAGTAATGTCCTAGATCAGACATGCTTCACTTGCCAGAATATGTCAAAATGCTTCAGTTGTTTTTTTCCCTCTGCTCCTGCACCTCCCTTCTCCCACTCATGAGTTTCTTTCAGAATCTCTACTTTGAGGAATGGCCCAGACTGGATATCCTTCATTCACTGGAATTCAACATTATCTGGTGGGTACCATGCAAAGGTGTGCTCTCCTTTCAGCTACTTTTTTACATATTGTCTTCCCTTATTAGAACCTAAGTTCTTATAAGACAAGAACTGTCTCTTTTTGTCTGTATTCATATCTTTAGCACTTAGCAGAGTGTCTGGTACAGGGTAAACAATCAATGCTTATTGTTGTTGTATAGACAATCTTAAAATTGCCCCCTTTCTCACTTTTCTATCATTAACATTGCATTTGAGATGGATGCCATGGAGAATTGAACATTGTTTTATGCTTTTCTTTGTCTATGAATTTATCACCTGGTGGCTTACTGGTCTTTCTACTATAAATATCTTAGCTCTTCAATCCATATTTCACTATTGGAAGCTATATTATTCAACATAAAGCAAACATTGGCTTCTTCGACCAGGCTCTCAGCCTTCCCAGTTTGGAATTACAAACAAGCTCTTATGGTCCATTATTGTATCTTCCAAGAATCCAAGCTTTCCTCCTCACTTTCATGATATATCACAGTAAGGATTTTATGAGTCTGTGTGTGTACATACAAACATACGCATATGCATAAATACAAGCATATAAATATGACTACACATGTGTGAATGCTACACGCATACATACATAATGGATATAAATGCACATATATGATTTAAAAAGTGCTGTATATTCAGTCAATTATTTCAAAATAATTTTATGAGTCAAATCAGGTAACCTACTCACTAAAGCCAGGTGTTTCAACAAACTTGAAGACAATTTGCACCTAGGGAAATATATTATAAACAGGTTCTTAAATATAGTTCATTACATTGAACACAATTCTAAATAGCTTTTGATTTGCCTACTGCTGAACGACACATTCATAACATAACTTAATCTTAGAAACCAAAGATGCAAAAGATAGAAGTCATCAGGTGATTGTTATGGTGACCACTTTTTATGATCTAGCCAATTAGGGCCTTGTAGCCTATAATCATATAGTTTTGCTAATCAGTCTGCTTTTTTAAAAAAAAAAATTACTTATTTTTATTTTCCACTCTTAATCCCATATTTGCAGGTGGAATTATTTTGAGAAGAATAGTTAATCCCCAGGAAGAAATAGTTAGAAATCAACATGACATCAATTTGGGAGGAATTAATCCCTAAGAAGAAAGTATAGAGATAATTGTAGAATATTGTAGACATGTCCAATTTAATCATTCCAACAGTTCTTTATTAAGCATCTATTATGTGTCAAGTACTTTGCTTGGCATTAGATATTAAAACACTAGGAGCTTCATGAATTCTATATGACTGACTGACAAAAAAGAATACCTGCTCTCAAAGAGCTTTCATTTTATTGGATTAAAAAAACTAGATAGATAGATAGGTAGATAGATAGATAGATAGGTAGATTTGTACAAGTATATGCAAAGTAATTTTTTGGAATGGGGGACAAATACCTGGGAAAATCGGAAAAATACTGATATGGGAGGTGGGACCTCAGTTCTGCTTTGAAAGAAGCTAAGGATTCTTTAATGCAAACATGGGGAGAGAGCTTTCCAGGTATAAGGGACAGCTTATACAAAGACATTAAAGGAGATTTAATTCCTAAGGATCAACAAGAAGACCATTTTGGGTGAATAATGACTATGTTAGGGCATGCTTATGTAACACAGGCCAGGCAGTATAAGTTGTAAAATGACAATCTGAAGAGTTTGTATTTTGTCCTTGTTGTTGTGTTTGTCCTTCATCCTTGAAGAAGACCATGACATCAGGGAAATGATGACATCACTTGCAGTTGACTTTGATTTGACTGAGGGAGGGCAGTGCATGGTCACCAGCCTCACTTTTTCCTCTAGAGCCATCTGGGTCCAGTGGCCTGATATTCACCAGGATGACTGGAGATGGCCCAGCATGCATTGCCAAGACCTTGGCCCTTTCAGGCGAAGGTCTTTTTAGGTTCTCACTTTGAATGAGGTAATGCCCATTCAGTGAATAGGCCTCTTTAAGAAGTTAATCAAGAGATGGCCCCTTTAATCAAAACTCCAAAAAAATCAAACTGGGAAGGGAAGACCCTCATGGTTCCTGTCCAAAAGAGAAACAGTTACTTTTTGGAATTTACATTCACTGTGTGAGGAGAGCAGGGACCCATTGTCCAATCTATGAGCTTAAGATGGCTGAAGGCTGCTTCCTTAACTTTGGGTTTACGGGCTAGATTTCTATCTATTTTATTCTAAAAGCTATAGGAAACCACTGAAATTTTCTAGAGCAGTAATCAGTTTGTCAATAAATATTTATTATGGGGGCAGCTAGGTGGCACAGTGGAGAGAGCACTGACCCTGAAGTCAGGAGGACCTGAGATCAAATCTAGCTCCAAATACTTACTAGCAGTATGACCCTGGACAAGTCAATTAACCCTCATTGCCTCCAAAAAATAAAATAAGCATTTATTAAGTATCTACTACATACCAGGCCTGGTTATAAGCACTGAGAGTACAAGGGGGAAAAGGTAAAAAACAGGCAACAGGCAAACTATTGATGGAATATCAGACTTGTGCTTTAAGAATCTGAATTTCACAACTATTTAAAGGATCTATTGAAAAGAGCAGAGATAGCTGGAAAACTATTTAGGAGGCTATTAAAAGAGTTCAGGTGAGAGGTGATAAAGGACGGAAGGAAGGGTGATGGCTGTGTGTATAGATTAGGGGATAGATCCAATAGATGTTGTGGAGATAGAATTGACAAGATTTGGCAATTGATTGGGTTGAAGAAAAGTGAAGAGTATAGAATGACTCTGAGGTTGTAAATTTCAGTGACTGAAAGGCTGGTGACCGTCTTGTCAGAACGAGGGGAATTTGTAAGAAAGCTGCATTTTGGTGTGTGTGGAAATAAAAAGAATTTTGTGCAGATTACACTGAGCTTGAGATATTTGTGAAATCTAGGTGGTATTGTTAAATAGGCAGTTGGTATTATAAGACTGGAGCTTATAAGATTAGAACTCATGAGAGAGAAGGAAATACAGATATTAGATTCATCTGCACAGAAATACTTATCAGATCCATGGGAAAGGAGAGAGATAGAGACATAGAGAAATGCATACACACACACACACACACAAACACACACACACACACACACATAAACACAAACAGAAAGATGGACAGAGGGCCTAGGGAAGAGTATATATGTACACATAGGAGGTGAGTAACAGATGATCATTCATCAGACAATCTGAGAATCATCAACACAAGGAAAACCAGGAGAATTCAGACAAGAGTGATTAGGAGGAGGGACTGGTCAGTAGTGTCAAAAGTCATAAAGATGTCAAGGGAGATGTAGACTGAAACAGAATCATTAACCTTATTTTTTAGGAGATCATTGCCAGTCTTGGAGAAAACAGTTTGAGTGGTGTCATTAAAAGCCATAATGCAAGGAGTTTGCAAGTGGAGAAGAAGTGAGGAAATGAGGACATAGAAGCACATATTATAGAGATCCCTGCCCATTCATCCCAACTTTTACTTCCCCCATGCCAACTTCAAGAGCTGGGCAGTGAAGTGAAGGAGTGACATAGGATGATAGTCTGAGAGAATGACAAGGTCAATTAAAGGTTGGTTTTTTTAAGAATAGAGAAGATGGTCATAAATAATAGCTATTAGTTTATACTTCTTATAAAAGAGCTTGAGATTACATGTCGTTTGTCTTTAACATTGATTGTTTTTAAATTGAGTTCCAAATTCTCTCTTTCCCTCCAGCTCCTCCCTTCTCTGTTAAGAATGTTTCAATCTGCATTCAGAGTTCATCAGTTCTCTCTCTCTGGAGGTGGATAGAATTTTTCACCATGAGTCCTTTGGAATTGTTTTGGATCGTTGTCTTGATCACAGTAGCTAAGTCTTTCACAGTTGATCATTCTTTTAATATTGCTGTTACTGTGCACAACATTATCGTGGTTCTGCTCATTTCACTTTTCATGAGTTCAAATAGATCTTCCTAGGTTTTTCTGAAACCAACCCCTTCATCATTTCTTATAGTCTTCCACCAAAATCACATACTACAACTTATTCAACCATTCTCCAATTGATAGGCATCCCCTAAGTTTCCAATTCTTTGCCAACACAAAAAGAGGAACTATAAATATTTTTGTTCATATAGGTCCTTTTTCTTTCATCTCCTTGGGATATGGACCTATTAGTGGTATTTCAAGATCAAAGGGCAGGCCTAGTTTTGTAGCCCTTTGTGCATGGTTCCAAATTGTCTTCCTGAATGATAGGAACCAGTTAAAAACTCACTAACAGCTCATTGGTGTACCTATTTTCTCACATCCCCTTCAATACTCCATTGATTTGCCATTTTGATAGGTGTGAGGTGGTACCTCCAAATTGTTTTAATTTGCATTTCTCTAATCAATGTGTTTTAGAGTATTATTTTCATATGATTAAAGATAGTTTTGATTTCTTCTTCTGAAACTGCCTGTTCATATCCTTTGACCATTCATCAATTGGGGAAGGGCTCATTTTTATAAATTTACTCAATTCCTCACATATTTGAGAAATAAAAGCTTTTAGCAGAGAAACTTGCAGTAATAATTTTTGATAGTAATTCATGGGTTATGCTACCTTTTAGCAAAATATAGTTTCCCTGATTATCTCTTTTAATTAGGCCTATTATTGTTTTGCTTTGTCTGAGACCATAATTGCTACCTCTGCCTTTCTGGCTTCAGCTCTAAGCATAATACATTCTGTTCCAGTCCCTTAACTCTGTATGTCTTTCTGTTCCAAGCATGTCTTTTGTAAACAACATATTTTTGGATTCTGGTTTCTAATCAATTCTGCTGTTTGCTTGTTTCATGAGTGAGTTTATCCCATTCATACTCACAGTTATAATTTCTGTGAGTTTCCCTCCTTCCTGTTTTCTTCTGTTTATCCTCTTCTCTCATTTTTATCCTGTTCCTCCCTTAGGAGTCTGTTTTATTTTTGATCACTCCCTCCCTTCATTTTCCCTCCCTTTTATAACACAACCCTCCCCCCTTTGGTTATCCCCTTTCTCTTCCATACTTCCCTATTGGGTAAGAAAGATATCTGTACACAAATGGGTGTGTATATCTGTTCTTCCCCCTTCGAATCCATTCTGATGAGAATGAGGTTCAGGCATTGTCCACCCCACCCTATTTACCATTTGGTAAAAGCTTTTCCTTGTATGCCTCATTTTCATGACATAATTTCCCCATTCTTCCTTTCCCTCACTCTTCTTCCGGTGCACCCCTCTTTCTCATCCCTTTATTTTCTTTGAGATCATCTCAACATAATTGACTCACTCATTCCTTCTGTCAACCTAGATTCTTTTTAGCTGTACTAATAATGATAAAGTTCTTAGACATCACATGTATCATTTTGCCATATAGTAATGTAAACAATCTAACCTTATTGAGTCCCTTTTAATTTCTTTTTCATATTTACCTTTTTATTATCATTTTCCTTTTCTGGCATGTTAACCACCCTGATAAGTATAAGGGGGTACCTCAGAGGTATTTTTAATTTGCTGTCTACTAATCAATAGTGATTTAGGGTATTTTTTCTTTGACTATTGAAAGCTTGGATTTCTTTTTCTGAAAAGTGCCTGTTCATATACTTTGCTCATTTGTCAATTGAGGAATAGCTCTTTTTCAATATAAATTTATCTCAATTCCTTATATATTTGAGAAATGAAGCCTTTATCAGAGAAATGTGCTATAATTTTTCCCCTTGGTTTCTTTCTTTTCTTCTAATTTTGACTGTATTGCTTTTAATTTCATGTAATCTTCATGTAATTCCATATAATCAAAACTATCTCTTTGGTCAAAAATTGCTCCTTTATCCATGGATATAGCAAGTAAAATTTTCCATACTCCCCTATTTACTTATAATAACACACTTTATGTCTAAATCATTTTTCCATTTTATGTTATTTTGGTATATGGTGTAAAATTTTGGTCTATACCTAGTTTTTGCCCAACTCCTTTCCAGTTTCCTCAGCAATTTTTGTCAGTCAGTGAGTTCTTGCCCTGAAAACTTGGATTTTTGGGTTTATAAAATGCTAGGTTGCTGTGGTCATTTCTACTCTGTATTATGTGTGTAATCTATTCCACAGATCAAAAATTCTATTTTAGTCAGTATAATATATTTTTGATGATTACTATTTTGTACTATAGTTTGAAATGTGGTACTCTTAAGCCACCTTCCTCCACATGTTTTTATCAATTCCTTAGATATTCTTGATGTTTTGTTCTTTAGATGAATTGCATATTAATTTTTCTAGGTATAGAGAAAGATTTCTTACTAGTTTGATTAGTAAGATACTGAATAATTAAATAAATTTATGCAGAATTGTTATTATTATACTGGCTCAACTTTCCCATGTGTAACATTTCTCCAGTTGTTTAGATCTGTCTGTGCATTTCCTTGCCACTATTATGTGACGTAATTTACCATTCTATCTCTCCCTTTCTCCCTCTTTCAATATATTCCTCTCTCATCCCTTAATTTGATTTTTTTTAGATATGATCCCTTCATATTCAACTCACCCTGTGCCCTCTGTCTCTGTCATATGTATATTCCCTTCAGCTACCCTAATACTGAGGTCTCATGAATTATGCACATCATCTTTTCATGTAGGAACGTAAACAAAATAGTTCAACTTAATAAGTCTCTCATGATTTCTTTTTCTTGTTTGTCGTTTCATGCTTCTCTTGATTCTTGTGTTTGAAAGTCAAATTTTCTATTCAGCTCTGGTCTTTTCACTGAGAAAGCTTGAAAGTCCTCTATTTTATTAAAAATCCATATTTTGCTGTGGAACATGGTACTCAGTTTTACTGGGTAGGTGATTCTTGGTTTCAATCCTATCTCCATTGACCTCCGGAATATTGTATTCCAAGCCCTTCAATCTCTTAATGTAGAAGCTGCTAGATCTTGTATTATCCTGATTGTGTTTCCACAATACTCAAATTGTTTCTTTCTGGCTGCTTGCAGTATTTTCTCCTTGATCTGGGAAGTCTGGAATTTGGCAACAATATTCCTAGGAGTTTTCTTTTGGGGATCTTTTTCAGGAGGTGATTGGTGAATTCTTTCAATTTCTGTTTTACCCTCTGACTCTAGAATATCAGGGCATTTCTCCTTGATAATTTCTTGAAAGATGATATCTAGGCTCTTTTTTTGATCATGGCCTTCAGGTAGTCCAATAATTTTTAAATTATCTCTCCTGGATCTATTTTCCAGGTCAGTGGTTTTTCCAAGGAGATATTTCACATTGTCTTCCATTTTTTTCATTCCTTTGGTTCTGTTTTATAATATCTTGATTTCTCATAAAGTCACTAGCTTCCACTTGCTCCAATCTAATTTTTAAGGTAGTATTTTCTTCAGTGATCTTTTGGACCTCCTTTTCCATTTGGCTAATTCTGCCTTTCAAGGCATTCTTCTCCTCAATGGCTTTTTGGAGCTCTTTTGCCATTTGAGTTAGTCTATTTTATAAGGTGTTATTTTCTTCAGTATTTTCTGGGTCTCCTTTAGCAAGTCATTGACTTGTTTTTCATGGTTTTCTTGCATCCTTCTCATTTCTCTTCCCAATTTTTCCTCTACTTCTCTAACTTGCTTTTCCAACTCCTTTTTGAGCTCTTCCATGGCCTGAGACCAATTCATGTTTTTGCTTGGAGGCTTTTGATGTAGGCTCTTTGACTTTGTTGACTTCTTCTGGCTGTATGTTTTGGTGTTCTTTGACACCAAAGAAAAATTGCAAAGTCTGAGTCTGAATCTGAGTCCATTTTCGCTGCCTGGCCATGTTCCCTGCCAACTACTTGACCCTTGAGTTTTTCATCAGCGTATGACTGCTTGTAGAGTAGAGCATATTTTGTCCCTAGCTTGAGGGGCTGTGCTGTTATTTTCAGAGTTATTTCTACACAGCAAGCTCTGTCACACCAGTGCTCCTCCTCCCCCAAGAACCACCAACATGGATAGCGACTCAGATCTTAAGCAGGTTCTGCATTCCTGCTCTGATCTGCCACTTAATTCCTCCCACCAGGTGGGCCTGGGGCTGGAAGCAATTGCAGCTGTAGCTCTGTAAGCAGCCTCAGAGCTGGACCACCTCTGCTGCCCCCTGGGTGGTGACTGAACCACGAAATCCTTTCACTCTGTCCCTGAAGCTTTTCCCACTAATCTTCTCTATTGTCTTTGGTGTTTGTGGGTTGAGAAGTCTGGTAACTCCCACAGCTCACTGATTCAGGGGGCTAGGGCCTGTTCCTCCAGGCTCCCGGTCTGGTTGGTCCTGACCCAGCCCAGGCTGGGCTTTGCCATGCTCCACTTCAAGCTCTGTGAGATAGACTTTGCCCAGTGACCATCCAGGATTTCCTGGGCTGGAGCCCTGCTTCGCTCTCTTATTTTGTGGGTTCTACAGCACTAGAATTTGTTCAAAGCCATTTTTATAGGTTTTTGGAGGAACCCAGTGGGGAGGTCATGCAAGTCCCTGTTTTCCAGCTGCCATCTTGGCTCCACCACCCTTTTTATTTTTGATATTTGTAGTTTGCTTTTCTCCTTCTAAAAAAAATTAATCAGTTGCTTATCTATTTTATTGCAGTTTCCCTCATAAAACTAGGTATTAGTTTTATTTCAATGATTTTTTCTTTCAATTTTATTAATTCCTCCTTTGATTCCCAACATTTCCAATTTTATCTAATTAGGAATTTATTTTGTCCTTTTTCTAGTTTTCTTTTAATTCCATGCCCAGTTCATTAATCTACTCTTTTTCTCTTTCACTGATGTATTCATTTAGATATATATATATATGTATGTATGTATGTATGTATGTATGTATATTTCCCCTAAGTACTGCTTTGGCTGCATCACAAATTTTGGTGTGTTGTCTTATTATTATTCTCTTTAATGAAACTATTTATTGTTTCTATTTTTTTATTAACTCATTCTTTAGGATTTGATTATGTAGTTTCCAATTAATTTTAATCCATGCTTCCATTATCCTTCACTGAATGTAATTTATTTTTAATTGCCTTATGATCTGGAAAGGGTGCATGTACTATTTCTGTTTTTGTGTATTTAGTTTTGAGGTTTTATGCTAACACATGGTTAGGTTTTGTGAAGATATAAAATGCAGAAAAAAGCATACTCCTTTCTATTCCCATTCAGTTTTCTCCAGAGGTCTAATTTTCTATTATTCTATTGGTCTCCACAACTTATTTCTTATTTATTTTATGATTAGATTAATCTAGCTCTGAGAGAGGAAAGTGGAGGTCCTTTACTAGTATAGTTTTAATGTATTTCTCCCTGTAATTCATTTAACTTCTACTTTAGTAATTTTGATGCTATGTTATTTGGTGCATGCATGTTTGGTTTTGAGATTACTTCATGGTGCCTTTTAGAAAGACATAGTTTCTTTGATTATCTCTTTTAATTAGGTCTATTTTAGCAGTTTTAATTTCATTGTCTTTTTTATGAGTTTGTGTCTTGCTCCTCCTTGCTACCATGGTAATTTTTATGGTCAGGTTCTTTTTTGTGGTTTGCTCATTTCCCTAGGTTATTTCTTGATTTTGAACTTTATGGTAAAATTGAACTCTGTTCCTAGTTTCAGTGGGAAGGGGCTTTATCTCAAGCTTCATGCTTTTAGTACTGCTACTTTTAGAGTTCTTTATGTGGGTGTGGAAGTTTTTGGTATTTCCAAAGTGGTATGATTTGCCCTCCTGGCCTGCATGCTTTTTCTTACCCAGGAAGGATCCCTGATCCCTTGGCACAAGAAGTAACACTGTTCCTCAGGGTCCTTGATCCCTTGTGATAAAAAGTGATAGTGCTCGTCAGGGTTCCTGCTCTCTCTTGACTGAAAGTGCTCCTCTACACCCTTGAACTATGACCCAGACATAAGGACAGGCAATGAATTTGCCAAACAGTGTCTGCTTCTGCTACCAGTGCTAACACATGGGGTCCCTTCTAATGTCTTCCTTGCCAGTTGTCATATCCCTGGTAAGTCTCTGGCTTTAGAGCTCCTAGAGCTGCTGCTATTACAGTGCCACCACCTAGTCCTACTATTGTTTTTTTATCCCCACGGATTCTAAGCCACTCTACACCTCCTGTGTCACAGATTCCTGTTTCCAACATCGTAAATTGTCTTGGGCTGGAAGAACATCTCATTCTGATGTGTTTTTTAACTCTAACATTCTAGAATTTGATTTGAGGCATTATTTTAAAGGTTTTTTTGAGGGAAATGTTAGGAGAACCAGTTGAGTGCTTCCCCTATTCTGCCTTCCTTGCTCTGTTTCCCTCCTCTTATTTCTTGTGTTACTTTGCCTGTATATCTTTCTTGTGCTTCTCACATTCTATTTTCATCATAATTATTTGCATATACATGTATATATTATCTTTATAATATATGTGTATATATATGTGTGTGTACACACACATATATAACAATACACATATTTGTGTATATGTATATATATATATATATGTGTATATATATATATATATATATATACACACATACACACACATATATATAAATATCCAAGGAGCCACTATTTGCATGCAGACCTCCTAGAAAAGCTAGCCTAGGTACTAAGTTTTCTGTGACTCTAAATCCTTTCATAATCATAACTAAGAAGCGCTTACTTATACTTTTGTTTTTATTTGTTAACCAGATGGCATGAAAGTTAAAAGCATAGACATTCAATGAAATAGCATCATAAAAAGAAGAACCACATAACATTTTACTCATACACTAGCGGGAGGCACACCGTCCCACAAAAATTCATTATGTCAGTGGGAAGTATATACATACTTAGTTTGTACCTTAGAGGAGAGTATATATGGAGGGAACATATATGGTATGTATACCCTAAGAAGAATCACATCACGCCCCAGTACAACATAGTTATAAGTCTTCGGATGACTTTATAGCATTGCTCTTCCTGGTTGTTTCCTGTATTTCTACTAATGACTGTTATTTTCTACTGATGCCACCAATGTCAGCTGTTTTTCATCTCTTTTCACTAGGTTATATTCACTGCCGCCACCCACTGGACTTCAGTTGGGATAATCAGCTGACGGTACTATCTCCTTTAGCTTACTTAACCTGAGGTTTATGAAATACACAGACATATGCATACATACATACATGCACATATTTATATATATATATACACATACTTATATATACACATATATGTATGTGCATATGCATTTATTTATATACACATGTATGTATATTTATATCTATATTTATATCTAGATAGATCTATATCTATAATATGTTACTTTTTTTCAGCTCTGATATTTGCCTTTGTAATCCATTCAGCACTGCCAAAAGAAGTCAAACCTGTAAACACATACATGGATTCTCACAAATAAACATACATATACCTCTCAGTGGCTTTTTCTCCATCAGAAGAGATCTGAGAGCTTCTCTAGTTTTAGTTTGCATTTTTTTCTCTCTATAGGAGGATGAGGATGCTATCAGCTCCTAAAATCTTCTAGCATTCAACCTCTTCTGAAACGCAGAAAAGTCTAGCCAGTTAATGTAACTCCCAGGGATTTAATTAGTATGTCTTTGAAACTACTTCTTCCTTACAGCAGCATTAATATCTCTATCTCAGGTCTGTATCCAAGAGTATGTTGGAATCATGTGGAACCTGTTCTTGAGAGTCAGTTATTAAATTTTCAGTGTGATCATTTACACAACAAATCAGAGCTTGATTTATTATTTTGTTGGTTGTCCAGACTTAAGAAAGTGATGACGTTAAATGTTGATAATGCAGATTAAGTTTAAAAGTGATATGCATACACTATTTTTGGAATGCCAATTGCAAACATTTACCAGCACATTACCTAATCTGATGGAAGGAAGAAAGGAAGGAAGGAAAGAATGAAGGGAGGATCAAAGGAAGGATGAATTTTTTTAAAATCAAAAAAAATTGGAGGGGGGGAAATGAGGCAACTGGGCTTAAGTGACTTGCCCAGGGTCACACAGCTAGTAAGTGTGTCAGGTGTCTGAGGCCAGATTTGAACTCAGGTCCTCCTGACTCCAGGGCTGGTGCTCTACTCACCTAGCTGCCCTTAAAAAATTTTCTGAGACGAGATCCCTAATTTCCAGCTCATTTCCAAAAACTGTAGGTCAGGACCAACACAAACAAACAAAAAATCATTCAGATGTTTATGTGGTGTTTTTCAGTGAACAAAAATCCTTTATTTCTTTTATTTGCTGTGGTCCTCCCCACGACCCCATGATGTAGGTAGTAGAAGGGTAGGGAATTAGACTGGTCTTTTAATTGTTATAGGGAAGGAATATCCAGGTAAAGAAACTCTCTCTACTGATGATGATTTCCATTTCTCTAACTTATTTTTGTCTCTGATGCTCTTTATTCACTAAATTTTGCTCCCTCAATAATAGAAGCACTGTCAAGCAAGCAAGCAATCCATCAACAAAAATTCATTTGGTCATTACCAAGTACCAGGTAGGTAGTAATTTACAGATGAAGACACTGAGGTTCAGAATGTCTTGCCCAATATTTCACAGTAAATGGAAGAAATGACTTAGATAACCTGACTCTGAATTTAGTACTTTTTTTGCAATTAGTGTGTATGTAAATCACTGAAAATTAAACGAACATCCCTAGAGATGTCTGATTGTATCTCCTAGCAGCCCTTACAGCATTAACCGGGGTCAGATAACAGCAAGAATAACATCTTTCATGTATGTATCATTTTAAGATTTGCAAAGTGCTTTATGAATGTTATCTAATTTATCCTTACAATAACCGTGAGAGGTAGGTGTTATTATCGTCCCCATTTTACAGTCGAGGAAACCAAAGCAAGGAGAAGTTAAGTGACTTGCCCACGATCACACGAATAGTAAGTGTCTCAGGCTGAATTTGAACTCAGGTCTTCCTGAGTCCAGGTGCGGTGCTCTAACCCACCTATCTGCCATGCCTTCAGTGCTTCCCCTCCATTCAGGGCATCAGAGATAACAGACATTCAATATCTTTGTTTCTAAGTGGAAGGGCAATCTGTGCATCAATGTGTGCATAATTTGTACCTATTAGATGGGAAATCCTTACTTTTACAAAATTGAGATTGAAAGAGACCACACAGTCACTTTTACTAATGGGTTTCTTGCTCTGTATGGCTCCTTAGGGTAATTTCCTAATTTAGAAACAAAAATTATACAACTTACAATTTAAATGATAATTAAAAATTATTCATTTAAGTGGCTCTTCCCTGTTTTCTCCATTCCAATGTTTTTTTTGTTTTTTTTTTTGCTGTTGTTTCATTTATTTGCTGATAAATTTAGTAGACTGCCTTGTACTTCCTGAGAAGGGCAAATGGTGTTTCAAAGGTTTTGCTTTGTGAACTTCAGACCTCTATGTATTTGCTATCTATTCTGAGCAACTCTAAATGATCCTCCGTGGGCCAAGGCTGTAGGAAATATAAAATTCTTGAAAGCTCCTTGAGGCTTGTAAACCAGAAGCTGCTAACCTTTGGCCTAATAATTTATGGAGTCTGTGCTAGCAGTTTTAGATTAGGAAGACATTTTTAAGTAGGATATATTTGATAATTGCTCTGTGGCTTGCGAATTCATCTGATGACAGGTAAACATCTTAAAGAATCCAGACAAGCTGATGACATACTTACTATTGGGACAGCATTGAGAAACCCCCTGTTTTCTCATTACTGAAATGACTATTTGGGGTTGACCATCCTTGGTCTTTGCCCGTGAAATGCAATACAATTTCCTTTGCTGAGGTGAACTGCATTCACAATGTTAGATCGTTCGAATTAAATCCACAACTAGTGGTAATTCATGACATTGTCTTATGGAGTATATTGTGGCTGAGGGTTTGGTTTGTTATAGATTCTCAATATCAAATTTTTAGAAATAGATTTCATGTAAAAGTATATAAGGGTATAGTTCCCCCCTTTATTTGGTTGGAGGAATATAAGCTACTTCCTACCTATTCTCCCCCAAGTGCCTCTAGATTACAGTTCAAATCTCTCTTCATAGCTTACTAGCTACATGATCCTGGGCCGGCCACTTAACCTCTGGTCACCTCAGTTTTCTCAGAGGTAATAATAGCACCTATCTCCAAGGAATGTTGTGATGATCAAACAAGATAATATTTGTAAAGTGATTAGCATAGTGACTGGTGCATAGTAGATGCTATATAAATGCTAGGTATTATTATTGTTGCTATTAAACACCATTATTATTATTATTAAAACAAACATACTTTATTTTCCCTGTGCTATCCCGTATTTTAAAAACAATACTTGAAAAGCAGTAACAACCACAAATCTTAGAACTGACTCGTGTTGATTTTCTGAGAAGCTGGTGCCCTGTTGCTGTTATAACTTTTTCCTAAATCTTTTTTATTCTCAATCTTAGTCATCATGGGTCACTAGCAGTCACTTGAGCCCTCCACGCCAGAGCCAGCTAGAAGGCAAAGAGGACATTCCAACAGGTGTATTCATCCATAAAGAAAATTTTACATAGCTTTCCTAAATGGTTTTCCAGTAATCTAGTATTTTTTTAAACACTTAAACCTCAAAATGTGACCCAAGATGCCTTTCTCCAAGAGGAAATGGGAGGGATACTGGGGGAAAAGATCTTATGTGTTATGGGTGTATATATATGGAGAGAGAGAGAGAGAGAGAGAGAGAGAGAGAGAGAGAGAGAGAGAGAGAGAGACAGAGATGGGATCTTGTAGCATCATGAACTTTTCTTGGTAATGACCTTATTGGGGCATTCTTCTTCTGCTTGTTTTTCATTTTTTCCCCAAATATCTGGGACAATTTACTTTTGTCCTGCCCAGTTTCATTTTTGTTTTCTTGAGATACAGTTCTGAAAAACAGACCTTAAAAAAATCTCATTGTATTTTAAATGGAACTACTTTGTCTTTAAACCCTAATCATTCTGGCTTTCATTAAATGGCCAATAATAGGCCCAACCCAAGCCACTATCACTCATTATTTAAAAGCAAAAGCAAGGATAACCATAAAGTAACATTAGCTAAGAACAAAAAAGCAAGATTAATCCAAAGATACCAGCAAACCCATAAATAGTCATTCTCTTCTACCAATGTACACAGTATCTGGGGACAGGTAGGTGGTAGACACAAACCTACCGAAATTTACCTGTGAGCCACATGAGTAGGAAAACACACAACTCCAGGGCAACCCCTGAGTCTAAGTAAGCCCTGGGTTTCTGTCATCTCTTTAGGTAGTAGTTGTACCATGAACCTTCTAGGTGATATTGCTCCTACTCTGAATCAGTTCATTATCTTCACTACTTTGCTGCCCTTGGATCACTAAAAGCTTTTAAGTTCTTTTAGCTAAAATCAACTAGCCCTGGAATCCCTAGAACCTCCTATGCCTGCTTTCTTTGTTATATGCTGAGGCAGCATATACACACTTTTAGTTAAAGGCAGTTCCATCTTTATCTAGGGATCTGCACAGTTAATACAGCCTTGATTATTTTAGGTTGAGAGGTTGTTGCCTCTTTTAAAGCCATAAAGAGCAATGTAAACAGGTGTTTCAGGGAGGCTCCCCTCTCTAAAGCTGTAGATGGCCTTGGAGAGAAAGGCAGCCTTTTCCATGAAGTTTTTCATCTACAGTGCAATAGTCTCCTTTCTTCCAATCAGCTACAGTTCTGTCACATAGTAGGCACTATATAAACACTTTTTCCCTCACCACCTGTCTTTCGAACAGCAGAGCTTTCCTTCAATCAACTCAGCTCTCTGCAACAGCAGCAGAGCTCCTAGTCAGTTTCATCTTTTGTCAATTTCTCACCTCTGTTGGCTCTTGGCTCCAAAGGGTTTTGTCATCTGTCCCTCTGACCTTGTGGTCTGAAGTCTTGGTTTCTCTCATTTGTTTCTCTGATCTCTTTCTTCTGCACCTGACTTCTTCAACTGTTGACTCCTGATTTTCTGACCTGGTTTTTGTTTTGACTTCAAGAACTTCAAAACAAAGAATACTTGCAAGAAATTACCCATTCCTAATTTCAATTGAAACATCTCAAATCCAATTTCTGGCAAATACGAATCAAATAGTTGACATACAAATAGTTCTTTGAGTCAAAGTTTCCCATTAATCTTCAAATCACTAAAAATAGATGTATTTAAATTAGACGTATTTATTGGATGTAATTAGATGCATTTAAATTAGAAGCTGGAATACAATGCATTGTTGCTACCTTTATATCTATTAATATCTCTCCATGTGAAGAGATTTTCTCAGAAACTTTATCTTAAAAGTTGCATTTCTCCCATTCTCTTAGCTTTGCTTGAGTTTCTGCAAATTGCATTTCTCAATTATATAAAATCATCATAATATTATATGTATTTCCTTTCAGAACTATGGGGACCAAATGATATAATGCATGTAAAATACTTCGTATATTTTAAAAGTCTTTACAAGTCTCAGTTGTGATTATTAGTAGTAGTAATATGCAGATCTTTTATCTACCAAGAACAATTTTTGGACTGAACAGGGTAGAAAAAATACGTAACAGGGAGTTATTACACAAGTACTTCTTGACCTCTATCTTGAATAAAATGACTTATTTTAGCACTAGATATCACTTTGGATAGAAACCATTACATTCATGATATCAGCAATTGTTGAAAATGTATATATCTGGCTAGAAAATTAGATGTACTAGGGAAAATTGTGCCCTAAATTTCCATCTACCACATTCAGAAAGCTTTAGCATTTCATTTTTTGAAACCAGGACAAAACCAACCAGCAACAGTGTACTTGTGAAAAATAATCTGTAGCTACTTGCTTCACATTATGGAAGAAACTTAGCTCTTTCAACCAGGTTACTGAATGAAATCTGAATGAGCCAGATGCTCTCTGAAATAGAAATGCTAGACAATTTGACATTAGTATTTTAACTTTGCAAAACTAGACCTTCTTAATCTTCATGATGTAAGCACAAATCTATTCATGACAGAAACATATCACAGGTACAAGCCTATATTCATGTTTAGCTTATTTATATGCTGAAAGCAGATGCCTCTTTCTCTCTTAATGAAAAGATAGCTTTGAGGGTGATAGCCCTTTATACCTTATGTCAGCTCTGTGTACTCAGATTTAGCCACTTCTGAAAGTGAAGCTTATAATGTCTAAATAAGTATTCTAAGAGGGTAATTTCAGTAAATTGAATGACAGTTAATGGACCTTTCTACTACTCCCTTTCCTTCATCCATTAGCATTACTTCCATGTTGGAGGTTTTAGCTTAGGGCAGATGTTACTATAGAATTCAAGAATGGCATGTCAAGATATCCTCCTTTAATCTCTTACCTCCCTGTGGCAATGACAGAAAAAAAATTCCAATCAGAACATAATAATAATACTAAATTTCCTCATTATGTTACATTTTGTAACAAGGCTCATACATTTAAAATATTTTAAAAGTAACTATTTCTTGAGAATGAAAATACAATATAATATAAATCTGTTTAAATCTAAAATGAATAAGGTTTCTGGTACTACATCATCTACTTCCCATCTTTTTTTAATCAAACATGTTTTTAGTTTTATCCTATTTTAGAAAATGTCAACAGAATTATGTCAAAAATTGAAGAAAGTATTAGCAACTCTTTTACTTATATATTCTGTGAAATTGAGTAGCAGTCTGCAGTCTGGTATAATCCATAGGAAACTGGCTTTGGAGATGGGAGTGCCTGTGTTCAAGTCTTTTGTTGCTGTTGTTCAAGTGTTTCAGTTACATCTGGGTCTTCATGAATCCATTTGGGCTTTTCTTGGCAAAGATACTAAAGTGATTTTCCATTTTCTTCTCCAGCTCATTTTATAGATGAGGAACTGAGTCAAACAGGGTTAAGTGATTGGCCCAGGGTCACACAGCTAGTAAGTATCTGAGGCCAGATTTGAATTTAGGAAGATGAGTCATCCTGACTACTGGCTCATTGCTCTATCCACTGTGCCACCTAGTGACCCATGTTCAAGTCTAGCCTCTGATATATTCTTATTATATGACCGTGAGCATACCATTTAGCCTCTCTTTGGCCTCATGAAACTCTATAAGACTGTAAGTTACTGAGAAACTTCTGATCTTCAAGCAGAAGGATTTTCCACACTAGGTGACCACACTGATAAAATCATGGTACAGATCAAAATGAATAAACAAACAACAAACAAACAAGAAAACTACAATTTAAAACAGACAGAAAAAACCCCCGAGATAAATATTATTTTTGTCTTTAGTGTTGGCAAAAAACCAAAATAAAACAAATAAAAAATCATTTCACTTGAAGACATGACTATTTTCGATTTTCAAAAGTTACTAAAAATGCCTATTAAAGCCAAATTGTTTCTTGGTAAACTGATGGTATGTTAAGATGAGCATTGCCCTTTCAATAGAGGTCATCAGGCTAACACAAATCCCTAAGAACCAAAATAGGTCAACTCTTCAGATCTCATTAAAAACAGTGTCTTTTAAATGAAAGAAGAATGATACAGAACTTATAGAATAAAGAAAGATGATGAGGTTTTTATGATATAGTTGTTTTTTGAATTGGATCTATAAAAAACAAGGATAATGCATTATTAGTCTTATAATCTTCACTTCAAAAAAGGGTCCTGAAATTGGAAAATGTCCTGAACCCTTTGACCTATACTTTATATTTTTAAAATGTTTATTGAAGAAATTGCTGAAAAGATGTATTTAATGTTATGAGCTGAATTATACAATGTGACTGAAGGGAAAATAAAACGGGCAAAGCATTGCAATAACCCCTGCCCTAACTCAAAATCAGTGTCAAGTTGGTGATAACTGGCTCAAACGATAGGGCCCCAGCCCCTGTCAAGATGCAAGGATGCCAAGGATAATAAATTTAGACGATGGTCCTTAAGACTCTCATTTTATTGCTCAGTATTTTGGCACATTCAGGGTTAAGTTAAATTCTTTATTTCTCATTTCTTCATCCTTGTTAGGTAATTTAGAAAGTACCTTCATTCTATTAGTCCTGTAGAGAACATGGCATTCTTTCATTAATATTATGTTGACTAATGATATATGTTTGAACCCCAAGGAACTGTGTTCTTTTGGCTGGAGTGTGGATTCCACTCACCTACTCTCTCTCCCTTCTCCTTGCCCATGTGCTGCCCACTGGCGCCATGGAAGCCATACATCAAGATCATTCTGCTAGCAACTCTTTTCCTCCTCCTCTTGTCAGTTGCAATAACCTTTGTCCCTGCTATGGGACCATGTCTGTAGTATACTATCTCCTCACCTCCATCTCTTTAAAATCTCCCTTTTTTCCCCTCCAAAACTCTGCTTAAGCATCACCCTCTATTTGAGTGATTTCTTGATTTTCCACAATTGCTAATGTCTTCTTCCCCAAAACTATTACTTTGCATTTATTTTGTGTGTTTTTGTTTATGCTTATTTATGTACACATTGTGTTCCTGTGTGAATATAAACTCTTTGAGGCTAGGGTCTGATGTATTTTTTTCCTTTGTATTCCCTGAACCAATTGTGATGCCAGGCACAAGGAAGGCATTTAGTAAATTCTTGTTGGTATCTTTACTGATTAATTCCACTATACTTACTGTCCCTCCCCCATCATTTTAAGGACCCAATCATATAATGAAAACTACATAAATTCTTATTTTGTAGAATTTTTTTGCTAGAGACATATAGTGGAGCACATGGTAAGCCTATTATATCAGTCCCTGTCTCTTTCTATACTTTGAATTCTCATTCTTGACTTCAGTAAGTCTCTTCATGCCTCTCTTTTTACCCAGATTTGCTTGCTCTCTGACCCTGTCCCCTTTTTCCTTGCTCCCTCTCCTCTCCTGTCCCCATTTCTTTTATAAGCAGATATGTTATAGGGATGATGATATGGCATGATAAGGAAAGATTAGAAATGATATTTTTAATATAATTTATCCATATATTAATATTAATTAATTATATCAATGTATTAATATCCACATATATGTTCTAATATAACTTATCCATGATTTATCTAATATAATTTTCCCTGCTTCATTCTTCTTATCTGTTTGGGGGGGTGGTTAATGATTTCTTGATGGGTTATCTATCTATCTATCTATCTATCTATCTGTCTGTCTGTCTCTGTCCATCTGTCCATCCATCCATCCATCCATCTATCATTTATGTTTCTATGGGTGAAGGAAAACTGGATTAAAATGAAAAAATGGAGAGGTTCTGGTTGGTGACTCTAGTATGTGAGTTGATGTCTTTCTCAACTCTATTTTTGAAGACTTGTACTAATTTAGTTTTCGACGGGATCTTTAACAAAAATGCCTTGAGTGCATCAGGGAGGAACTTGTTTTAGTAAAGAAAGGAGTCCATGAGAGCTTTAAAAAATCATCTCTTGATTTGTCTGGACTACAGCTAAGAGTGTAAGCAAGTAATATACCTACATTATTAGACTCAATTTTCCCTTTTTGCCCCAGAGAAAAGAAAATTTCAGTTAGAGGGGTGGAAAGAGGGGTCAGATTCTGTTAAGTTTTTTTTAGCTGTCAAATATGTGAAGGGCTATTACATGAAAGAGATGTTTGGCTTGATTTCTTAGCCCCAGAGGGGTAGAAGTTTCAAAGAAGTAAATTTACTTGAAGACGTTCTTGATTCCTCGCTGTAATTAATGCCTCTCCCGAAAAATATTACTTTGTATTTATTTTGAATATATTTTGTTTTCCTTTCCTGAGGCAAGGAAAAACTCACTAATAATAATAGTTATTCTAAAGTGCATTAGATTGTCTTGGAATAAAGTGGGTTCCCCCTCACTGAAAATCTTTAAATAAGTTTTGGGTTACTACTTTGTGGATATGTGGTAGGGAGGATTATTGTTTGGCTATGGGTTGGTTTAGATTGTCTCTGTTCCCTTTGAATTTTGAGATTATATGACTGTGATTATTTTTTTTCTATTCCATATTAAGTTTAGCCCTAGATTTCTTTATTACATAAGCTTTACTTTACATAATGTAGTACAAAAGGAGAGGGAGCTATTCACATGAAAAACAACAGCCCCAGAGAGGGATAGCAGTTAATGAAACTTTATTTTTACTCACAAGAGTAGGAGGAGAAAAGATGCCAATGGGGAAGAGTCTCAGTATGCAGCTTCCTTTGCCCTTAATATGGTCAGCATAAACACTAAATTATAAAGGAAGAAAAAAGACTTGGGTCTTTATAACGGGGAAGAATTTTGTCAAAGCATGTGGACAAATTTCCACTAAAATCTTGCTCTGATGTCTCAACATAGTGCGCAAGTCATTAAACCAGAGAGATTTGAAACTAGTTCAAAAATTAACCAAAGAGCTGGCAATTAACTTGATTCTTTGTCCTATACTTTTTGCAATTCACCATTATGTTGTGTTATTGTTGTCACTATCGAAAATCAGCTAAGCCATCTCTTATCCTTATATTTGAGCTATGGAATTCATACTGAAGCTGATTTTTAATGATTATTCTAAGTATCTATAACCTGTACTGTATCACATCATTAATAGTTTCAAAATACAACCAGCCAATCATTTATTGACTTTAGTAATCCATTGCTGGGAAGTAAGCATTTATACTAGATCACTCTTTTATGGTTATACTTTTTTTTTTCTTGGAACAGATTTGTGATTTCCCAGTGAGGAAATTCTTTTTTGAATGTAGATCAGCACTTTTTCTGTAACTTAGAGTTGAAGAGTGCTTCATGGGGCACTGAGAAGCTAAGCTCCTTGACTATGGTCACACAGCCAATGTATTTCAGAGGTTGAACTTGAATTTAAGTCTTCCCAATGGAGATCAGCTCTCTATTTTCTTTGCAAATTGACTCTGGTGATACATAGAGATGAAAGTTCTAATAAAAATTTAACAACTTCTCTGAGGCTACACATCCCAATTTATACCTACATAAATGAATCACTTCATCAGAGGATTGCTGCTCCTCATAAAATATATTTCAAAAGACCCCACCAGTGAGCTTCCAAGTAACATAACAATAATCCAGGAGATACAATTAGCTCAAAACAATAGCATTTTTTAAATAAGATGAGTAGCTGAAAAATCCCCCTTCCTAAACCTGGGGCATATTTGATCACAAATATAGAGTGTATACGGAAAGAATGGATTCAGAGTACTATTACAATGAAGCATACATATAATTGTCATATACAGCCAAAACAATTCACGGCTCCTACAAGGCCTTGATCTCCTTTCTCTTCTAGTAGTATCCTTATGTTACCACTTCTTAGGTTAGTTGTCTTTGCTGTGTGGGTCATTCATTGGAGTTCCCTTGGTCTACTACAGCTTGATTCTCATTTCCCAGGGTTAGTTCTCTTTTGAATCCATAGTCAGTTTTTTTTCCTCCTGTTGTCAGAGGCCTCGTCCTTAAACCTACTTCCTGCTTGATATGATTGTTGTCTCCTTTTCTGGGCTTCGAAAGAGAATATGTCTGTACTCCCTGCTGATTACATATACTCCAGACTCTTATGAACTGCTTGATGTGGGAAGGGGTTATCTTTTACTGGGCGAAGACTGTGAAGCCTCAGGTCTCCTTGGGGGAGAGGGAAGATATTCCTGTCTCTCCCCAAGAGGTAAATAGTATTTTGTTTTTCTTTTGTTTTCCTCATGATCCCTCCTAGACTGCTGGCTCTTCCTGAAAATTGACCTCAGAGTTTAGAAAACAAATTTTTAAGAAAAAAATACTCTAATAGATAAGCATTGGTGTGACCAATCTTTTAGGAGCCATGGTGAGCTGCCCTTCTTTTTCCATCAAGTATAATTTTATGTATTTCCTAAAGAGGTATCAGAGAATAAACACCTTGTTAACATTAAAACTGCATGATTGCATCTGTCTTTATACTTTAAGATTTCCTTATCTGTGATTATTTTCTGTTATTACTTCCTGAGCTAAGATAAACAAATTAGTCAGGGTTCAAATCCCAAAACTCTCTCACATAAATAATAAAATTTTACTTACATGATCATTTTGCCTAGGACTCTTTCAGACATTTATGAGCACAGTATAGCTTCTTTGCTCTGAATGAAAGGAGCCAGTTTTAACTTAGTTGATAAAAAAACCATTCTCTCTTTATTCATGACACAGCATTGGACTATGTATCAGAATTACTAGGTTCCAATCCCGACTTTGTTTCATCCGCTGTGATCTGGAGCAAGTCATTTCTAGGCCTCATGTTTCTTCCGTGTCAGAAGAGTAGATTGGAATTGATGAAGCCTAAAATCTCTTGCTTTTCTAATAATCTGGATAAATATTTTTTCTAAGAATAAGAAATTCGATGTTGGTAAGATTCAGTAAACTACTTACACTTCTATCATAGCCAACAGCTATCCCATCCAACTGCTGTCCAGAAACAACGTTCTCAGCATGAGTAATGGGGCCTAGTAAAATTGACTTGAATTAATCAGTAAACTCATTGCTTGATTTCCTGACGAAACTACACACATTCATTTGTGACTTGGAAGGCTTTACTGTGCTTCCTGTTGCTAGGGCCAGAGGAAGATCCATCTTCTGAATCATTTGGTAGAAAGTCTTCTTGCCTACTGTGATTATGGTCCTTGAATAGGCTCTGACAATACATAGCATGGGATGTGTAACGCTAAATGCATAAACTCTCCTGAATAATTCTAATAAACATAGCAGAATTTATACATTAAAATGATTTGTCTTCTTCAAAGTGGTCACCAGGGGAGACAATATAATAATTTTAATGATACTGTCATTATAAAAAAAAAACAAGTTTGGAACTTCTTTCAACTAGATTAAAGAATCGGTTATATTTCTTGAGCTGTGAAAAGCTTTCATTTTTTAAAGGACAGATTTAAAGCACCTAAAATATTTAACGTCATTTGAAAAATAAGGTGGGTGAACTAGGTGGGCCATATAATATTTGAAAAAATAGAATTCCTATTAAGCAACAATGGTTTGTTTTTTTTTCACATGTGACTCATAAATTGTTTCTAATGCCAGTTTCTCAGATGTTTTGGACAAGGCTATAATTATTGTAATAAGTGTATGACCTCTTACAGTCACTATTTTTGTGGTTGACATTCATATAGATATAGAATTTCTGGTATATTTAATGTTTAAACTAGTCTCATCACTTTACAATTCCCGTGCATGCAGTAGCAAATATTAGTGTCTTTGGGGGATGACAGCATCTCTAATGACAGGCAGCTAGATGGTGCAATGGATAGAGTGCCAGGCCGAGTCAGGAAGATTCACCATCCTGAGTTCAAATCTAACCTCAGACACTTACCAGCTGTGTGACTCTGGACAAATCACTTAACTCTGTTTGCCTCAGTTACCTCAAATATAAAATAAGCTGGGAAATAAGTGGCAAACCACTCTAGTATATTTGCCAAATGGCATCATGGAGAGTTGGACATGAGACTGAGCAGCAAATGACAACAACAAGCACCTCTAATAATTTATTCTTTATGAATTTTCCTCTTTTAAGGATTATGCATATTCCCTGAACAAAAAAGAGAAAGTATCCTCTTTCTGCTGCAGGTTTCAACTTTTCTTTTAACTTATGCCTACACATAAAGAAATATCCAGCTGTTTGCTGAAAGCAGTGATGCGTTTGTCTTCATGTAATGGCAAGCAAAGGGATTCATTTAAAAAAGAGTCCCATGTCTTCATATTTTGGGTTTTTAGTGTTTATTTTCAGTGGAAAACTGTATTTTGGATACAGCCTAGCTGGACGTGGTTTTAGATGACTCTCCTTCCCCTTTTATTCTAATCTTCAAACCCATCCTTTTCATGAGTCCCTTCTCTACTCTTATTTCTATTTCATGGTCAAAACTTACTATCCTTGAGGAAAAAAAAAACCTATTTTCACTACATCCTGAAATCCATTATTGTCCTATATTATCCTTCCTATCCTTCTATCACATACACATACACACACACACACACCTATCAGCACTTATTGCCTCTACTTCTTCATATCACTCTCATTTCTCAACCCTTTGCCATCTGGCTTCTGACCTTATTACTCAACTGAAACTCCAAAGTTATCAATGATGTTTTCATAGCCAAATTGATGGTCTCTTCTCAATCCTCCTCTAGCTTGATTTCTCTATTGTATTTAATATAATTTACCTTTGTCTCTTTGTAACTACAATGTCTTTTCTCCGATTTCATGGCTCTACTTTCTCCTGGTTCTCTTATTTGAGTTATCCTCGGTCATATTTGTTTGGCTTATTATTCAGATCATGCTCTATAATTGTGAGCATTTCTTTCTTGGGCCTGTCCTCCAACTCATTATAAAGTGAAATAATAACTATAAAAGCTTTTAGCCTAGCATAGTGCCTGGGACATAGTAGGAACATAATAAAAGCTTGTTTCCACTCTTCCATGCTACTATTCCCCCATCTTCTTCTCTTCTTTTTCTAAACATTCTCTCCTGGTGAACTTCACAACTCCCATAGGTATGATTATCATCTCTATGCATATAACATATAACTCATACACACACACATATATGTATACATATATATATATATACACATTTACACATATATGCAGAGATAGAGACAGAAAGACACAGAGACACACAGAGAGACAGAGAGAGAAGGAGAGACCGAGAGAAAGTCAGACCCACTACCTAGATATTTCAAATTGTATGTCCCAGAGAAATCTTGAAATAAACTGGTCATGGAGAAATACTTAAGCTTTCGTTTATTTGTGCTAACACACTTGTATTAAGCATTCTGAAAACATGCACTGACACTCTCCTTAAGACTGAAACATTTTTTCACTATATTTTCATTGTTCAGCTTTTGATCTTATCTTGTCCTTTGCTTGTTCCCCTGGAGGACTAGGTACAAGATACAAGTTGTCTTTATGTCTTCTACTTTCTTTGTCTAAATTTGACTTCTGAACACTGTTTGACAAGGTCTATGTAGCTTTCTAGTCTTTTTTACACCTTACTTCCTTTCGCCCACTCTATGATCCAGTAGCTTTCTTGCTGTTTTTTGAACATGACACTCCACCTTCTAATTCTGTGTGTTTTCCTGGCTGTCATTCGCTACTTCTTTATTTTCACCTCCTGGCTTCCTTGCTTTCCATGACTTCCTTCAAGTCTCAGCCAGAATTCTTCCTTCCACAAGAAAACTTTCATAATCCTCCTTAATGCCAGTGCTTTCTTTCTGCGTCTACGTCCGATTTATCCTCATATATCTTTTAGATACATAGTTGCTTGCTTTTGTCTCTACCATTAGAATGGGAACTCCCTGAGGCCGGGGACCAGTTTTGCCTTTCTTTGCCTCCCCAGAGCTTAGCCTACTACTTGATGCATCGTACATGCTTATTAAATGTGTGTTGATTTGACTTGACTTATCAAATATTCTGAACATGTTAATAGTTATGTACTAGCATTTTAATTCTCAGACTGACATATCATGGAAAAAAAATCTGCCTCTCCCTCCCCGCATTGTTTTTTTCATGTAGCACCTCTTTACTTTGAAAGAATTTAGGGCTAAACAAGTGAAGTCAAGATCCAGCACTGAAAAAGATGATAGATTTAACCTTTGAAAGCAGCATGTATTGTTGCATGGCTGTCTGTGTTTGAGTGGCACTAGCTTAGTGATTGAATTTACCCCCAAGAAACGACTTTGGTTGAGTTCTCTTGAGTTTCAATTTCTGTGGAGAAATACTTTAGGCTTTGAGATATAACCAAGTAAACTCTATGTGTGTAATGGGGTGATTAGCACACACTGTCCTCTTTTGATGAGATCAAAGCCTTTAGAGATGTATCTAAGAGTTATTGACAATAGGAAGCTTTATTTTTGGACTCTCAGTAGACCTCTGTACTGAAGTAAATGATAAATCACAGAAGTGAAAATTTGCTACTGCCATTGTTTCTCTCTGAGGAAAGCTCACTTATTGATTAACAATTTGGAGAATTCAATTTTCGGAAATTTGACTGGATAGTCAGAAGAAAGAGCAGTTTTGTTTCCTTTTGGAGCACTGGCTCTAATTTAACCCTTCGCCATTGCATTCTCTGACCATGTTCTGTGTTGGAAACTTTCCATCGCAATAGAAAATAAGCATGGAATAATCTTCACCCCACATAACTAACCAGTTGCCAAACTTGCCATTTCTACCTTTATGACATATTTCACATTTGACCTCTTCTCTCCATTCTACTCTTAAACTACCACCTTAGTTAAGGCTCTCATCACCTGTCTCCTACATTACTGCAACAGCCTCCTAATTGTTTTCCCTCTGTCATGTCTTTCACCATTCTATTCCATCCTGCACCAATACATTTCAAGGGAATTTACAAATCAATTTCCTTAAGAACAGGTAAAACCACTTGACTCTCCTACTCAACTACTTTCAGTGGCTTCTTATTGCCTCTAAAATAAGATATAAACTCTCCTACTTAGATTTTAAAACCAATCGCAACCTAACTGCAAACTACCTTTCTACTCTCACAGGATTTACTCTCCCACACAATGCATTCTATCTCTTTTCTACATGCCTTAGCGCTAACCAGCTTCCTTGTATGCAATTCCCTCCCTCTTTACCTTCCCTTCATGGAGTTTCTCTCCTCCTTTAAACTGTAGCTAAAGTACAATCATGAAGCTTTTTTTGATTCCCCCAGTGTCTTCCTTCCAAAACTTTTTTTTAAATCCTTTGCGTATATTTGTATTTATTAATTTTATTATTATGTGATATATATTATATATTTTATATTTATGCTGTATGTATTATATATGCATTTATATATTTATTTATGAATTTGTCTCTCCTCCAGTATAATGTAAATTCATTGTGAGTAGGAATTGTTTCTTTCTTTTCTTTTCTCTTTTTACTTCTATCCCTAGTACCTAACACAATACTGTGCACATAGTAGGCACTTAAAATTCTTTTGAAAGAGGTGAGTGATTGAATAAGGGGAAAATGAGAGAAAGGCATGTGAGAAAATTAGCCTAATCTTTTTTGACTTATCTATGACTGAGGGTAGAAAAAATGAATTAATCTCCTGGCTAATAATTCAGTCAAAAGCACTTATTAAGTCTCTTCTATCTATAAGGCACTAGAGATACAAAGTCAAAAAAGAACCTGTTCCTGCTTTCAAGGAACTTAACCATTAGTTAGTCATCATCTCACATTATACTTGCTATTCTGGAATCATTTTTTAATATTCCTTTTAAGTCCTAGTTACTTTAGTTTGTTTGCTTTAACTTTTGCCTGCTTGCCTATCATATAGTTTGTAGAATATCTTCTCCATTGTAACACACACACACACACACACACACACACACACACACACACACATGAAAAAAAGCATGAATTTTATACCGATGATGCTGAATGCATCTCTGGATAGTATTTGCTGGGTTCAATTGATTGAAAAGAATAGGACAGTCAGAATTGAGGAAAATGAGAAAACACAAAATGCTACTATTGTTCCTTTAATAAAGTGATGATTTAATATTTACTCCTTACTTCAAAATAACCCACTCAACCTTCTTCTCTTCCTCTCTTCTTTAAAAATGATTAAAAGGTACATTGGGAATAAAGTCATAGTTGGTTGTGGGAAGCGTTCCAGGTTCCTTTGAACTCTTCTCAAGGGCTGCTTACTGCAATTCAGTTCAATAAATATATTTCTTTTATAGTCTTATTTCATCATATTATCAGTAAAACCACAGATCCAGTCCTTATACTTGGTATCATGGTTATCTGAGTATATATCCCATCCTTCACTAGATTGTAAACTCTATGAGGGCAGGGACAACGGTCAGATTTAAAGCTTTCATCTTTCTCAGCTCTCATAGAGTAATTGGAGCAGATGAACAAAAAGCTGTGCTATAGTAGATTTAGAATTGAATAGGCAGTCAGAAAATTTAGTCTTACATGGGTTCTGCCACTTTCTAGCTGAGTTTATGATCACTGACTTGTAAGGACCTGACCTGCTGTCACCAAAACTTCAGGTATTTGCATGTATCATCCACACTTCCTCAACACATCTTAAATGGTGCTTTACTTTAAACTTTGAGGTCAGTTGATCTGCTATCATTATCATTTACCTACCTGGGAAATAGCTTAAGAAGTCAATTCCTATGAAGTACAGAAATGTGAAATAATCTTTTAATAACAAAAGTTAAGCAATTTCCTAAATTGATTTGTCAATTACCAGGGTAGTCTATGTGAATTGTATTTGGGTTCCTGCAATGTTAGGAAAGGACATTTGTTGTTGTTAAAGGTTGAAAAAATCATGGGTACACATTTCAGGAAGTTTTTAAAAAAAATAATTCATTTTTAGGTGGGTTTGAACACTTGAGCAATTCTAATATGTAGGTGAACTCTAAAGGAAAGATGTCTGAGTTTATTCTGTCAGCAATGACTAGGTATTTGGAATAATCATTAAAGGTTTAGTTCCTTTTCCATCCAGAACCACTGTATATTAATAGTAGAATTAAATCCTATAGGAATACTTTGTCAAAATACACAGGTTAAAGTGGTTCACACCCATAAGCCCAACTGCCAGGTAAACTAAGGCTGGCAACACCTAAGTTTAGGAGTTCTGAGCAGAGTCACAGTTGTCTTTTTCCTAAGTTCTGTATTAACCTGGCTAAAGCCCAGTTTGCCTAAGGAAGGAAGAAACCCAGGTCAAAAATAGAGCAGAAGAAAGCTCCCATGTAGATCAGCATTGGAATTAGGCCTGTGTGTAGCCCTTCCACTTTCAGCCTGGTTTAGATAGGAAAACCTGGTTGTAGCAACAACAACAAAACCTACAACAACAACAGTCCATCCATCAAAGTTTATTAAGTTTTTTAATTAACTTATTTACTTTTCCAGTAAAAGGATGTATCACTGAATATATTGAAATTACAAATAAAAACCTCTAAATTTATTTGGTTTCAACTTTTACAATAGTATGAAAGCGATTTTGCACTTTCATACAATTGAATTATATTTGTATATCTGTTCATATACATATAAATATGTAATTCATACATATACAATTATATTTGTATATCCATTCCTATACATATGCTACATAGCACAGTACTTCATATATACATATGTATAAATACATTTTTTCCCAATACATTTGCTTCCCAATTTTGTCACCCTTCTCACCAAATATAACATTTGGAAAGAGTTCCAGTTCAAATCTTTAATAATTAGCTAATTTTTAATGTATTATGCAAGAACATTTTAGAACATTGGAAAGAGCACTGAAATGGGAATCAGAAGGCCTGGCTTCTTGTCTTGCCTATGCCACTGACTAGCTTTGTGATGATGATCAAGTCACTTAATCTCAGTCAACTGGAATGCAAAAGTTTTTTTTTTTTCTGTACAAATTCCTAGAGTTCATATATTCACCAAATCCTTCAAAATTAATGAAGTTTTCACTAAAATCCAAAGGGTAAATATAATTCTTGACTAAATAGACACTTGGAAATTCCAGAAAACATCTTTTCTTTCTTTTGAAGTTGAACACTCCAGTGCCATTCTAAAAAAACATAAAAATGAAGAATATTGTTCCCAACTTTTCTCTGTTTACAGCATGTATGAGGGAAGGAATGGAAAGTGAAAGTAGCTAGCAGAGAAGAAAAATAATTATGAGATATATTCTTTTTCATCTTTGGATTGGGGAAGAATAATGAGATATTATCTACTTGGTGAAGAGAGGTAAATGAAAAGAAAAATATTCCTGGTGCTTAACCAGTGCTTGATAATCAGTGTGGTGTGTTGGTTAGAATAATAGATGTGGTTTCAGGAGAGAACTGGGTTTAAATCCTAATTTTAGCACTTGACAGCAATATGATCACGAATAAATCATTTAACCCATCTAAGCTTCAGGAAACTCCTTAAATCCCATGTATTAAGTTGTAAATAGATTTCATTGACATCCGCAATGTGACATTTAAGTCCTTTCTTAATGAAGCGCTCGCCTCCCTTTCCTATTTTATGTAATAATACTCTCCTTGACACACTTTTTGTTCTTCTCAAACTGGTCTCCTAGCTGTTTCCTGAACATTCCACATCTTTTTATTAACTTCTGTACAGTGTCCCCTACATCTTCAATGGCTCCTTCACTTCTGCCTGAAAAAATCCCTGGTTTCCCCCAAAGCTCATCTCCACATGTTATTTCCCATATATCTGCCTCCTACACACTCATGCAGTCTTTGGGGGCAGAAACTCCTTCCTTTTATTTTTTTTTAATCCCTAGCACCTAGAACAGTACCTTGAGACTTAATTGGAGTAAGAAGGAGGGTTCAGACCTGTGATTTTATCCCTGTGTGGAGTAGCTGCTGTGGAACACCAACGTCTAGGAACTTGATTGGGCACTAAGAGTTTTAGTGACTTGTTCATATTTATCCATTAAGTATGTATCAAAGGCAGGAGTCCAACCCAGGGTTTCTACCAGGTTTCTGCTACATCTCTCATCTTTGACGTAGGAGGTAATTAATATGTATTTAACTCATTTAAGTGGTAGAGTTCTAACACCGGAGAAATCAGAGGTCTTTGGTATAATGCATTGGTTATTATTTGGTGCCTCTTTTATTGATTCCCTGTGGTCAGGAACCTCTGGGAGGTTTATAGATCACATACATACATACACACACACACACACACACACACACACTCACACAAATACACTTCTTAAATTTAGCTTCATTGTTGTCAGATGCAGCTGTTCTCTGCCAATGAAAAATGGTAGTAATTATTTTTAAGCATGATATTGGCTGTAGACAAATAATATATCTTGGGGAGAATATTTTAGGTTAAATTATAAGGGTATAGTTTAGAAAGATGCGCCTTATATGAACACTGCCTTAGGTGGTTTTTCTAAAAAAAAAACTTTCCAATGGAAATTACTTAGGTCATGCTGATACAAAAGCAAGTAGATATCTAGGGATATAATTAATCTATGCCTTTGGGTATAGATTTTGGAATCTTAATTTGGGAACTAATGGAATCCTAAAAATTTTTTAGCCAAACTCTTATTTAAAATCAATGAGTTCTGCCATTTGAAGAAGTTTCTTGACAAAAAGTCTCATGTATGGCCATCAGTGGAACACACTCTTTCTGGTTCTTATCTTGTCTTAAATTTAACATCTCCTTTAACTGAATGTATGCCAGTACTCAGGACAGTGTTGAAACATCCTGAGACTAACAGTCTAGTCTAGCAAAATGGATTGTTAGCTCTTACTCAACTTGTAGTCATGAACCCTCCTGTAAAGGAAGTTGTGCCAGAATTGGGCTTATAGATATCCAAAGGAAGCATGATATCCCTAGGTGCTTAGATTTCAATGTTTTGATCCTTTATGAGAAAGGGATCCACGAACCACAGGTCAGTGAATTTGACTTCAAAATCAGTCAAAATTCTAGAAGGCATTGTAAAAGAGATCGTAGGTGTACATTCAGAAAAGGAAGCAGTTATCATAAAGGGACAGTTTTGCTTCATTAAGATAGGATGACAGTCTAACCTCAATTTATTTTTTTGCAGCATTAAACAGATTAATCAAAGAAATTCAGTAGAAAGAATCAGCTTGGATTTCATTCAAGAATTTAGTAGAAATCTTTTATGTTATGCTTGTGGGGGAAAATGAAATATAAGCTAATTGATAATTCAATTAGATGAATTTATTGTAGGATACATCTTGAAGTGCTTATCATTAATTCATTAAACAAACACATAAGCATATATGATGTGCTATGCAATGTGGAAGGTACTAAGAAATCTACAGAGATGAATAATACTCTTTCTTCCCTCACTAAGCTTTCAATCTAGTTGTGTATCATGACACTGTTATTTCCTTTTCCTTACCATTCAAACTACTAATTTGTAAATGTTTGAACCAACAGCAATTGCTGCTTGTATATCAGTGAGTCAGAATTAAGAGGAATCTCGGAAGTTATTAAGGGTAGTTATTCTGAAAAGATGGAAAGGCCAGAGGAGGGCCACAGTGCTCCATCTATACAAAAGGCAGCATCAGATGCTAATGTGACATTCTGTTTGTGTTCTCTGACCATTTTATAATATGTCATTGCTCTCTCCAAGTGACTGATAAATGTTTGTTTATAAAGATGATAATGGTTGTTGGGGATGGTAATCATGCACATGCACAGGGATTCAGGGACATCATTCTCTACATTAAAAAAACCCTTTTTTATATGTGAACACACACGTGCGCACATGCATGTGCACCCCACACATACACACACGCACACACACATCGATAGATATATAAATAGCTATGTCCAGACAGCTGCCAAGCTTATCTCTCTAAGGCATACATACCATGCTTGGCCACATTTAGGAATCCTCTTACTCAACCTCCAGCTTAAATTTTCTCATATCTTGCCTTCACACACTTTATGGTTCAGTAAGATTATACTACTAGGTGCTTCCTAAATTTGTCATTTCATCTCTGGCCTCTGTGGTTGCACTAATCATTTTCCTTGCCCAAATATTCCCTCCTCATTTCTACTTTGAACAAGGTTTAACATTCCTTGAGGAACAGTTCATGTACTACCTTCTCCATGAAGACTTCCCTGATCCCCAAGATATTGTCTCTTTCTCTATCCTAAAATTACCTTGTATTTACTTATGTGTGTACATGTTTCATCTTTCTGGTAGGATATAAGTTCATTAAAAGGAGTGCCTGATTAATTTCCTATCTATGTATCCCTATTATATTTACCCAAACTTCTGACCTGTTGAGATTCTGTTGAGTTCTGATTCTTCCTATTTGTGTTCTCCAGCCACTTTATAATTTTATAACATGTCATAAATTTATAATATGTTTATAACATGTCATTATAACATATGACATTCTCTCTTTAAAAGTAATTGATAAATGTTTGTTTATAATGATGATAATATTTGGTAATGATGGCAACCATACTATGCACAGGGCTAAGTTCTGAAGTCACCATTTTCTTTATCTTTTCATTTATTTTTAAAAGTTATTTTAACTTTAATAGTATCTGGTAGCATAGATGACAAAGGTGGCTCTATGAGATCCTAACGCAAAATACTGAAATTCTGACCAATAAGACAATTGCATAATTTTAAGATGATGCAAGTTCCTCACATAATATCAAACCAATTTGAAATTTTTGCTTTAAAAAACTTTCCATCCAAGATAGCTATTTAAGCAGCTGCTACTGCTTCCTCAGGCTCCCAGCTCATTTCAGTCTTCTACTTAATATAAGTTTACCTTGTACTTGTCTTCCAACTCCCTTTTGACACTGGAATATTAAATCTTTTGATTCTGAAATGGAATGGAACTGCATCAGAGAATACTTAGATAGTATACTGCAATTCAGAGGCTGTGGCAGGAAATATTCCCTGGAAAGAACAAGGCAGAGGAAAGAGAATATTGCAGACCCCTATTGCCTTCTTGAGGGCAAGCATTTACAGAAACTGTGTTATATGTACTGTCTGCTACACTGTAGTTGCTCAAAAGTGTGTTGTAAGAATTATAAACATGGAAGCTAGTATTTTTCCCCAAGTTTTCCATTCTTGTCATATCTTTGATTGTGGGTAGAATATCTTTCTCTAGGACCCAATATAAACTCCGTAGATTTAGGTCTCTATTAAGATCATTAATTCATTTCACAGATTTACATATTTGAAATGAATAGGGACTTTGTGGTACTTCCTGACATGTTATGAAGGACTAGGCTATTTGCTTAGTATTTACTTTTTGAATTAATTATATTGGTGGTATTTCTTCCTGCCGAAGGACTAAACTGATTTAAATGGGGCTGCAAACAGCCTTGACAAGCAAGTGGAAAAATTCTGCAGCCAGAGTCCATGTTTTCATGAGAGCTTTAGAAATTGCTAACAAGGTAGAAGGCTGAAAATGGAGATTCCAGGAAAAAAAATCCACCACCTATTATCATCATTATTCATACAGTGTTGCAATAACTCCACTGACTTGAAAGTTTTCTAAAGTATAAGTGAGACGCAGTACAGGAGAACATTGCTGGAGTTAAGATTGTATATTCTAAGATTGAATCTGTATAGTACACAATTTTCTGAACAACCTCTATTCTCACCCTAGAACTCACCAGGGAAATTGTGACTAGCTGGTTCTACCTTTTTGAGTGTGTACATGTCTTTTTAGGAGCATTTCATGATATTGTTAAAGTATCTTCCCTGGATCTTGCTCTCATACAACATTTTCCCCATTTTGTCTATTTTATGCAAACTTTCTTTTCTCTCTCAACACAATGAGCTTCTTCCGATATCCTTTCCAAAGTCAACAAATGTTCCAAGGAATTCCAGTGGCAAGGCTTTGAAAGAGGAAGAGATGTTTATGTATATTCAGTTCTAGACCATAATATTGGCAGTAATAACATATTCAGTTCCAGAATCCAAAATTTAAGAGGAAAGTGATAATAAACTAGAGAACTTCCAGGAGAAAGCAAATGGGATCATGGGGAATTTTGTATTTATGTCACATGAGAGTAATTTGAAGAAAATATCAATGTTCAACTGTCTTCAAGGGTTTGGAAACCTATCTTATGGAAGAAGGAGTAGACTTGGGCATCCTTAAAAGGGAGCATGTTCTCTCTCATTGCAGTACTTCAGACAGAGGCTGGATGATGTCTGCTTGGGTGTATTGTTGCTTGCATTACTTTCTTGTTTAGGTTGAACTAGTTGGCTATTGAGCCCTGTT
Source organism: Trichosurus vulpecula (assembly GCF_011100635.1). NCBI lineage: Eukaryota > Metazoa > Chordata > Mammalia > Diprotodontia > Phalangeridae > Trichosurus > Trichosurus vulpecula. The sequence goes on along the minus strand of NC_050576.1, from coordinate 89,950,722 downwards.
CTGAAATTTGATGACTTTTATTTTAAATAAAATCTTTGCAAGGCCAGTTTTGAGTGAGTGTAGGAAAAATACACCATTTGGGGAAACTACGATGGAGTTCCTGAATAGCTGACAGTGTGGAAAAAGAAAAAAAAAAGAAACTGCAGATGTTCTTGTGCATATGCTTCAGGCTCAACTTCACTTTGGGGAAACCATGAAATTACTGAGGATGTGAAACTTCACTTGGTTCCCTTGTTTTGAGGATGATTATAATTAAGCTAAAAATATGTCTCTAAAGATTGATCTGACCTTTTTTTTTCTAGTACTTCTCTGTCAAGGGAATATATGGGAAGCATGCTTCATTAGGTCTACCTGGACATAGATAAAAATATTAGGAATCTTACATGCCTTATCTGTACATTTCCTTTTCTTCTTGTTTTGCCTCTTTGACAATTGTCTGACAATGGGTAATTTTGGTTGGTGAAAGATTAAGAGGAAGAATGTTCCATGCTGCTTGATAGGTGGTCATCACTTTTTTTCTTTTGCTTAAATGAAGTGGAGAAGACAGCTAGAATAAGCTTTTATCATTAGGAAAAGTTTATTTACACATTTCTAATAATTAAAAGTGCACAGTTTAGTAGTACAGAATTATAAAAAATTAGACCTGACAAGGAATTTAGTCATTAGCCCAACCCCCTCATTTTATACTTTAGGAAATGGATATCAAGAATGTGAAGTGATTTGTCCAAGGTCATGTAGATACTTAGTAGCAGAATTGGGATTAAAGCTCATATTTCCTCATTCCTGGTATAATATTGTTTTCATCATAACATTCTATTTCCAAAGAACTGACTGTGAGAAACACTACAGAGAAGCCTTTCAAAAATAAGCTGCATTTGTATCTAAAATGTGTTGAAGCTTAGAAAATTAGCTTTTATTTTATTTATGCATTCCTGGGGAAAAGGACTAGTTAAATGACCGTGATCAATAGGCCCCCTTCCCACAACCCAATTGATGGAATCATAAAAAGCAAGGGACAGAAAATAGAATAAATAAATGAGAGGAAGTATAAAGAAGGGCTTATACTCTTTTTTTTTTCTTTGTGCAGTTTGAAGAAGTTTTTAGTCAAGATTGAAGGAATCAAAACAGCCACTTATTGTCCACTGAACATGCCACATCCCCTGGGGGCCGTACAAAAGCCAGCTTGCTAGCTCTAGAGTAACAATTGGGGCATATAGCAACTTCAAGAACTATTCAAATGTTGGTTAGTTATAAATGAAAATCCTAGCCCCTAGGAGGGGATTGCATTTTGCGTTTCTTCTTTGCCCCCTCCAGAATGCAGCAGAAGGATTTTCTCCTTCCCCATCCCAGTTGGGCCTCTTGTATTACAGCTACTCAACTACATAGGGAGAAAGATAATTGTGACAGCTCAAAACAGAGGAACTCCTGACCAAATCCAACACTCATTTTTAATAAAAACTCTAGAAATCATAGGAATAATGGAGTTTAATATAGTAAATCTTTATTAAGCTATTGTGTATCAAGCACTTTTGTATATCTCAACATATCTGAAATCAATCAACAAGCATTTCTTAAGCTCTTATGAACCAAGCACTGTTCTAGTTGAGGAGCATACACAGACAAAAAGGAAAGCATCCCTGTCCTCAGGAAACTTATGTTCTATAGGTAGAGATGTATGTAAGTATATAAAAAGTGTACACAAAAAGAACTACAAGATATTTTGGGTGGAAAGGTACTAGTAGCTGGAGAGTTCATGAAAGGATTCATATAAAAGATGGTGCCTGAGTTTAGCCTTGAAGGAAGTAAGGCATTCTAAAAATTAAAGGTGAGGATGGAGTATATTTACATTATCAAAAACAATCTGTGAAAACCAAACAGATGGGAGACGGAATGTCATATGTGAGGAGGAACAAGAAGATTGGCTAGACTCAAGAGCATACAAAAGAGAATGCTTAATAAGGTTCAAAAGGGAGATTAGTCTAGGTTGTGAAGAACTTTCAATGGTAAACAGAGAAGATCGTATTTTATCCCATAGACAATAAAGAGCTACTGAAGTTTCAGTGCAAAAGTATGACATGGTCAGACCTACACTTTAAGAATATCTTTTTGACAGCTATTTGGGCAATGGATTGGAGAAAGGAAAGAATTGAGGAAGAGAAATCAGTTAGGAGCTATTGTAATTGTCCAAGTGTAAGGTGAGAAGGGCTTGAACTATGTTCCAAACAACTCCTCATTTTGACTTCCCTATTTGAGTTCATGGTACCACTTTTCATGAATGTAAATTAATTTGTGATTTACTAAGTGCTTTAAATTCATTGTCCCATTTGGTCCCCACAAGTATCTAATAAGGTTGTTATAGCAGATGATGTCTTCATTTTTACAGAAAAAGAAATTGAGTCACCACTATACTAAAATGTCTTGCTAAGGATCAAAGCCAGTGTCTGAAATAGGACTGAAGACTATATGTCTTCTGACTACAAGTCCCACAAAATCAGAAATTCTCAATGTAAAGGTACTACAGAGGATTAAACAATCTGTGATTGAACAAAATTCTTCTATATAACATAACTGAGGAGCCAAGATGGCGGCTGGAAAGCAGGGACTTGCCTAGGGCTCTCCCCCAGGACTCTCCAAACACTGATAAAAAAAGGTTCTGAACAAATTCTAGAACTGTATAACCTATGAAATAGCAGAGGGAAGCAGGGCTCCAGCCCAGGACAGCCTGGATGGTCACTGGGTAAGGTCTATTGCCCTGTGCTGGGAGCAGAGAGGAGCTCAGCATAAGCCACACCCGGACCAACCAGACAAGGAGCCAGGCAGAATAGGCCCTAGTGCCTATTCTGAGTCAGTGAGCTGTGGCAGTTACCAGACTTCTCAACACACAAACACCAAAGACAACAGAGAAGGTTAGTGGGAAAAGCTGCGCGGACAGAGTGAAAGGAGTTCGTGGTTCGGCCAACTCCCCTGACGCAGCAGAGGTGGTGCTGCTCTGAGAACAGAACTACAGCTGCAGTTGCTTCTGGCCCCAGACACACCTGGTGGGAGGAATTAAGTGGCAGATCAGAGTGGGAGTGAAGAGCCTGCTTAAGATCTGATTCTCGGTCTGGGTTGGCAGTTCTTGGGGGAGGAGGAGTGCTGCTGTGGCAGAGCTTGCTGTGTAGAAATTGCCCTGAAAACAACAGCACATCCCCTCAAGCTTGGGACAAAGTACTCTACAAGCAGTCAGCCTGACGAAAAACTCAAGGGTTGAGTAGTTGGCTGGGAACATGACCAGGCAATGAAAACAGACTCAAATTCAGACTCAGACTTTGGAATCTTTCTTTGGGGACAAAGAAGACCAAAAGAGATAGCCAGAAGCAGTCAACAAAGTCAAAGAGCCTACAACAAAAGGCTCCAAGAAAAACATGAACTGGCCTCAGGCCATGAAAGAGCTCAAAAAAGATTTGGAAAAGCAAGTTAGAGAAGTAGGGGAAAAATTGGAAAGAGAAATGAGAGTGATTCAAGAAAACCATGAAAAATAAGTCAATGACTTGCTAAAGGAGACCCAAAAAAATACTGAAGAAAATAACACCTTAAAAATAGACTAACACAAATGGCAAAAGAGCTCCAAAAGGGCAATGACGAGAACAGTGCCTTGAAAGCCAGAATTAGCCAAATGGAAAAGGAGGTCCGAAAGACCTCTGAAGAAAATACTACCTTAAAAATAAGATTGGAGCAAGTGGAAGCTAGTGACTTTATGAGAAATCAAGATATTATAAAACAGAACCAAAGGAATGAAAAATGGAAGACAATGTGAAATATGTCCTAGGAAAAACCACTGACCTGGAAAATAGATCCAGGAGAGAGAATTTAAAAATTATTGGACTACCTGAAAGCCATGATCAAAAAAAAGAGCCTAGATATCATCTTTCAAGAAATTATCAAGGAGAACTGCCCTGATATTCTAGAGCCAGAGGATAAAATAGAAATTGAAAGAATCCACCGCTTACGTCCTGAAAAAGATCCCAAAAAGAAAATTCCTAGGAATATTGTTGCCAAATTCCAGAGCTCCCAGATCAAGGAGAAAATACTTCAAGCAGCCAGAAAGAAACAATTTGAGTATTGTGGAAACATAATCAGAATAACCCAAGATTTATCAGCTTCCACATTAAGGGATCAAAGGGCTTGGAGTATGATATTCTGGAGGTCAATGGAGCTAGGATTAAAACCAAGAATCACCTACCCAGCAAACCTGAGTATCATGCTCCAAGACAAGATATGGTCTTTCAATAAAATAGAGTACTTTCAAGCTTTCTCAGTGAAAAGACCAGAGCTGAATAGAAAATTTGACTTTCAAATATAAGAATCAAGAGAAGCATGAAAAGTTAAACAAGAAAGAGAATTCATAAGGGACTTACTAAAGTTGAACTGTTTTGTTTACATTCCTACATGGAAAGATGATCTGTATGATTCATGAGACCTCAGTATTAGGGTAGCTGAAGGGAATATATAGAGAGAGTGGAATATGAAGGGATGATATCTAAAAAAATCAAATTAAGGGATGAGAGAGGAATATATTGAGAGAGGGAGAAAGGGAGAGATAGAATGGGGTAAATCATGATGCATAAAAGTACCAAGCAAAAGCAGTTCTGTTGGGAGAGAAGGGGGGGCAGGTGAGGGGGAATGAGTGAATCTTGAATCCCCTGAGGAGGGAATAACATACACATTCAATTGGGTATCTTACCCCACAGGAAAGAAAGAGGAAGGAGATAAAAAAAGGGGGATGATAGAAGGGAGGGCAGATAGGGGGAGGAGGTAATCAAATGCAAACACTTTTGAAAAGGGACAGGATCAAGGAAGAAAATTGGATAAAGGGGGATAGGATAGGAGGGAGCAAAATATATTTAGTTTTTCACAACATTAGTATTGTGGAAGGCTTTTTCATAATGATACACTTATGACCTTTGTTGAATTGCTTTCCTTCTTAGGGAGGGTGCGTGGGGAGGGAAGAAGGGAGAGAATTTGGAACTCAAAGTTTTAAAAGCAGATGTTCAAAAAAATAGTTTTGCACGCAACTAGGAAATAAGATACACAGGCAATGGGGCATAGAAATATGTCTTGCCCTACAAGAAAGTAAAGGAAAAGGCGATGGTGGGGAGTGGGGTGACAGAAGGGAGGGCTGACTGGGGAATGGGGTAATCAGAATATATGCCATCTTGGAGTGGGGGGGAGGGTAGAAATGGGGAAAAATTTGTAATTCAAATTCTTGTGAAAATTAATGCTGAAAACTAAAAATATTAAATAAATAAATTAATTAAAAAGTATATAACATAACTGACAAGTTACCATGTCACCATTCCTGGAAGACCTCTGATGAGGGAAAAACAAGACCTTTCTTAGGAATCCATTTCATTTTGGTATTCTCATAAATCTTACGGACATTGTTGTCACATAAGGAAAATTCTGTGTGACTTGCATTTTTTGTTAATAGTTGTTCGCTATGAGTCCGACAAGCACAATTTTTCCATGTGAGCCCAATATTCTAACCTATTTAACTCTTTAGATACTGTATCTACCAGTAAACATGTTGTCTATACCTCCTCCTATAGCTTCATGTCATAAAAAAGTTAGAGAAGAATGGTATCTAAAGGCAAACCCTAGAGACATGTTTAAGCTACCATAATTAATGACTTACTCTTTGGGTCCAGACATTAAGCCAGTCCCATATGTATTTAGCTGGACACTGACCTAGCTCACATATCTCCATATTTTCTAAAAAGAATACCATGTTGGACCTGTCAAAAACTTGATTTAAATCAAGGTAAACTATAATAATATCATTTCTCTGCTTTCCTAGTGTAATGATACTATAAAAATATAGTTTCAGTTGGAATGTCTAGATGAAGCTAAGCTGTTTTTTTAAAAACATCATTGCTTATTTTTTCTAGATGTTCATTAGCCTTAGACATACCTTTAATAATATATTCTAATATTTTGCTAGGAATCAAAGTCAAACTCACTGAACTTGAATATATTACTCTGTTCCTTCTTTTGGAGGGGGGAAGAGAGGCAATTGGGGTTATGACTTGCCCAAGGTCACACAGCTAGTAAGTGTCAAATGTCTCAGACTGGATTTGAACTCAGATCCTCCTCATTCCAAGGCCAATACTCTATCTACCATGCCACCTAGCTGCCCCTTTTTTCTTTTTCTTTTAAATTTATTTTAGACTCAAATGCCAGAACACAAATACAGGAGAAAAGAAACAAAAACGTATCATAAACATGTATTGGAACATATAGAAAGTAAGAAAGAAATAAAAGCATGTCGTGTGCATAGCAGAACATAAGAGATGATTCAAAATATGTAACAATAAACTGTCATTTCAAGAAAGCCTATATGATAAATAATACAGTTCGTGTTGAGAACGGTCTGTCTTTTCCTTACTTCCTTGTAAGATTTCTTTTGTTCTCTGATGTGCCCTTTTTACTTTGTTTTTCCCTGCCCACCCCACCCCTGCAGAAGGCTACAATTAAGTTTGGATATATATTTAAAATTAAATCAGGGTATTTGCCTTTCCCAACTCAGATGCTCCCTTCCTCTTCTCCACAATGTCAAGTGCTAGCTTGTATTGACTATTTCTATACTACTGTGAGTTGCTTCTACTTGTAATTTCACAATTCTAGGTGAAACTATAGCATATGAGTATATGCATGATATAAAAAGATAATTATTTAACCATCTCTTTTTAATTTAGGCCTAGTCAGGTTTTGTTTTGATCTACAAGGAAGGTGTAGGTCCATTTTAATTTTATTTGTACTTTCTTGCCTGTGCTTATTGCTACCTAACTCAAATTGTTTTCTTGCTGTACTGGGATAGACAAAAGCAGCATGGAATTTATCAGAGACATGGAGTGATAGTAGCAACAGATTTCAGATCAGAATTTGAGTCTAACAATTTATAGTTTGGAGACCTATAGGAATTGGTAGTAACACAATCATATAATATTTTGTAGTTAGGGCACTAACAACAAATAAAATGCTGGAATTATATGGCACTGTGGACTTACTGCAATCTCCAGAACTTCTAAATACAATTTTTAAGCTAGTATGGTATGACAGGAAATTTTCTTAATTTACTATATTACTCTGAAAGTATGAGACTGTGCTCAGCAGTGAGTTTAATATTGTTGTTCAAGGAAACTGAAGAACTAAATGATACTTAAGAAGAATATAAAGAATGTTTTATCTGTTTCTAATATTAATTTTGACTAGAATTCTTAAAAAAAAGAGGAAAAGAAGTATATGCACTGTGATCTGATGAGACATCTAGACAATGGAGTTTGTTGGTGAATAACTGGAAATTTAAGACAAGATGTCTTCTTGGTCAGAGGGAATCTTTGAAATGGTACCGGAAACATACATTGTTATCAGAAAATCTATTTTGCATTTTGTAAATCCTGTTTAGTTTTAAAAATTTAACATGTTTAATCTGAGACCTGCCTCACTCCTAAATATGATAATAATTTTACTAATCCTTTAAATCAAATATATCTCCCCCTTAAAATATTACTTCTGAAAGAATCTTTCTCCAGTGCAGTTCCTGAATCAGAAGGGTAATGGAACTGTCAAAACAGTTAATACAATATTTGGTTTAATAGAAGTATAGGTAGAGGCAGCTAGGTGGCACCATGAGTGGTATGGAGGCTGCATCAGGAGAAAGACCTGAGTTTTGAAACCTTCTTTACATGCTTATAAGCTGTATGAACCTGGACAACTCACTTTACTTCTATCAATCACACCTTTCTTTATCTGTAAAATGAGAATGATAATAGGACCTACCTGTCAGTACAACTGTGAAAATCAAATGGGATGATATTTGTAAAGGGCTTTGCAAATTTAAAAAATATACATACCTATGTATGCTACAGAAATATAATAATATATATACACATATGTATACATATACTATATATATAGAAAAAGAAAGAATATAGAATATAGAGAAAAAGAATTCCTGATATAAAATTTGTTAAAGCAATCAGATTTTTCCCTGTTCTTCCCTTTTGTGATGCTAAGACCATCAAGCCTCGCCTTTGAACTTGTGGCAAACCTTTTGCTGTCTTTGTCTTGGAATATTTCTCAGCTATTTCTCAGCACTAAGACAATCAGGAGTCATTGACTTGTGTATGATGTGATATTGGGGATGGGGAACTTTCACACACCCAGCCTGGGTGAGGTCGGAGCCCTCAGGGCTCAGAACAGGATATAATTGAGGGGAACTTGGTATTTGACTTTTGGGGCACACTCATAGAAGGAGTGTTGACTCTGGGCAAGCTGTAACTGCCCCCAGCTTTGTAACCCAGATAGATGTTGGTGATTCTCTGTTAACCATGAGTTGTGATTTGAATCAGATAAGGTCTGTCTGTTGATGTCTGTAATTTCAGTTTGTATTTGCCTTGAAGTTCAGGGGGCTGATCTTTTCCCCTTGAACTAAGTGACTGATTATATATATATATATATATATATATATATATATATATATATGTGTGTGTGTGTGTGTGTGTGTGTGTGTGTGTGTGTGTGTGTGTTTGATTAAACTGAGATTGTTAACCCCTTAAATTTGCTTTCCTTAGAAAAGCAGATCAAAGAACCTGTGTTAGCAGGCCTTTTGTGTGATGGTTGTTGTTGGTCTTACACAGCCACAATATCTGCTAGCAAATGGTTGCTACAAGAATACATAGAAATACATAGATACAGACAGATAAATAGAATATATAGAAATAAAGATACAGGCATACAAAATGATAGAATATACAGAAATATCTATATGTAAGTACAAAATAATAGAATGTATAGAAATACAAACATCTATATTGATATATATTCTATCATTCTGTAATATGCCCATATCAAGAAAAAAAAAGAAATCCCATTATACTCTGTAAGTTCAGGACAGATGACATCAGGATTAATATTATGATCATTTTTAGATGACAATTTAAGAGGAACAAATGGAGTGAAAGGAAAAGAGACGGGTCAGAATGATAGGGAATCAAAGACCAGATTATAAGTACAAAATGGTAAAAGAGATAGGGAATGTTTTGTTTTGAGAACAATAATCTTATTATGGGCATAATTATGGTTTTCAAACACTCAATTCCATTCCACAAATGTTTATTAAGCAATCAGGGAGTCAGGCAACTAGCATTTAATTTTTGTTGCTGTTTTTGTTCAGTCATTTTGGTCACATCGGACTCTTTGTGTTCTTGGCAAGGATACGAAGTAGTTTGACATTTCCTTCTCCAGCTTATTTGACAGATGAGGAAACTGAGGCAAATAGTGACTTTCCCAGGGGCACACAGCTAGTAAGTGTCTGAGGTCAGATTTCATCTCAGGAAAATGAGCCTTCCTGACTCCAGGCCCAGCACTTTATCCACTGAGCCACCTCGCTGCCCCTAGCATTTACTAAGCATCCACTCTATGTCAGTTCTGTGCTAAGAACTGGGGATGCAGGGAAAGGCAAAAAGATAGTCCCTGTTCTTGATGTGCTCACAGTCTAATGGAGGATACAACATGTAAGCAGCTATGTGCAAACAGGATATGTACAAGATAAACTGGGAACAATCTCAGTGAGAAAGCACTAGTATTAAGGTGCAACCAGAAAGACTTTTCTGTAGAAGGTAGTACTTTAGCTGAGAATTAAAGGAAGTCAGGGAAATTAAGAGGCATCGAAGAGGAGGAAGAGAGAGGGTTCCAGGCTTGAAGGAAAGCCAGTGAAAATGCTCTGAGTAAGAAGATACAGTGTCTCGTGTAAGGAGCATCAAGGCAAGTGTCACTGGATCATACAGTATCTATGAAGACTAGAAAGGTGGGAAGGGAACAGGCTACAAAGGGCTTTGAAGGACAGAGGATTTCATATTTGATCTTGGAGCCAATGGAGTTTATTATATTGGGGGTGGGGGGAGTTATATGGTCAGACCAGCATTTTAGGAAGATCAATTTGACATCTGATTGGAGGATGTATTGGAATGGAAAAGAATTTGAGGCAGGAAGACAAACCAGTAGGCTATTGCAGTAGTCCAGGGGTGAGGTGATGAGTCCTTGCACTAGGGTGGTTGCAGGGTCAAAGAAGTGAAGAGGGCATTTACTAGAAACATTATAAAAAGTAGGAATGATAGGACCTGACCACTGATTGGCTATGGGGAGTGAGAGAGAGAGTGAAGAGTCAAGATGACCCCTAGCTTGTAAGCCTGGGAGAGTCAGTTAACAATCAGTCAACAAATGTTAATTAGGCACTTAACTATGTACCAGGCACTGTGTTAAGTGCTGCGAATTAAAAAGAGAGAGAGAGTCTCCACTCTCAAAGGACATCTCAAGGAAGGTGGTGATACCTTTTAACACTAATAAGGAAGTTATGAAGAGGGGATGGTTTGGGGGAAAAGTTTGAGTTAAGCTTTGGATATGCTGGGTTTAAGATGTCTATGGGACATCCCATATAAGAAGCTTTGTAGCAAGGTGGGTAGAGTACTGGGCCTAGACTCAGGAAGACTCATCTTTGGAAGTTCAAATCTGATCTCAGACACTTATTAGCTGTGTGACCTTGGGCAACTCACTTAATCCTCTTTGCCTCAGTTTCCTCATTTGTAAAATGAGCTAGAGACAGAAATGGCAAACCACTCTAGTATGTTTGCTAGGAAAAAAACCCAGTAGAGGTAACAAAGAGTAGGACACACCTGAAATTACTCAAGAATAGCAACAACATGGGATATCCAGTTCAAGATATCTAAAAGGCAGTTGGAGCTGGGAGACTGAAGGATGGAAGAGAGATGAGGCCTGGACAAGTACATCTGAAAGTCATCTGCATAAAAATGTTAATTGAGACCACCTAATATGTAGATGGTAATGTGCTAGGTGCAAGGGTTACAAAAATTAAAACTGCATAGTATGTGCCCTGAAAGGGCTTACAATTTGCTAGTTGGTGTAAGGAAAAAGAGAGAATTGAGGATGTTAAGTGCAAAAATAACTATAATACAATATACATTGTGACCAAATGCATAAGCAAGCACAAGCAGAGTGATAGGAGTTAGGAGGATCTTATTTAGGTACTCTGATCAGGAAAGGCTTGAAGTCAAGGAAGATCCAGCACTTAAAATGAGCCTAGGAATATGTATAAGCACACAGGGTGGGGAGATGCTGTTATGCAGAAAAGGTCTTGTCAGAATAGTATCGAGTATTAAACCTCAAACTGAACTAAGTTTGAGATACATTCAGAAGACAATAAAAAGCCACTAAAAAGTTACAAAAGGTATAAAAGGATCATAAAATAACATATAAAACAGTGCTAGAGAAGATATGAATGTAACAATGACAACACATGTCAAAGAGAAGGCAAATCTCTTGTTTTATTTGCTTTTATTTTCTCTCTATGAAAAATTACTTTTGAACTGAGAAGTGTAGACTAACCATAGTTAACATCTAGTTGAAATTCAAGACAAGTTAGAAGATGGTCCAAGATTATTTAGCTCACCTCAATGCACTCAAATCACCAGGTCTATGTGAACTACATACCAGGGTACTGAATGAACTTGTCAATAGAATTGATGACATACTTATGGGCGATCTTTGAAAGATGTTGGGATCCTGGAGAGCAAGTGAGTTGTTATAAGGCTGAAGCAAGAAAAATGTCTTTACTTCTCCCTAAAAAGTTAGGGAGGGTTAGAGATTACTATTGCATTATTCATATTCCTGGTGTTTAAAAGTGCACGGTTAACTTTCATTTCCTGTCCCCAAAGTTATCTTGGAGTGGGCAGGATTCCTTTCTCTGAGTAGAAAAAAGCAAACCATGAATCAAAACTTTATGCACTGATCATAGATCATTTTGACTTGTCAGTATTAGAAGAAAACGGCTTTTTTGCCTGTTTTGTAAACCATACCTGAAGTTTCCAAGCTCATTCTATACTCTTAACCTGTTATGAACATAATGATTGCAGAGAGGCCATTGGTGTAGAAATCTTGGGACATTATAAATAGAAGAGGCCCAGGGTTTGCCTAGCAATGTGCAATTTTTCAACAAAAAATTGTATTCTCTGTTGTTCACAATTTAGTATAAAGAAACAAAACTAAGGAGACAAAATATTATAAACATTTTCAGTTGCCTCGTGTAATTTTCTTTTGAAGATTGGTTTCAGAATATTTAACTTTTTACTTTTGAGATAGAATATCAGTAAATACCAATGGCTTGCAGTGACGTCCAATATCAAACAGAAAATCCTCTTTTTTAGTATTCAAAGCCCCCCACAATCTAGGCTCCCTTGATCCCAGTCTTCCTATACTTTACAGCCTGCCACGTATATTTTGATCCAGCAACACTGGTCTCCTTGCTCTTTTTCAAACAAGACATTCCATCTCAGAACTCTCAGAATTTTCGCTGACTGTCCCTCAAGAATGAAATGTTCTCCTTCCTCATCTATACCTCCTGCCTTCCCTAGCTTGTTTCAAGTTCCAGCTAAAATCCCACCTTCTAAAGAAAGCCTTCCCAATCCTTTTTAATTCTAGCGTTTTCCCTCCATTGATTACTTTCTATTTATTCTGTTGATAGCTTTTTGGTACATAGTTGTTTTCATGTTGATTATAAGCTCCAGGGAAGGACTGTCTTTTGCTTTTCATTATATTCACATTGCCTTGTACATTGTAGGCCCTTAGTAAATGTTTACTGAAAGACTGCTGTTATCTCCCTGGCTAGGTACCATCTCTCATCCTCATCGTCATCATCACCATCACCATCATCATCATCATCATCATCATCATCGTCATCATCATCATCACCATCGTCATCATCATTCCACAGCAACAACAGCAACAGCAACAATGACACGTATAGCTATATATGTGTGCAAAATACATATGTATGCATGGATTCATGAATTTATTCCTATATGGGTATACATGCACATGCACATGTACACAGATATAGATATACAGATTGAAAAGTGCAAGAGGAGAAGTAGTGTCTAAAGAGGCAAAGTTGTAAACAAACGAATTAATATTTTATCCTTATGGCAGTGGGAAGTTAGTGGAGTTTTATTTTTATGCATTGTATATGTATTTGGAATATATAAGCATATACACACATATGTAATGTGTGCAGACATATATATATATATATATATATACGTTTAGAGTTTTTAAATATATACGTATATACGTATGTGTGTATGTTTTTTTCTAATTTTCTTCTTCTTCCCTCCCTTCTTTTGATTCTTCAAATTCCCTGTGAAGCTTTAACTTCTTTTCTTTATATGAAAAAATGCTCTAAATCACTATTGATTAGAGAAATACAAATCTAAACAACTCTTAGGTACCACATCTCTCCTGTCAGATTGGCTAACATGACAAAAAAGAAAATGATAGATGCTGCAAGGATGTGGGAAAATTGGAACATTGTTACATTGTTGGTGGAGTTGTGAACTGATCCAGACATTCTGGAGAGCAATTTGGAACTATGTCCAAAGGACTATAGCATGTGCATACCCTTTGATCCAGCAATACTACTTCTAGGGCTATACCTCAAAGAGATCACACAGGTGGGAAATGGACCAGTACGTACAAAAATATTTATAGCAGCTTTTTTTTTGTAGTGGCAAAGAATTAGAAATCAAGGGGATACCCATCAATTGGGGAATGGCTAAACAAATTGTGGTGTATGAATGTAATGGAATATTATTTTACCATAAGAAATGAGAAGCAGATGAACTTCACTGTAACTTGGAAAGACTTATATGAACTGACGCTGAGTGAGGGGAGCAGAACCAGGAGAACATTATACGTGATTACAGACATATGGTATCTGTAAGGACTAACTATGATAGACTTAGCTCTTCTCATCAATGCAAGGTTCAAAGATAGCTCCAAAAGACTCATGATGGAAAAGCCTATGTATATCCAGCAAAAGAATTATGGGGTCTGAATGCAGAGAAAATTTGGAACTCAAGAACTTGTGGAACTGAGTGTTGTAAACTAAAAATAAAAAACAAATTTAAAAAAGCTTTAAGTCTTCTGTGGCTCTTGGTCATGCTTATCCTATACTTTTCACCTTCCACAATAAATTTTATTTCCTTGATTCTTAAACAATAACTTACAAATTAAAAAAATGATTTTATTACTTAAATAATTCTTGAGAGTTGGACTGTTTTTTTATATTTTTGTTGTTTGGCATTTTTGCAATTTGAATATTCTTACATATGTTTGTTGCTGTCACAATTGTAGGAATGTATAAAATAGATCTGTTTTCCTTAATTTTCATAATTTATTTCATTCATGAATATATTCACTTCTGCAAAGCATATATATATATATATATATATATATATATATAAAATTTGTAGTTTGACAACTTTAGCAAAATTGCAGGATATAAAATAAACCCACACAAATCATTGGCATTTCTATATATAAGTGATAAAGCCCAACATTAAGAGATTAAAAAAATTCCATTTAAATAACTGTAGACAGTATAAAATATTGTCTGTCTTCCAAGAGAAACCTGGGACCTATGTGAACACAATTATAAAATACCTTTCACACAAATGAAGTCAGATGTAAATGGAAAAATATCAGTTGCTCATGGGTAGGCAGAGCTGATATTAAAAAAAATGACAATTCTACCTAAATTCATTTACTTATTCAGTGCCATATCAATCAAATCACCAAAAATTATTTATCAAGCTAGAAAAAAATAACAAAATTCATCTGGAAGAACAAAAGGTCCAGAATATCCAGGCAATTAATGAAAAGGAATGCAAGGGAAGGTGGCCTAAACATACCAGATCTAAAACTGTATTATAAAGCAACAATCATCAAAACTATTTGGTACTGGCTGGGAAAAAGAATGGTAAATCAGTGGAATAGGTTAGGTCAGACCTGTACAACTTGTAACCTTCTTCGAGCCATAGATAGGTTAGACCAGAGCCAGACAGACAATGGTTAGTTGCCATGGGTCACCTAAAAGCTGACCAAAATCCTTTGGCAGGCCACAAACAACCTGCCGCTTTATGTTGTTTAGGCCTAGGTTAGGTACATAAGACACAGTAGTCAATGACTATAGTAATCTACTGTTTGATAAACCTAAAGAATCCAGCTTCTGGGATAAGAACACACTATTTGACAAAACTGCTAGGAAAACTGGAAAATAGTATGGCAGAAACTAGGCATAGATCAATATCTTATACCATATACCAAGATAAGGTCAAAATGGGTACATGATTTAGACATATAGGGTAAGACTACAAGCAAACTGGGAGAACAAGAGATAGTTCATCTGTCAGATCTATGGAGAATGGAAGAATTTATGACCAAACAAGAGACAGAGAACATTATGAAATGCAAAATGGATAATTTTGATTACATTAAAATGAAAAGTTTTTACATGAACAAAGCCAATGTACCCAAGATCAGAAGGGAAGCAGAAAGCTGGGCAACAATTTTTTACACAGCCAGTGTCTCTGATAAAGGCCTTATTTTTTGATATATAGAGAATCGAGTCAAATTTATAAGAATACAAGTCATTCTCCAGTCAATAAATGGTCAAAGGATATGAACAGGCAGTTTTCAGAGGAAGAAATTAAAGACATCTATAGTCATGTGAAAAAATATTCTAAATCACTATTGATTATAGAAATGCAAATTAAAATAACTCTGAGGTACCATATCACACCTATCAGATTGGCTAACATGACAAAACAGGAAAATGATAAATTTTGGAGAAAATATAGGAAAATTGGAACACTAATGCATTGCTGGTGGAGCTGTGAACTGATCCAACCGTTCTGGAGAGCAATTTAGAATTATATCCAAAGGGCTATAAAACTGTGCATGCCCTTTGACCCAGCAATACCACTTCTAGGTCTGTATCCCAATGAGATCATATAAATGGGAAAAGGAATGACACGTACAAAAATATTTGTAGCAGCTCTTTTGATTGCCAATAATTGGAAATTTAGGTGATGCCCATCAATTGAGTAATGGCTGAACAAGTTGTGGTATATGAATGTAATAGAATACTATCGTTCCATAAGAAATGATGAACAGGTGGACTTCAGAAAAGCCTGGAAACACTTACGTGAACAAATGATGAGTGTAGATTGTATATTGGAACAGCAACATTGTGTAATGACCAACT
Organism: Trichosurus vulpecula; assembly: GCF_011100635.1. NCBI lineage: Eukaryota > Metazoa > Chordata > Mammalia > Diprotodontia > Phalangeridae > Trichosurus > Trichosurus vulpecula. The sequence goes on along the minus strand of NC_050576.1, from coordinate 89,934,566 downwards.
TTGATAGACTTAGATCTCAGCAATGCGGTGACCTAAGACAATTTCAAAAAACTCATGATGGAAAATGCTTGTCTACATCCAGAGAAAGCAGATAAAAGTATATTATTTTCTCTTTTCTTTTTTTGTTCCTTCTTTCTTATAATTTTTCTATTTGGTTCTATTTCTTCTTTACAACATTACTAATATGGAAATATGTTTAATATGATTGTATATGTATAGCCTATATCAGATTGCACATTGTCTTGGGGAGAGAGGAGAATATGGGGGAGAAAATTTAAAACTCAAAATCTTATAGAATTGAATGTTGAAAACTAAAAATAAGTAAGTAATTAAAAATAAATTTGTAGCTTGAGTTTCTCCTTCTTTCTTCCTCCTCCTCCTTGTTCATCCTTTCTTCTTTTCCTTCTTCTACAAGTCCCTCTCTTGGCTGATCACAAATTATTTTTTTTTTGGTTATTAGACATATGAAATTTTACCATCACATATCAGAGTACTTCAGGTATTTTCTTCTTCTGGATTTAAGGGATTAGTGCTTTCTTGTCTGAATTAAAATGATCTGCATCATGTTTTTATATTATTTCCTGTAATATGATTTTTGGTCTTTTTATATATCATGTTTTCTGAGATTCTGAAATTATCTCTGCAATACCCTGCCTTTTAAATGTCAGTTCTTTGGCATTTGTAGAATGCATGTGTTATCTTAGTATTTTTCACTTTTATGTCTCTGGCCAAATTTTCTTTACATTTAGTATTCTTATATTCCAAATAAACCATTATATCCTTATGAGATTTTACCCTTTGGAGGGGATGTCCTTTGACCCCTTATGTTCTGTATCATTTTTTCTGTTTTTTATTTTTAATTTTGCATTGATTGTTCCTTTTTCCAATATAAATTATTTCCAAATATCTTCTTTTAGATATTTTATTCATACAGTTCAGTTGTACTGTGGTAGACTTGCTTTTACAAAGATCTGAGTTGAAATCCTTCTCCAGTCACTTACTAGCTATTTGACCCTAGGCATGTTATTTAAACTCTCTTAGTCTCAGTTTCCTCATATGTAAAATGTATAAAATTAGAATAACTAATTCACAGGATTTTGAGGATTAAATAAGATAACAAATGTAAAGCACTTTGTAAAACTAAAAGAGCTAATATCATCATCATCATCATCATCATCAAATCAATATCTCTTCCTTGAACCAGTCTGAGTTTCTTTCTCTTTAAACTCCATCATCCCTGTGGTGTCCCCTGAAATTTTTTCACAGCTAATTTTGATTCATTTTATTTCATGGTAGCCTAACTTGTTATAGTGCCCTTGCATATACCTTAGTTTTCACTTATTTTTTTACTTTGATATAAATTTCTCTTGGTTTATATGCTTGTGAACATATGTCTCTGGTGTCCTTTCATACTCTTTGACTCCTCTTTTCATTACTATGGTTTTCTGAGGGTAAGAATCTTTAGTCTTCTGTCATTGGAGACTGTGGAGTCCACAGTGCATGTAAATACATGGAGATCCTTCTCAGCATCTAGGACAGAGTTTTTTTTAACCTTTTTGTGTTATAGACCCCTTTGAAATTCTGGTGAAGCCCTTAGACCCCCTTCCCTCTCTCTCTGTCTCTTTCTCTCTGTCTCTCTGCCTCTCTCTGTCTCCGTCTCTCTCTGTCTCTCTACACATATATTTGCATATTATATACATATTTTATATATATATATATATATATGTATATATATATATAATGCATAAAAGAAAACACACAGGATTACAATGACCACTGCCAATGGAATCATCATTAAGATTTTTTTTTCTAAGTTCATGGAACCCAGGTTAAGAACTCCTGCTCAAAGAGGAGACTAGTGGCCCTCTAGGTTTTAGGTCTTCTTTCACTGTAGTCAGAAGCACTTTCTCCTTTGCATTGTGCTTTATGCTCCTTGCATTATCCACCACTACTACTAGCCTATTGCTTGCTTTTTCTCTGTATGGCTGGGAATAAATGTCTTCCACCTCCTTTTAGGAATTCAGGCTGAAACTACCATGCGGGATTGAGAAGTGTCAGAGATTGCTAGAACCAAACATACAAGCCTATAAGGTTAATTTAATTTACTTCACCCAGAATTCAAAGGTAGGAGGTGCAGATGCTGAGAAGGATCTCCATGTATTTACATGCACTAGAAACCTAGGTGTCATCATCCACTCCTCACTCTCTCTGATCTGCCTTTCCCAAGATGTTGCCAAACTTTCTGTACTCTATATTTGTAGTATCTCCTATCTTCCTTACTACTATTGTGTTTCCATCATCTTGCTTCCATCTGCCTTTTGTGGACAATTCTAATTGTAAAACCTTCTTCTTCATGTTAGGCTGAAATGTGTTTCCCTCAAATCTCCAGCTATGTAGCCTAATTTTGTTTTGGAGACCTGTAGGAAATAAGTCTAATATCCTTCTTACAAAACAATTATCACTTTCTTTTGGAATTACATGAAATCAGTCAATACTTGGCAAAAGAAAAAGAGGTTTTATTTACCTACAGCCATAATAATGGGTACTGAAAAGTGAAAATGTTATTAGTTCAAATCCTATTAAAAAATGAGTGACTTAGCTTAATTGCAAAAGTCTATTTTGACATATAAGCACAATTTCAAAGTAAGAGACTAAGAAAATGTAATATGACCTTTATAATTCATTCTGCATACATTGTCAAAACCTATACAAAATGCAAATTGCCATGTTTCTATTTATTGCATTATTTTCATGTCTATAAATGCAAGGTAAGTATTTAAACATATTTTAATTCTGATTATGTATGTATAGAAAGACATAGAGGTAAATTTGGTTTAATCATTATTTTTTTAAAATTAATGTCATGAGTAAATTAACATATCATTTTTTCTCCCCAAAGTGACTAATATGAGGGATAACCTATCACTTTTATTTGCCTACTAGAAAAAAAATAAAATTAGCACATCTTCCATTTTAGGGCCATATTTGATATGGTGATTTGTTTATTTTTTCTTATATCAGGTAGAGCTATAACTAGATAGGGTAGAGAAGACTTTGCCTAAAGGTGCTGATAGCATTTGTTGTCTTGCAGTAACATGGAAAAACTGTACTTAGCATCTAGTTATTAAGAATCATTGGCTAAAAATCAGGAGTTACACATTTAGTCCTGTAAATGGCCACATCCAAGATGAACATTTCCTCACTACTGTACTCTATAGTCAACTGAAATAAGACTACATCTCATGTACCCTGATATCAGAGTCTATTGTGCCTCTTGTCAGGGGCACAAAATTGCTAGCTAAGGTCATGGCCCAGAAGATTGGGAGAAAAATTCCACAAACTGTAAAGTGCATTTTTATGTACTGATTGGCGAGAGTTGAGTAAAAATTTAATATCATTTAAACATTTTTTCTACATGTTCTATATTATCAACTTTGTTAAAATGACGCCTCACTCCTATTTATTTGAGGCTTCTGTGATCTGAAAATATGAGAATCTAAGGTCTCCTTTCCACTAACTTTGAGAGATTTCATTCATGTTTTGGGTCAGGGGTATTCAGTAAATGAATTATTAAAATATCTTGCTTGTTAATATGACTTGAGGAGTGTGTAACAGAAATCAATTGAATGATCCTGAGAGAGGCTTGTAAGGCCTATGGGTCTTCAGTGAGGAGAATAAAATTTTAAGAAATAAAGACATAGAGTAAATTATTGTGTATGTTTCTTTTGTTGGGGATAACTAAAAATTGAAAGGCAGTAATTTAAGTAATTGTTTGCTTATCCTGACAGATATGTAATTTCCATTATAGTCAGCAAGGCAAAAGATTTATGGTTATGGTAAAAGACCTTAAGATAAGAGAGAAAGATGGTATCATAATCATGTATGTTCAGATGTGTGTACAGAGTATGTACAGATAAATATCATTAAAAGAGAAAATTGAATAAGAATATTTGATTTGGGAAATGTAATCATGGATTAAAGAACAGTTAATATTAATTAAGGAAAGCTTCTTAGACTTAGAGGAAATACAAGATAGCTTTGTTATTGTTCAGTCTTTTCAGTCATGATGGTGATTCCACTTGTGGTTTATTGGCAGAGATACTGGAGTGGTTTGCCCTTTCCTTCTTCAGTGGATCCATTTTGTCTGGCAATCAGAAGTTAAGTGACTGAGCCAGGGTCATACAGGTAGAAAATGTCTGAGGCTGGACTTGAATTTAGGATTTCCTGAATCCAGGCCCATTGCTCCAACCACTGAGCCACTGGCTGCCTTCAAGGCAAGGTACCTTAATATTATCTACAGGGTGTTCCTAAAGTCTGGACACATAGGCACAATTGTATATTTTCAAGACAGGAAATGAATGAAATTTTCAACAATTTATTTAATTGGAATATTAACAAATAACATCTTTAATATGATTTCCATCATTTGTGATACAAAGGTTGATGTGCTTTGCAAGATTCACGTGAACTTGATGCAATAACTCCACATTGCTGTCAATTTTAGTGCATTCACTCTTTATGTGTTCAATCAAGCATGTTGCATGCATAATTTTCATTGAGTACACCTTCTCCTTTAGCATACCCCAGCAAAAAGGAGTCCAAGGGGCTAAGGTCCATTAATATTCCAAATATTTCAAAATATGCATTTTTCCTATGTGTCCAGACTTTAGGGATACCTTGTAATTCCATCCTCTACATTAAGGGACTGTAGGGATACAGTGAAACATTTGGGATCATTGAGACTCAAGGACCCCATCTAGACAGTCTTTCCCTTCCCAAATACCAGATCTTCATATGACTTATAACTATTTTGATGGCCTTCCTATTGCAAAAATTTCACATCGTGTCCCTTTATGACTGCATCAAAACTATACCAGGACTACATAACCTGCCAGTTTAAATATTTAAAAGAAAAATCAGTATTAATTCTTCTGTCATTTACTATAGTTTGGGCATTCTTTCTCTGGCAATATAAAGGAGGCCAGAGACAAGAATTAGACGAGATGGACAAATATGGATATATAATGATCTGTCTTGTTAGGGGAAATACTCACTTTTATGATATAGCACATTCTGTGGAATATTTTTTAAAATAATGTTATCCCAAGGAAGTAGAACCCTGTATGTGAATATTTCCACTATCTTCTAATCATAAAATCATTGCCACCTGCTCCAATTCAAAAATGTATGCTCTACAAATACACTGTTATACTGATGCTCACAGTATGTACTGAATTTAGAACACCATAAGCTTCCCCATACATCATTCATTTTTAATTCACATAGTATCTTGCCATTCAAGACTCTAGATCCATGTTCCATTCACTGCATTTCCATCAGTTTAACATACAAATTCAATTTTCATATTTTAAAATAACATTTTCTTTTATAACAATGTTTTGTACAGAATCTAAAATACAAACTTATTTGTGGTTATTCATTCTCTTACCGAAGAATGGATTGTACATGTAACCAATTTGGAAAAGAACAGTTCATAACTCTTTCTTTCTTCCTTTCTTTCCTTCTTCCTTCCATCCTTCCTTCCTTCCTTCCTTTCTTTATTTCTCTTCCTTCTGCTGGGGTGCTTGGGTGCCTGTGCTTGGACCCCAGTTCCAAAACCACAGCCAGTTCCAAAATCACATCTCTCCCTTGCCTTAAACCACTGTCCCTAGCAGTTTCTTTCTAGCAAAACAGGACAGCATGCCCTAGCAAAGCACTTATCTGTCTTCCTGATGCAGTGGCCAGCTGCACCTATAGAATTTATTAGTTCAACCAACTGTGTATGCACTGAACTGACTGTGCCCTGGGTCATAGAGATATTTACTACTCGCTGAGCTATCATATGCTTGCTAGACCTAGACATATGTATACTCTCTTGCATTTATCTTGTCTAACAAGACATTGATGGGAGTGGCCTGGGTATTTCCCTGTCAGCCCTGACTGTTAGTTGACTCAATGATGTTTCAGGACTAAAACCACACCTCCATGAAGCCCCCTTTGGGCTATTTCCCAGTGAACTCTGGGTAAGATACCTGCACAGTAGATACAAAAAGTGCATGTTCCTTTAAGAACTGACCAGTCCCACACCTTAACCACTCCCTAATCCCACCCCCAAAACAACTAATTAGCATATTTGGCACATGTTTTACCATAGAATATCCTATATAATTGATACCTGTATCCCCTTTTCCATTACAGGTTCCCTAAGAACTCTTGCCTGCTGAAAAGCGTAATAAATCTTTGCCATCTTGACTTAAAGAATGCTTGAGATCATGAATTCATTCCAGATGGCTCTGACTCTCTCCAGTACTTGGGTCCTTTAGGGGTACCCTCCAATGACCCTGTCTGGGAACTCCAGTCTTGGGGTTCCTAGACTTCGTCTCTCAAAACTCAACACTTCCTTCATTCCTTCGTTCCTTCCTTCCTTCCTTTCTTCCTTCTTTCCTGTCTGTCCTTCTTTCTTTCCTATTTTTGGCTGAACTTATATATGGATGACATACTAAGAAGTGTAAAAGATGAAGGTTGATTCTGGAAATGCTAAGATTGACCTGAGAAGTAGAGAACTAAAATAAATTTGGGGATTCAGTGAATTCTATCCATATCTTTTGTGGTGTTTATATACCATCTTAGCAATAATCTTAAGAGAGAGATCATTTAGTGATGCCTTTTTGCCTTTAGATAATAGAGAAGAATCTCATCATTCTCCAAGAAGTAAATGGAGAGTAGAAACAGTTTAAAATATTACCTATAAATGACCAATAGAAGGCATGCCCCAACAATTTTAGTAAAAGAAATGTAAATTAAAACAAGTCTGAATTTCTCTCTTACATCCAGCAAATTTCATCTTCCCCCTGAAATGGGAATAGTCAATGTTGGAGGGGCTATAAAACAAGGACATTAATAAACTATGGTTAGAGCTACAAGCTGATCCAGCCTTTCTGGCTACTAATTTGGAATTATAAATGAAAAGTTCCTAAAGCTGTTCATATTATTTGATCTGCTGATTCCCTAAATGGTCACATAATCCCAAAAAATTCAAGGAAGAAACAACGGTCTATCATATGCAACAAAATATTCATAACAATGGTCACTGTTGTGTCAAACACTAGAGGGGAAAAAAAGTAGATGCCCATGTACTGGAAAATGGCTAAACAAAAACAGCAACAAATGCAACTATAGTCCATGAATGCAATGAAATATTACTATTCAGTAAGAAAGAAATTTAATACAGTTAGAGAAATATGGGAAGATCTATATGAACTGATATTTGAAATAAATATACTGGGTATAGGTAAATGTCTATAATCCCAGCTAAAAGGGAGTGTAAGGGTGCCAGATCTCTTGAGCACAGGAATTCTGAGCTGCAAAAGGCTATGCTAATCAGCAGTTGGATGGAGCAGTGGATAGAACACTGCAACTGGAGTCAGAAAGACCCGAAATTCAAATGAGACCTCAGAAACTTACTAGCTGTGTGATCCTGGACAACTCACTCAGTCCTGTTTCCTTCCGTTTCCTCATCTATAAAAGGAGCTGGAGAAGTAAATGGTAAACCACTCCAGCATCTTTGCCAAGAAAACCACAAATGGGGTCATGAAGAGTTGGGCAATAACTGAAAAATGACTGAACAAACAACAACAATGCAAATTAAGTGTCTACATTCAATCTGGCATTAATATATGCTGAAACTCCTGTTGCATCAAGGATACCAGGTATCTAAGGAGGATTGAACTGGCTTATGATGGAAACAAAGTAGGGCAAATCTTCCATATTTATCAGTAATGGGATTAAACACTGTGAGTAACCCCTGTGCTTCCAGTGTTTGTGTGTGTGTGTGTGTGTGTGTGTGTGTGTGTGTGTGTGTGTGTGTGTGAGAGAGAGAGAGAGAGAGAAACACAGAGAGACAGAGAGAGAGAGAAAGAAAGAAAGAAAGAGAGAGAGAGAGAGAAACACAGAGAGACACCAGAGAACAAAATACACTACAGCAATGTAAATAAAAAAAAATCAGGAAAATGGTGAAACTGAAGTTTAAGTAACTGAAAAATCCAGCAAATGTTGGGTCCCAAGGAACAGATAAAATTTTCTTCCTTCCTATCAAAAGGCAGTTAGGGGACTACTATGGCAGAATATTGTACTGTATACATTGCCAAATTCTCTGTGTCAAGGGCTTGCATTTAATTTGTTTTTAGCTGTTATAAGGAAGCATTCATAATGGGAAAAGGTATGAGGGCTTGTTTCCCAAATGAATGTGATGAAAAGGCAAAAAGGCATCATAAACCATGATATTTGCTTTCTTAAGACTAATGCTGAAATGGCATATGACCAACTCTACAATGTTATAAAATGAGTGGACAGGGTCCACTGACTCCCCAAATTTTATGATTATTGAGAATCCCTTGATTCTTGGAAGAAATAATTTTATTACAGTGAAGTTATATTACAGAACAATAGATAATAAAAAATAGAGAACCTGTTGCCTCAGTGGAGTATAGAGGAAGAAAGTATAATTGGGTTCACAAAAGCTATGCATAACATCATGGAGAGCAAGTGTAGAGAATTTATTGTAAGCTATTTACAATTCATCCATAACCTTTAAGAATGACATCATGGAAAATAAGCCTCATGCTCTCCCATAAAATATGTGTGGGACCCCAGCCATAGTCAAAATACTATTCTAATTGGGTCATTAGTCTGACCTAGTCCAATCTTACTTTTTAAAGTATTTTAACTATTACAAATAGAACAAATAAAACCTGAAAAGTAGCAATATTTTAATACTCTAGAAACAATGCACAGATACTTGTTATCTGATACATTACCTGACACTTGTGAATCAACTGCTCGGACATCTTGTCTACTCAGAGGCATGGACAGTATATCTAATGTATCTTGGTCTCTGTCATTCTGCTGTGTATCATGTAAAAGGACCATGACCAATCTTCCTTACCCCCAAATCTAGTCTGATTCTTCAGCATCATTTTATACTACTCAGTTCACTCTTCTATAACCATTATTTAATCATTAGCCAAATTAGTATACCCATGTGAGGCAGCTAAGTGTTACAGTGAATAGAGAAATCATCTTGGGAATCAGGAAGACTTTATTTGGAATTTTTATTGAGACCATGGACAAGTCACTTAACCTCATATTCCTTTTCGGTAAAATGGTCTTTATAATATCACCTACTTCCCAAGATTATTGTGAGAATCAAATGAGAAAACATGGAAACATCATGCAAACTTTAAAGTACTTCGTAAGAGTTGAGTTACTCAATAAACATTTATTATGTGTATGCTATATGCCAGCTGTTCTCCCCAAGCACTGGGGGTACAAAAAGGGGCATAAGACATTCCTTAACTTCGAGGAGCTCACAGTGTAGTTGGGGTGACGACCAGCAAAAAACTATGTGCAAACAAGTTATATACAGGATGAAAAGGAAATAATTAAGTAAGGGATGGCACTGGAGTTGAGAAAGGTTGGGCACTCCCCTGGAAATCTACTTTCTTTAACCCTTTAAAGATTTTTTTTTTTTTTGAAATTTACATCATTTCAAAAATATATAAAATACATTTTTGAAAAAAATGATGCATCTTAAATTTAGTAAAGTATCATAAAATTGTGGGGTTTTCCTGCATTGAAATTTTGATGACACAGTATTGTGTCATGTAACCATATAGTATCCTGTTGTAAACAAGTCATTACATGCACATATTCCTGCCAACGCATGCTGGACTTTTTGACATGTATGAACAGTTTTTCAAAATTCTCTTCTCTTCTTTCCTTATGCTTCCACCACCCCCTTATTTTTATTCAATGGCCCTCAATTGCTCCCAAGGCTACTACCACCCCCTGGATCATTCTAGTGCCCCCCAGGAGGTGATATCACCCACTTTAGGAACCTCTACTAGAAGATGGGAATTTTCCTTGGGACTTAAAGGAAGCCAGGGAAGCCAATAGGCTCTGTAATCGAATGGCCTGTGTTAAAATTACGTCTCTATTACTTAATACCTGTGTGACCTTGGGCTTATCATTTGAATTCTCTGGATCTCAGTTTACTAATTTGCAAAACGAGAGAGTTAGATTGGATGTCCTCTAAGCTCCCTTTTAGCTCTAAATTTATGATCCTATGATAATATTGGGTCTTAAAGTTGGCAAAATCTTAGGATAATATGACAGAAATTTACTTAATCAACAAGATAATGGGCCTATATCTGGAATCCTGGCGTTAAATAGACAAAAATCACAAACACTTCTGTCTAAAAAAAAGTAAGAAGTGGAATTTAATAGTTCACAAAGCATACTCAAGTACTTCTTGGAAACAAATTGTAGAGATTACTATCTGGCTTTTCATCTCTACAATTCACCTCCACACAAAAGAAAAGGTATTGGAATTAGTCTTTAATTACCTAGAAATGATTTGGAATCCAACAGTTATCCGAAAATACTTATTAAATATTTGCTACATATCAAACATTGTGTTAGTTACTACAGAAAATACAAAAAAAAAACTTTGCATCTGTTACAGGTTTGATTCCTTGTCATAATCAAAAATTCTTATGGAGCTGTGATCTCATTTTGTAGGTACCCCCTCCAAGAATGTATACTGAGATCCATCCCTGCCTGATCATTCTCCACATTTTGTTCCTTGTCTTCTCATAAGTTTGTCAAAAAAGGTTCCACCTGACATGCTAGGACATTTCTTGCTTTCTCCTCCAGTGTTGTAGATAATATTGGAGCACGTAGTAGCTCTATCAGGTATCTTGCAGTCTTTCCACATGACAGCAAATCTTTTTCAGTCATAGTTGTTTTGTTCATACTCACCATGTACTCTGAATGATAGTCATCTTTAATTCTTTGGAGAATGAAGAGTTCCATTCAATACCATTGACTAAAGCATTGATATTAAACAACAACCCTCTGTTTCTGACAGAAGTTTGAGGTCAGTAAAGCAGTTTTCCTCTTTCAAAAAGGCTGCCAAGTTCATTCACCTCCTTCTGTTTGCTTCTGTGCCCAATACACCTGACTAGAGTGTCTGTCCAAGACATAGATTCTGATTGACAAGTTTTATACAAATCGCAAGACTTTGAGGCTGTGTGGTGGAGTCAGCATTCACCGATGGCTCTGGAATCCAAAGATGTTGTTCAGTTGTTTTCAGTTACGTCTGATTCTTTGTGACCCCGTTTGGGGTTTTCTTGGCAAACCTACTGGAGTGGTTTTGCCATTTCCTTCTCCTCCTTATTTCATAGGTAAGGAAGCTGAGTCAAACAGTGTTAAATGACTTGCCCAGGGTCAAAGCTAGTAAGTGTCTGAGACCAGATTTTAACACAGGTGTTCCTGACTTCAAGCTTGGTGCCCTATCCACTGAGCCACCTAGCTCCTCCCATCTCTTCTGAAATCAGAAGACTTATGTTCGAATACCACTACTTATGCTCACTACTCGTGTGACCTTGGGCAAGTCAGTGAAACTCCCAAGACCTCAAGTTTCTCATATGTCACAATTGAGGCTGGGGGGATGAGTTAATAATAGCCAACCTTTATATGAACCTTTAAAGTGTGTCACATGTTATTAGGTACTATTATTATATTCATTTACAGCTGGGTGGCAAAATCCTGACTATCAGGTAACCCAGTAGATAGATATTATACTTAGAGTCAGCAAGACCTGAGTTCAAATTCTTCCTCAGACACTCACTAGCTGTGTGACCCTGGGCAAGTCACTTACAGTTTCTGTATATCATCTGTAAAATGAGGATAATAGCTGGTGGCACATTAGATAGAGCACAGGGCCTGGAGCTAGGAAGACTTGAGGTCCCTCATATGTTTACTAGCTTTGTGACTCTGGACAAGTCACTTAAACTCTGTTTGCCTCAATTTCCACAAACTGTAACATGAGCATAAGAATAGCACCTATTTCCCAGGGTTGTGGCAAGCCTCTAAGGAGATATTTGCAAAAGAAAAAAAGTACTTAGCATAGTGCCTGGTACATAGTAAATGCCATATAATTGTGTGCTTTCTTCTCCTTCCCTTTCCTCGCAGGGTTGCCATAAAGATAAAATGAGATAATATTTGTAAAGTGTTTTGCAAACCTTACATCTGGCTATTAATTACAGATTGGTAAACCAAGGCTTATGTCCAGGATTACATAGCTATTAAGTGTCTGCTCTTCCTTTCAGCTCCAGATCAATGACCTTTATAATCTTATAATATTGACAATAAACATATTCACCCATTTTTTCCTTATGTGAAGAGTTAGGCTAAATTATTTTGAGCGGTTATGCATTTTTAATAGTGGCTTTGCAATATTATGGGTTTTGATGACCCTGATGAGAATAATAATAACAGTTAGCATTTGTATAGCACTTCAAGGTTTTCCAAGTTCTTTATAAATATTTTATCCTCAGAATTCTCCTGGGAGGAAGGTACTATTATTAGCCCCATTTGACAGTTGAGAAAACTGAGGCAGATATCGGCATAGTGACTTGCCTAGTAAGTGGCTGAGGTCAGATTTGAGTTCAGGCCTTGCTGAATCCAGGCCCAGAGCTCTATTCCCTGGGCCACCTAGGGCAAAGTCATTTGAAAACAAGAGGAGAATCCCTCTTCAGTCTCTATTCTGCACTGAATCTTATTCTTAGCCAGGGGGTACATCTTTGGGGAGTATTCATAGCTCTGTTTTATGCCTTACCCCATATTAATAATCTGAGAATCATGACACAAGGTCATTTCTACAGCTCCATCTTCCATAATATTTATATATTCATGGAAAACACATTGTTGGAAGAAAGCCTTTAAGACAGCATGCTACTATGATTCAAATGTTGTTCCTTTATAATCAGCAAACCATGAATGCAGTGGGATTTTGTGTTCTCTAGATCTTTCAACTAGTTGTATTATATGATGAGAAAGCTATGATGCTTGCAAAATATCCCTTGTGAAAATCTGTCTGCTCCATACAAATACCTTGTTGAGGATACCTTCAATTTATGTGTAGATTATTTTCCTGACAGGGCTTGGCAAGGCCTCACACCAGAGATGCTAGGCCTCCCTGAACTCTTTTCATATATTTAGACTGGAGAAGACAAGGATCTGGGATCATGAGAGCTGTGTTTTTTTTCTACTGATTTCTCTTCTTTCCATCAGCTGACAGGGTGCCCCTGTTTTTGGTTTACAAAGTCCTTATTCATTCCATCCCTATTTTCCCACCCATCCAAACTCCAAAAAAATCCCTTTCACGTACTAATCCTTTTTAATTCTCGTGCCTGCTCTCTGTTAATTATTTCTAATTTACCCTGTGTATAGTTTGATTGTACATTGCTGTTTACATGTTGTCTCCTCCATTAGACTGTGAGTCCCTTGAGAGAAAGACTATCTTTTGCCTTTGCATGTATCCCCAGAACTTAATGCCATACCAGGCGTGTAGTAGGCTCTTAATAAATCATTGACTGACAGTATCTCATCTAATTCACCTTTGGTGTTCACATTTCATCCAACTGTGGCTCTAAGAAACTGTAATATGCATAGCATCTCCACCCTGGTAAACCATATTGTCAGATGGGCCAAACCACATTGAAGATAACAGACAGGACTCAAACCTGTCATCAAAGAAGGAGGGTATCTACTCAAAGCATGTGATGATTCCCTCTGGTGGATGATGATAGTTTATTCCAACAGCCATGACAGCAGCTGAAGCAGGAACTATGGAGGACTTAGAGCTTGGTCAGACATCCGAAATGCCAAGGTCATCCACTACATTTGGGACCATCACCAGTCAGTTAACTTTTCTCTTGCAAATGTATCTTGATGACTCTGGAAGAGAGAGCGAGCCTGATGATGGGGCAACTCTGCCTCATTTAAATCCAGTATACTTAAAGTCAAGACATCAACCTGTGATGTCATTGGGCCTCTTTGAAAATGGATTAAAAAAAGATCATTTTGATATAAATTTTATATAGATGAGGAAATAAGCATATAGGTCAATAGTTGTTGGTTTCTTCTGGGTCACTTTTTTATTTTGATTCTAATAAATGTTAATATTTTTCTCATGCTTTTGGTATTTTGTCCTCCTTCAAATGCCCTGTGAATCAATACTTATATTTCTTCCCAACTGTTTTACCCTCATTGTATATTGCCTTTATGTACACTTGCATTACTTCATTTGATCTCCCAGCAGACCAATTAAGTAGGTACTATTAATTTAAGAAATATTCCAATATCTTTATTTTTTCCATCATCTATACTTCTCACTGTATCCCTCCCAGACACCATCCCAGAGCCCCATCGCTTACAATATATTAAAAATAGGAAGAAAAAAAAGGTCAGCAAAATGAACACATCAAAAATTTGATATCTATTTGGTGTTTCATTCTCATGGCTGCCCACCTCTGCTAAGAAGTAAGTGGAGATTACTTCTTGTATCTCTTTTTGGAGGCCAACTCTGGTCATTATAATTCTTTAATATTCCATTCTCACTGTTTTGGTGTAGCTATTCTTTCCATTTCCACTGTTGTAGGCATTGCGTATGTTGTTTTCAATTTCCTCTTTATCAGTTCATTTAAGTGTTTTCATGTTTCTCTGTATTCATCATATTTGCTGCAATATTCCATTACACTAATGTCCTACAATTTTTGGATATTTAGGTGGCACAATGGACAGAGAGATGAGCCTGGAGTCAGAGAGACTTGATATCTAGCCTCAGACACTTAATAGCGGTGTCACCCTGGGCAAGTCACTTAACCCTGTTTGTCTCAGTTTCCTCATTTGTATAAATGAGCTGGAGAAAGAAATGGCAAACCACTCCAGTATCTCTGACAAGAAAATTTCAAATGGGGTCACAGAGTTGGACACAACTGAAAATGACCGAACAACAACAAAGATGATTTTTCAGTTTTTTGTCTTATTCGTACTAAAGTTGTTTTTTTTTTTAAAGTTTCTTTGCCTGTGGTGTTCAAAATATTAAGGAGCTTTCTTATTCTTGCTGGATGTGATTGTCACTAGTATCCTGGATGCTTAATTCACTTTTCCAAACAAATTATTTTCTTCCTAATGTTGTGATGGCTGTTAGGGACAAATACTTTTTCAACTGTAAAATGAGGAAATTGGACTTCATTATTTCTAAGATCCCTTCTAGATAGAAAATACCATGATTCTATGGTTCATAGTAAACAATGAAAATAAACCTGGGAATTGTAGTTCAAATGGTAGGAACTGGTAGGATGAAATTTGGTTAAAGGGTTGTTTTTTTTTAAAATTCAAGTCAACAGACATTTAAATGAGATTTTAGTATTATTGTCAATGAGCTTTAAATTGGTACTGATGAGACAAAGACAAGAATGAAAACCTTTGTCCTCAATATGTCTGCTTTTAAAAAAAGAATGCAGTATAATAAGGAATTTGGAGAATAAGGGTAAAATCATTAATTCCCTTTGACAAAAAAAAATGACACCAGTCATATAAAATCATGAAAAATCCTATTAATTTGCTTTCAGATGTTTTTCATGGCTTATAATTGTTGCTACTCAGTGAAGTTTTGTATAAGTAACTTTTTGTATACTTTGATTCTATGTCTTAGTCAATAAAAATTTATAAAGTACCTACTATATGCTAGACACTGTGCTAAATTCTGGTGATACAAAGGAATGGAAAAGATGATGCTCTCAAGGGCTCAAAGTTTTAAGAAGGAAGATAACATGTGAACAATTATTTTTCTTCCTCTGATATTGAAATAAATACAATTTTGCTTTTATTTTAAATTGTACTTTAACTAGTAATTCTGTGAACCTTCTTTTGCGTATTTTGCTAAATATTGATTACATTCTGTGCTCTATTTTAAAGTTACCTTGAAACTAAGGTGACTTGTTAGATTCTAGATTTGTTAAGTTCAAGACATGGTGTCTATGTTCTGTAGTCTGTATTCGAGTCGGTGTCCCTATTTCTAGCCTTGACCCTCTCCAATCCACCCTCCACAAAGCTGCAAAATCAATAGGCATAAATATATGTATATATGTGTGTGTATATATATGTATGTATATACACACACATATATGTATGTGTTTATATATACATATGTGTGTGTATCTCCATACCTTTTCTTTCATAAAAAATTAAATCTTTACTGGCTCATTTCGGCAAGATACAAAGCAAAACAAAAAACTAAGTCTGGTGTTAAAAGTCTTTCATAATGAACCTCCCACCTACCATTGTTATTTTAGTGCTACCGTTGTTTGTGCAGTTTCCATTCCAGTGCAACTGACTGGCCAGTGCACTTTTCTTCCCCACCCTTATTTGCATAAGGTTCTATTTCCCCCCTCCAAAATTGTATTGGTAGAGTATTCAAGGTCTGCTGCTTGTTCTTACATGATGCTGGGTGAGGCTAAGGACAGGGTATGCTGGCTGGCAGAAACTGCAGTATCATCAGGGAAGTCACAGAGTGGATCCCAGAACACAAGTAGATTATGTTGAGTTGTATACTCTAGAGCATTGGCACTGGTGGGGGTGATGATTCTGAGTGAGAAAGTTAGGGATTAGCATTCTCTGTTATTAGTTCATAAGTTTTCTTTTTTTTTTTTTACCTTGTTCTGCTTCTCGGTGTCTTGGTCTGAGAAGGCAGCTATAATTCTTTTCCTCTGGCCCAATAATGCCTCATTTGGGGGACTTTTCGAAAACTGATGATAGTTGGAGAAAATTTCTTGTCCTATGTTTTGTTCATGTGATTCAGAATTTCATAACAAATCATTATTACAGATATTCAGGGATTTGTCTTTTCCCCCTTACACTTGGTAGACGCTTAATAAATATTTGTGCAATTGAATTATTTCCAGCTCTAGGACTATGATCTATAGCAAATTCCACAGCAAAATTTTCATAGAAAAAATTGAACATTATGAAATGTTTACTGTGTTATTATTTCATGGGTTGATAAAGGTTTCTTTTCCTAAGATTTACAGTGGTGCCCTCTAGTGGGAGTAGACACTCTTATTCAAGAAGAAACATTGGAGAATTACCCTCTCTTCCATACTTATTCAGTAAAATTAATGAGCTAAGTATTTTATTGGCATTCTTAGACTATCTCTTCCTCAAAAAAAATGGTAATAGAAACTTTCGATCACAAATAATAGAAATATAGCCTATATGCTGCTAAAAGATAAGGAAGTAACAATTAATAAGAGGATTTCACCATCATTTCATCTTTTATTTCACAATACAGCATTTCTGTAATGACTTGAATGTGTGTGTGTGTGTAGTGTGTGTGGGCTTGTGTGTACAATAGGTATGTGTCTGAAAAATTATATGCAAATCTAATTTTTGGAAATTGAATATTGTTTTCACATTTCACATTCATTTACATGATATCTTTCTCAGATAAATCATCTTTATTTCTGGTTAACTTTCAAATGATAGTGTCTTACTATTTTAGGTTTCCATGGAAACCTACCCCCAAAGCCTGTTAAGCAATTCTCTCTGTAAATAAACATTTCAATGTACAAGGGATAGCTTCTGTTTATACTTGCCCCTATCTAGGTGCCTGTATTATACTTGGGGGTGGGTGGGGGGGAGTATTGTATCTAATCAGAAGATCTGAATTCAAGTTTTATCAATGTTTATCCAAGCAACAAGTATCTATGAGGTGCCTACTGTGTTAAAGGTACCATGATAATCTCTAGAGATACAAAGACTAACACAAAACAATTCTTGTTCTCAGGAACTGGAGAGGAGCAGGGCACAGGGTGTTTAAAGGTGAAGGAGTGTTGCAGTATACAATGGGGCAACAACATATATGCAGATAAGTAATTACAAAATATATGCAACTTGTAGTGGGGATGGTTAAGTTTAGGAGACCACATGTATGCAGATAACTCAATTCAAAAAGTTGAGAAAGTAACTTATTAGGGAGTAATAACTGGGAGCATAGGGAATTGCCTCAGGTGGGAGGGAAGACTTGAGCTGAGCCTTGAAGGAAGCTAGGGATTCTAAGATGGAGCTGAGGAGAGGAAGCCTGTTCCAATATCCATTTTTCTAGATGAGAACAATGAAGCACAGATAATAGTGCCTAAACCATTCTAAAATCTTCTCATTCCTAGGGCTGCTTTTCTTTCTATGGCACCATGTATCAGATCTCCAAAATTAATTTGTTATGGTAAAGTTATGTACTGTAACCCTAGGTATTCCATTCAACTGTTCAGCAATTTTCTTACTAAGATTTAGTAATGCATGATATTTTAGAGAAATGACAAGCCATTCTTTCTAGGACTCAGTTTTCTTTCCTACAAAATGAAAATAAATACTGGAACTATCTGTGCCACTATGTTGTTTTCAGGACCAAATGAGACTACATGTAAAGCATTATATAAATGTTGGTTTTAACTTGTCATATGAATAAGCACACAAAATTTATTTGTTTTGTGACTTTAATTCATATTTTTCTCATATGAAGTTTTAAAGCTAGAGCTCTCCATACCATGTAAATTCCAGAACTGACTTCATGATGAAAAATATATCCCAGAAAATTAGAGAAATGAAAGTATTCTGTTTAATTTTTTTCTAATATCACACACAAATATGTATGGATACACATATCTATAGATGTATAGATATGCATATCACATAAAATGTGTGTAAACATACACATATTTGTAAGTATATATATAAAGAGTTAGATAGATGGATAGATAGATAGATATATAGATGCTGTATTTATATAGTGATGTTTCTGATTTCATTCTTCCAACCATGGCCAGCTATATCTCCTCATTAAAAATCTGGGATACCCCAAGAGACAGTGGTGTGGCTTTCACTAGTGCTATCAGAATGAGTCCCCAGGCAGGTCTATTCTCCCCAATGTTAGCTATCAATGATTGATGTCATTAGTAGCTAATTTAACACCATTAGCTTTTACAAAAAAAAAAAGTTACTTAGAAAATAAAGCAACAAAAATGTAGAAATATTTTCCCAAATACCTAGAGGCATATTGTCTATACAACCTTGGTCTCAGGGAAAAATGAGCACCTACAATGCAAATATAGTATTGCAATAGTATAGTATTGTAATAATAGTAATTTAATAATAATATTGTCTTCATAGTTTACTTCAAAAGGAAATATGGCCAAAGATGAGTCTATATGTCTCTATTACCGTTCACCTGTTTCAGGCTGATTCTGGCATAGACTCAGCTCCTTGGCTTCATGTAGCTCACTCTTCTGACCTTTGTAAGCTTACAAGTTCATTGTTATCTCTAATTTCCTTCACTTAAAAGGAGATAAAGGGAAAG
Organism: Trichosurus vulpecula; assembly: GCF_011100635.1. Classification (NCBI taxonomy): domain Eukaryota; kingdom Metazoa; phylum Chordata; class Mammalia; order Diprotodontia; family Phalangeridae; genus Trichosurus; species Trichosurus vulpecula. The sequence continues at coordinate 89,915,308 of NC_050576.1, read as the reverse complement.
AAGAAAAGAAATAGAGGCCCATATTCATAGGTTATATGTAGGCCTTAGTTGAGGAGAGTCCAAGGTTTTGCTCCTTAAAGCATTATGTCTCTCATTATATTGTAAATAGGAAGGAGGTAACCCAAGAGAAAGGGCACTAAATGGCTAGTACCTTTTGAATATGTTCCTAAAACACTAAAAAAATGGTATTAGCATCATCATCACCATCATCATTATCATCATCATTATTGGAATTTATGTCTTTCAAATGTATATGATTTTGAAGTAATCCAGGTATCTAAATTCAGGACATAAGTTCCTAGGAAACAAAGATCATTCAATTCATTCCATATGTGTACATATTGGAAAATATATACTGCACACAAAATGAAATACAAAAATAAAAAAAATAAATGCAAAGTTTTGGAAGTGGGCATTAAGAACCAAGGCCTCATGTTGGAGTTGACCCTTGAGCTGAGCCATGAAATGAGATGGAGATTTCAAAAAGTGGAGGTAAAGAGAGAAAGTGTTCTGGGAATGGTTCATGGAGATCCTGTAGAAAAACATTGAGACAGAAGATGGAAAGTTGTGTATGGGTAACGTGAAGTAAGCCAATTTGGCTAGAATGTAAAATGAGTGGTGGGAAGTAATGTGGATTCAGGCTGGGAATATAAATGAAGCCAGATTGTAACCAGCTTTAAATGTCAAACTGAGAAGTTTGTAGTTTATCCTAGGACTACTGAAGCTTTCTGAGGAAAGGAGTGAAATGAGAGCTGTGTGTAGGTTGGATTGGCAAGGGAGGAAGCTGGATGCAGAAATGGCAATTAGGAAGCTATTCAGGTTGCCAGATACACGTTCTGGTTTTTCTCTGTATCTCCCCACTCCCCCAAATGATAGTAATTGGGCTGCATTATGCAGAGATGACAAGCTCAATTTGTCTGTGTGTCTTAAGATCAATTTTTGCCCTCATCATAATGTCATAATATTTTCATACTCAAGTGAAATATCATAAAGTGTTTTCTGATTTTAAATAAGCACTATCTTTACTTTTGGTAAAATGACAAATCTATAAAAGGTTTTTTTCAAAACACATTTCTAAATTCAAATAACCCTCATCATCAATTTAAGTCAGTAGTACTAGGCATTTCTGGGATGAGTTAAAGGGAATTGTTAAAAAAAATGTTTCACTGGATGTTCCCCCTTCAACATGTTGTACTTATGTAATTCATTTTTCATAGCTGGCTGATGGCATCAAGTCCTGGGTTACTTTAGAGGATATCATACTCCTTGAGACTAGAACTCCCAGGCAGAAAACTTGCAATATATTCCTAGTTGGTTGTCCAAAACACTGATACAATCTCCCCAATTTACAAGCTTGCTGACTACACATATTAAAAGGAAGGTTTATTAGAACAAGAGAGCAATGATAAATATTATATATTTTCTGCAACAGGGAAATCACAGGATGCTAAAGTTGAACAGTGTTACACAGATTTTCATTATTCTATTAAGTACACATTGACATTATGTAGAGTATTGGATTTGAAGTCAAAGGTCCTAGATTCAAATTCTGTCTCTGAAAATTATATTTTAGCAATACCTTGGGAAACTCATTTGACTTTTCTGCATCTCTCTTTCCTCATTTGTAAAATGCATGGAATGGACAAGATGAAGTCCACTTTCATTTTCAAAGCTATGATTACATGTTCTTCAGCATTTTACCAGGGTTTGTTTTTTTTTACCAAGATCCTCTTTGAACTCCACAAGGTTTATTTTACTGCCTGTAGTTGATATGGTCTTTTGATTTTTTTTTTACTTGGTATGGCATCCATGCTGAGTTTGTTCATTGATGTCCCCTAATAAATGCTATTTGCTGTTCTGTGCTGGCATGGTCATAAATACTGTCTTTTCCTAGTATCTTCATTCCGTTAAGGACAGCCACACTTCTTTTAGGTATCCTAGACCTTAAGTGGCGGCTGTACCTATGAATAGTCAGATTTCTTCCTCTGATCCCAATATTCACAACTCATTAGTCTCTGTATACACAGAGACTCATCTATGAGCAGTGTCATCATGTCTCCTTAAAGAGCACCTCCCTCCCCGACCCAATCCTCCCTAATTTGAAGTTTCATTTATTTCTTGGGCTCAAGGACGCTAAAAGGCTTGGATTTTATTTGGAGATAGGATGATAGAAAATTACCATAACCCAGTTGTCCTTTTCATCTCTTGATATGGGCAACCTTTTCTCAAAGGACTAGCCCAAACTGGACTAAGGGAGAAGTGGAAACGCATTCAAGTTTACTTACTATTTACTCTTCACCAGTGATGAGAATATTCAAATCACATAGTTCTCACTGTGACAATTAATGGTCATCACTTACTACCGCAGGTAAAGGTACATTAAATTTGATTGAGTAGTAATGCTTTGTAAGCAGCAATGCTAGCTACTTAGCCAAATAAAAGTCAAAGAATGAATCATAAAGATGAAGTATTTATCAGTATAAATACTATAGAAGTCTACCTGCAGACATCCTAAATTAGCTTGAAAAAAGTAAAGTCACAGTTAACAATCTTTGATCTGCTTAAGCATAACATCTTACATTCTATTAAGTACCTCATCCTTCTGTGAAAATACTCAAGTATCTATAATCATTGATTAGATTAGGTATTTACTTCTTGCTATGGCCCAATATCCACATCGCCTCAAAGAATATGATAGCAGTCATCACAAATAGATTTTTTCCCTCTATCCTTCACTCTAGTCTGGATGACCTTTATGGATAATCTATACGTATCTACATTTTTCCATGCTTGGAGTAACCAGTCTTACCTAGATCCTATTTTCTTTGGCCCTTTTCAGAGAATCATAAATCAAATATTGGAAAGGATTTCAGAGGCTATCTGTCCCAACTCTCTCATCTTATAGATGAAGAAACTGAGCCTCAGAGAGGCTACATAAATAGATGACAGATAGATGGATGGATGGATGGAGCATTTATTAAATGCTTGCCATATTCCAAAGACAATCCTAAGCTTGGAATATGCAAATATATACAGCAAGACAGCTGCTTCCCTCAAGGAGTTTCCATTTTAATGGGGTAAACATATAAAGCAGTAGAAGTGAAGGAGGTAGCCCAAAGTCTGGGAGAAAAGGAAATGATGATGATGGTGGCAAAAGAGCAGACAACAGGATGTGGAGAAGGGCAATAAATTCTGTGGAGGTCTTGGACTCTGGAAAAAAGAAAGCTTACCTTTCACATTCATAGCAGAGATGGAATTTGAACTGATTCCAGAACTAGCACTTTTTCCACCAGACCACTTTTATTCCTGTAGAATCTAAAAATCTACTTCCTTTTGGAAATGTTCCCTGATTAAGCACATCTAGCTAAGAACATTAATAGCTATCTGTACTCAAATTACTTGTACTTTAAGTATTTCACATTGCTCTAAGTGGAGGCTATACGATTCTGTCCTCCATTTCCACCTATACACCAAATCATACTTATACTGCATTATGGAGTTTTTTTTTTTTAGAAATACTGAGTACATTATGATGTGTTTTGGGATGCATACCTCAGTTGACTTAGTCCCCCAGCCCAGATCAATTGGACACCTTTATATTATCTGAAATATCTGTACACAACATGAAGACAAAACAAAGCATATATATTTTATTAGTGAAATATTTAATAGAGATTAAAACAATTAAGAGAGAATTAGAGTAAATGTAATCAGGCCATCTTCAGAGAGAAACATAGACTTCTGTGGAGTTAATGTGGTCATATGGAGAGAGCATTGTGTCTGGAAACTGAGGACTGGATTTAAACCTTGGCTCTTGTACTTATTACCTATGTAGACTGGGATAACATACTTAATCTTTCTGAACTCAGTTTCCCCATCTGTAAAAGAAGAGGCTTGGACTTCTGAGATTGCTTCCAGCTGTACTATAGGCAGCAATGTGGCACAATGGATAAAGCATGGGGCCTGGAGTCAGGAAACCCTCTCCACTTTGTACCTGCTGTTTTGGTATCTGCTCCACCCACCCCAAACCCCCCAGACAACAAGTTCATTGAAGCAAAGGTAGTATTTAATGAAAACTCCACCATACCTAGTCTATTGCTAAGGACTCCTTGGTGACTCAGATAGGGTTTATTGATGAACAGTGAATAGTGTGATAGATTCTGAAGGCTACTGACCCATAACAGAACTGATCAGCATTTGAGAAACATGTTGTTGGCCTTGATCCATGCCATGCAAATGAGGGTATAGCTGGCCATCATCAAGTTTCTATCAGGTGCATAAAGGGCAATAATTGTGGCTTACAAACGAAAAGACCAATAAACAGGAGAAGAACAAATACAAAACTTGCCATTTAGAAGGGATCTTGGAAAGGTGAAAAGATAAATGGTGCCACTTTTCAAAATAGCCTGAGAAAGTTGACTAAATATTTAAATCAGTATGTTCTATAATTTGTAATGAAAATAATTATATATATATATTAAATTTAATTGATAGTGAATGAACAGTAACTAGTTCTAGAAAGTAATAAACCAAAGTAGAATGAGCAAGAAAGATAAAGAAATTTTTAGCATAAATTCTTTAATTTTTCTCTGCATTTCAAGTACATGAAGATGTGAAAGCTAATTGCACACCATCATCCAAATATAGGCATTAATACCATGCAACACCCATTAAAATTAAATATTTTTAAAATAAAGCATAGGCCTACATGCTTTATTCAAGGCAATAGAGATTATAATCATATAGTTTTGAAAAAAAAATTCTACTTATAGGCCAACTCTAAGATCATAAGTTGCAGAAAATGTTCAAATATGAATTGTACAGGGAGTTTATACATTCAGAAGTTTCCTTCATAAATGAACCCATAGGTCCAGTTTCTATCCCCTAACTCTACTCTTATCCTGAGGCAAGAATTAAACCCAGGTCTTATTTGCTCAAAGGCTATCTCCTCTATCTCCTATTTCATCTTGCTTCTCTGAACATTATCTTTTTTAAATTTAATATAAAATGTGGAATATATGCATATATATAAATATACATTTTATAAACTATTGTCAAATTTTTGCAAATCTTGTCCTCTTCATCCTACTGAACGTATAATTATCACTCTTCACATATACATTAAGGATCATTCCTATTTTTGAAAATTATAGATTAAAAGGAATGATTTTTAAATGGAGGTATTTATGACCATAATACTTACTACATTGCATCCCTTTGCTGTGAGAAGTGTTCCAAATTATGTTTTTAGATTCACCCATATGACAAGTTACAATTGATTAAATTTATAAATATTAATAGCCAATATTATGTGAGTCAATTTTGCATAGCTTACCATGATACATGAGTAAAATTAAGAATGTTTTTTTTATAACCAAATGGCAAAGTCTGGTTTTTCATCTGGAAATTCATTGAAAGTAAAGGAACGTGATCTCCTTCGAAGGTTTGTTGTTTGGAGTGGTCTTCCATTTATTAAGTCCAAATAAATGTCGGATCTCAGAAAGCGTGTATAGCTATCTTGCTCCATAAGTTGATAAACTCTGCTTTGGGCAGCATCAAAACTGTGGATGGTTGGTTGGGAGATGCTCTTAAAAATTATTTCTTTGGTGTGAAAGTCAAGGTTAACCTGCATAATTGGGAAGAAACTATTATAAGAAGATCAGAGCTATCAATGGGCTCAATTATGAAAAAGACAAGGTCAGTTTCTCTCTCCTTTCTTCCTCCTTTAGGTTTCTCTTTTTTTAGATGTTTCTCTCCTAAAAGCATCACCTGTAATACCAGAGATATCAGCACAGCCTCTTCCCAACAGGAATCTGGCTTTCATGGATGATAACCTAACTCATGTAGCTCACATTTCTGTTAATTTACCTATAAATTAATTTGTCCAAAAGAGAAAATTTCTGACTAATTCTATTTTAATGAGAATCCTCAATGCCTAAAGCTAAAGGGAAAAATAATGAATGGTGCAAAATTTAGGCAAGTGAGAGAAGATTTGTAGCATTCAACCTTTTGCTTGCCTACAAAGCATCCCAGTCTGCTTGGTTATGTAGCTAGCCTTTAAAAGGAAACACTGATAATGAACTGGAAATAAAGAAAGATAACCATCTTTTCTAAGAAAAGGCAGCCAATGACACAGAGGATGTGACATGTGTCAGCTAGTGTTTTCTATGAGGCATAGTGGCCAAATGGTCTCAGCCAGGCAAAAGAAAATATAAATGCAATTAACCTGTTAAAGATTTCTCATCTTTGATGTCTCTTTCCAGACTACTTTCACACTCATGCTAAATGTCTTTAAATTAAGATCTCAGGATAGAAAGGAACATCATATATGTTAGCAAATGTGGTACAATAGAGCACTGTTAAATCATCAGATTCAAATGTAATCAGAATGAATTTTAATTAACACTAGATGTCCCCTATCTATCTCAAGCTCAACATATGCAAAATGGAACTAATTTTGTTCTCAAATCCATGCCTCTTCCAATGCCTCTTACCTATTTCTTTGCATGCCACTTTTATCCTAATTTTCTAACCTCAAAGGTATCCTTAAATCTTCACTGTTTCTCACCCTACATATCCAGTTGGTCTCTATGTGTTATCAATTCTCCCTTGTCCCATATCTCTCAGAGCTATCTTCTTTCTGCTCACTCAACCACTACCAATTTAGGTTCTCATCACCTCTCAGCTCTATTTTCAAGTAACTGATCTCCTTGCCTCATTTTCCAATTTATTGTCTACATAGCTGACATTGTGATATTCCTAAAGCATAGGTCTAATTGTTACTTCTCTCCCTGCTCAAAAAATTCCAGGGGTTCACTACTACCTCTTGTATCAAATACACACTTCTCTTTTGGGTGACTTAAAACTTTCATAACCTTGGTCACACACATACACACACACGCACACACTCCAGTTTCATTATACTGTATTCTACAAATCCACCCTATGTGGTTTTCTTGCCATTTCTCAGAAATGACATTATATCTCTTCAATTTCTGCTTTTACACAATCTCCAAAATTTGGAATGAATTCCTGTCTCACCTCTTCATCTCTTGAGGTCTCCAGTTTCCTTCAAGGTTCCACCCATATGCCACCTCTTGAATGAGAACTTTCCTGATTATCCCAACTGTTTATAACTCATTTTTATTATATATTATATGTTATATACCTCCCTTTTATTTATTTTGAATATATTGTAATGTACTTTTTAGTACTACTTTAAAAGATCTCATCATTTTTTGAAATTATGACTAATGACAAATGCTTTGTGACTTGCCTATGTTTTTATTTTCAAACAGGGGATAGTAGGAGAAAGTACTAATCACAGAGTACAAACCTTTGCTTTATGAATGTCAGAATAAAAAAGATTTTTCCTCCCTCATTCCCCTCCCGAAGTAAAGGCTCTTATAAACTTCCCAGTAGCAGAGAATACTGAGCATTTGAATCTTGGTCCTCCATCTTGTTTACTCCTATGCTAAAACCATGGGGCAGATAGCTGTGGTAGTTTGATGAGGAATATGGGTGAAGGTGAGCCCTGATGTCCTCTTTAAGGCTTTTTTCTATGAATATGTGAGTGGAGGAAGGGTGCTGATTATAATAATAGCTAGCAGTATATATATTATATATATTTATGCATATATATTATATATATGCATATATGTATATATATTCAAGTTTGCAAAGCACCTTACAAACATTTTCTTATTTGATCCTCCCAACTTTGGAAGATAGGGGCTTTACATATTACATATCCCCTTTACATATGAAAAAAAGGCAGATAGAAATTAAGTGACTTGACCAAGGTTACACAGTTCATATCTAAAGGCAGATTTGAACTTAGATCTTTCTGAATCCTGGTCCAATGTTCAATCCAATGTGTCACCTAGCTGCCTGTAGGTATGCCTGGTGGGGAAGAATAAACCCACACGTATTACAAAGCTTAGGGTCCCTTTATTGTTCACTATGACCCACATTAACTTCTAATCTCTGACAGACATTGCTTCAAAATTGTGATATTTATAGGCATGTATTATATACATATATATGAAATGTCATTATATAATATATATACAATAGGCTCATACATATAAATATATAAGGCCCTTATCACCCCTATACCAGCTCTTGTGGAAGATATTTCTACATCAGGCAGGAAGTCAAATTCTTAATTTTCTATGATTCTATTAAATTTTCAATATAGAGCTAAGTAGGAAATCAAAAATAACAATAAGCCTGATATACTGAGAATGAATCAGTGCATCTTTGTGTGTATACATAATTCAGAGAGTCTGAAAGTTTTGGGTGGAAAATATAAAACTCTAAGAATGGGAAAATGTAGAATAAATTCTCAACTTCTATGTACCCTGTCCAAACTGTCTGTCCATCTGTCAGTCTATCTATCTGTCTATCATCTATCTTAAATCTCTCCATATAGCTACCTCCATCTATTTCAGTCTTTGGATTCATATAGATGTCTACCTATCTGTCCATCCATCTCTCTATTTCTATCTTTATCTCTAAAGATAGACACACACACACACACACACATACACATATATATTTACATGTATATGTAAATGTTGATAGGGCAAGTTAATTTGAACTCTAGCTATATAGGAAGATGGATATATGCAATGTGTGTGTGTATAGTGTAAGAAATGCAGGGCTGAGGAAACTCCTTATGCTTATATAGATCAAACCTAATCTGTAACTTCAAGTCTAAGAGAGTTGTTTGTGGCACAGAATGTTTAAATATTTGTGGTTACCTAGGTTGCATGCTTAAGAGGCAAGAGCTGAGCCTAGATCTTCCTACCTTTAAGGCTGGACCCTGGCATATTGCCACATATATTTGCACACAGTGTGTGTTTATATGTTTGGATGCATATATCTACGTAGAAGTATATTTATTTATTTACCTATGTACTTCCAGAAAATATTAATATATAGTCACTATTCATCAAGCATAATTCTGAACTTTGAAGTACAGTATATGATGTCCCTATGTATTCATTTTTAGCAAGTGAGTTTTCTCTGATGCAACTTTTATTAAGCTCTTTTAGATTTGCTTGACCTTTCCCCCTCTTTCAATTCTTTTCTATTTCTCTCCTTTTTTTTTTTACTATACCTCCTGTGGAGCATCATTCTGTATGAATTTCTCATATATCACTTGTGCTTTATGGAAGAGTTGATGGGGTTCTTGGCTTTTCTTGAAATCCTCACAGGCTGCCCAAAATTCAATGTTTTCTTCACTGAATTCAGTTTTAAGGAACCTGGTAAAAGCATTGAATCCATCTACCAACAAAGAAAAATAAATGAAAGAGACAAAAGATGTGTTTGAAAGATTAAAACCATCTAAGAGTTTTAAAGTTTGACATTAGGGAATGACCACAAATACTGATAAGATAGATATTTTCTCCGGTTCAATGTGCATTCAAAAGAACTATGATTTCTTGACATTAGACGAAATCCAACAATTTATTTGATAAATTGAAAAAAAGTGAGTCTACTGCATTTAAGTTGTCTCTGACTCTTCTCAGCAGCATTTCTTTAAGGTACATTGTGGAACAAATAAGTTTTTTCTCCAGAAAACAATGAAAAGTCAATTATCTTAAGTAATGGGGAGAGAAAAACAATTTAAAAAAAATGCCTCCTCATGTGTTGATTTAATGCTTCAAGAGTTTCAAGTTAACAAACTCCCATGGGGCAGCTAGGTGTCACAGTGAGTAGAGCACCAGCCTTGGAGTCAGGAGAATCTGAGTTCAAATCCAGCCTCAGACACCTGACACACTTACTAACTGTGTGACCTTGGGCAAGTCACTTAATCCCAATCACCCTTCCTTCTACCCTCAAAAAAAATAAATAAGTTAACAAACTCCCAGAACCCCATTTGACACATCATAAAATGGGGACAATGATACTTGCTCTCCTTAAAGTGACTCTTCTGAGGATGCATTTTTGGATATTTAATCTGAAATCAGGAGATCCGAGTTTAGATCTGGCCTTAGACATTTACTAGCTGTGTGACCCATGGTAAGTTACTTCATAGTTTCCTATCTGTAAAATGGAGATAAGAGTAACATCTCTTTCCCAGGGTTGTTGTGAAAATAAAATGAGATAATACATTTAAAGTGATTTGCAAACCTTAAAATGCTAATTGCTGCTGCTGCTGTTGTCATAGTTGTCATATTACTTTCAAAACATTAAACTTCCTCCACAGTCTGACTCCAATCTACCTTTCCAATTTTATTACACGATATTTTCTTCACTCATTCCATGGTCCAGCAAAACCAGCCTTCTTGCTGTTTATACACAAAACTCCATTGCACATCTTAGTACCTTGACAGCGGCTGTCTCCCATACTTAGAATAAACTCACTCCTTTACTCCTGATTCCTTAGACACCCTTCATTTTCTCCAAAACTCAACTTAAGAATTATTTTCTATAGTACATGATTTTTAAAATTCTTCTTTCCTGAAATACCTACTATATATTTTGAAGTAATTCTGTGTAAATATAAAGGAAAAGAACTTTGAATGTTTTAAGAACTCTGAAAGTAGAAATGTACAATCATGGCTTTGGAAGACTGGGTGAAGAGGTAATGGAATGTATGTGATGAGTTATATATTTTCAAATAGTATCAATACAATAAAACATTGTCTTGCTTGCCTATACTTTATGAGAGGGATTTGAGGGGAAGGGAGAATAGAGAGTTCTCATACAGGTAGTGACAAGAAGGAAGAAGGAGAAGAAGGAGAAGAAGAAGAAGAAGAAGAAGAAGAAGAAGAAGAAGAAGAAGAAGAAGAAGAAGAAGAAGAAGAAGAAGAAGAAGAAGAAGAAGAAGAAGAAGAAGAAGAAGAAGAAGAAGAAAAAGGAGGAAAAAAGGAGGAGAAAAAAGCTTCATGAAATATTTGAAAAGAAAAAGAAAAGGTGGAAGAAAGTTTAGAAGGCAAAACAAATGTTTGTATTATCACATTCAATTCAATATGTATATACACACATATATTTAAAATAAGCTATACAAAATATATCCAATTGTAATGTACAACCTTATTTTCTAACCTTTTTGTATATGTACATGTTCATATATATAAACAATAACTTTCTATCTTACTACAAATTAAAAATATTTTGTATCTTTCTTATTTATGTCTTTCCCAATAGAAAGTAAACTCTTTGAAGTCTGGGATTTGCATTTCTCTTCTTATCCCAACATCTTGTGCAGTTCCATGGAGCATACAGTATGTGATTAATAAGTGCTTTTTTGGTCAATATAAGTCTTGAAAAATGACTTAATGAGGACCAGATGAAAGTATGATTGGTTGTATGTATATAGCTTTTTTCTTTTGCTACAGGACTATGTCTTTGGCCCAGTTATGTTCAACATTTTAAAAATGATTTGGAAGATGGCATCCCAAGTTCATAATCTATAACTCTGCTCATATTTAAATATCAGCAGGAAGTCTCTCAATGTTATTTCTTTAACAGAGTTATATGTATTTGTATTGTTTCTGCCCCCATACTTGGCTACACTGAATGCCCATCTTTCCCAGTATGGAAAAAGTTTAGATTTCCCCTATGGGACCAAATCTTTTTTTTTGAGGGGTTAAGTGACTTGCCCAAGGTCACACAGCTAGTAAGTGTTTTCAAGTGTCTGAGGCTGGATTTGAACTCAGGTCCTGTGCTCTACTCACTGTGCCACCTAGCTGCCCCCCATGGGACCAAATCTACAACTTACTCAGTTCCTTGGGCTAGAGAAAAAAAATTATCCAAATTGTTTATTTTCTGAACAACTCAGCAAGAATTTAAAAACAAAACAAATGAACAACAAAAATAAAACCAAAACCATCACCAAGTAGAAAGAAGAAACAAATGATTAGCATTAGATTCAATGCTTCTGTTCTCTTGCCTGTTTCATGAGCATTGTGGAACACAGCGTAGAGTGCTGGAGTTGGAGTAAGGGAAATCTTTTTGTAAATCCCACCTTTGACACTTAGTAACTAGTTGCACAATTCTAGGAAAGTCATGGGACTGAACTTCATGTATTATTTTATGTTGTTTTCATTATTATATGCTCATGTTAAGCACTGTTTTTCTTTAAAAAGAGAATAGGAGCTGTCAATTGTTGTTTTAGATATTTTATGAATTGAAGCTTTCCCAACTCACCATAAAGCCATAATTCTCAAGAACTAAAGATATTTGTCATAGTTATTCTCTCTTCTTGAAGTCTTAAATCAATATGATGGTAGAAAGAACTCCAAAAGTGACCTGCTGATTTTCACCTGCTTTATATAATGTCTGTATCACCCTGTTCAAGTCACTTAACCTACCATTTCTGGAAAACTTTTAAGTTAAAGGGAATGTAAATGGAATTTCACCCCTCGGAAGCTCTTTTTACCAGTGAAATCATAGTTCCAATTCCTATCTCTATCCTATTAACATAGTAACCTAAGGAGGAAATACAATTTGAAAGTATATTTTGTTTAATTTTCCTGCCCCAGAATTCCTTTCACCAGCTGCCATTTGCTGGATGCAGTTTCCATTATGTTTAAATCCCAAGTCTACTGTAATTTTACATTATTGTTGCCAACCGGGTTTCAGCAATTCCAGACTTCAGGTGAATCCGGGGTTTTGGCCAGCTGACTTCAGTTAACAGATAAAACACATATCCTTCAAAAACTGATTTGATGGCACCTTAAAAAGATCTTTTCTCCTATATCTCTGGCTGCAAAAACAGTTTTTTAAAAATAATTGTACAGTACTTTTCTGGGATTGTTTGTTGTTTTTTTATGAGAAAATTAAGCCATATGATTTTGTTAAATCATTGAACTGAAGGTGACAACCACAACCAAAACTGAGGGAATGGGAACCATCTACAGAACTAAGAAATCATATAGAACTCATTCCTGAGACTAGATCTTTGCCAGCCGTCTAGGAAGTATCCTTTTTCCCATGAGAACTTCATTTGTTCTGATTTCTTCTTGCTGGTTCTACAGATACGTGGTTTTCAGAGGAATCTGACTTATCCATTCATACCCATATACATTTATACATCAACATCATAATCATAATTTATATAATGTATATTATAATAATATAATGCAATCATTCATGTAGTACCTACTAGCGCCAAGCACAATGCTAAGCATTTTACAAATATTATCTCATTTAATCCTCACAACAGCTCTGTGAAGTAGGTATTATTATGATCTCATTGTAAAACTAAGGAAACTGAGGCAGTTGGAGAAGTGATTTCCCCAGCATCACACAACTAGTACTTAAGGCCAGATTTGAACTCTGCTTTTCCTGACTTCAGGTGTACTACTTTATACGTTGTGTCACCTAGCTTTGTGATGTGTATATGCATGTATGTGTATCTGTATATACATTTATGTGTCTATATGTATGTGTATGTATATGTATGTATACATGTATTATAGTATATAAATACACACAAATAAATACTTACATATAAATGCACATATGAATTTCTTTGATATATAGTAATTTATCATATGCATTATATAAGGCTATAAGACATAAGATATGGGGCTATAATATAAAATGTAATATATAGAAACCAAAGCTAATTAATATATATGAATTATATATGAATACATATATACATATATATGTATACATATGAATACATATATATGAAATATATATGTATGTATGTATTTATGTGTGTATATACATATATGTGTGTGTAACACATATATTCAACATGAGACAATGTTGTTACATAACCGGACATAATGCAAATGAGTAAATGTGATAGCATCTAGAAAAATCTCCTTATCCTATCAGATAGGTATCCTACAAAATATTTGGGAGAAAATGAACAAAAAATTCACATGATGAGGTGTTGTACTATCATCCATGACCACAGAGTGAATACATATAGGAATATAATGAATGTTCTATGGGAGTGCCAAACATATCCAGAATAAAGGAGATGATATCCTCACTATGCTCAGAGGCAATCAGATGGTATCTTTAGTACTCTGTTCTTCAGAAGCATATTTTTTAGGACTTTTAAGTTACAGGCCTTTCAGAAAAGCATGACCAAAATGGTAAAAGTTTTCGAAGTATTTTAATAAGCCCATTCAACAAACATTGATTAAGTGCCCGTTGTGCATAGAGAACACTGTGCATTAGGCAAAATTCAATTTTAGATAAAACACTTGTAGTGTCATCAGCCTGTTATTAGAGGTATTGAATAGAGACTATATGGGATACTGCTGTTTAATGAAAGAAATGAAACTACTTTATATTTAGGATACTCCAGAATATGGTGAGTCCATTAAATGAAACCCAGTTGCTCACTGAAATACAGCCTCTTCCACAATATTACTAAGTACTATAAATAAGTGGCCATTTACGCTTTGAGTTGAATGAAGAACATTCCCGTATTGGATCCATTTCTGCCATTATACTTTTTCTCCTGTTGTGGTTTGGTTATTATTTCCAAAGTCATATTTACTTAGGAACATATTTCTACCTATATGTATGTAAATATATATATGCATATACATGTATGTTTGTATACGTATATATGTATGTGTATACAAACAAATCCTAGTGAGTATTGAGCTCTGAGATTAAAAGACAATGACTTTTCAGTTAGACAGATAAGAAGAATTAAAAGCAAGTCACAAAATTGCTTGTAAGTGATCCTGATCTCTAGTTTTGGATTTTTTAAATTGCAAATCATGGGGACAAATGTCCTTAGCTAGGAGGAGGGGAAACAGCCTTAGGGAACTTTTCTTGGAGACCTACTAAAGGATTGTTCTTCTCCTCTGCAGCTGTGAAAATCTATCTAGAAAAGAAATTCACACATTCAAATTACCATGCTGATCTCTGCAGTGGACTTGAGTATACTTTATCCCCAGTTTAGGTTTAATATGAAAATAGGAAACTATGAGATTATCTCTTGTTGTGTAATGTACTGCGGAAGGCTGCAATATATTTTGAGAAAGGAGGAAGCTACATTGACTTTAGGTTAGCTTGTTCGTATACCACACTTATGAACCAACTCTCAAGAAAGGCAAATTATTCCCCAAGTCAGCTAACAAATCCCAAGATATTGAAAAGGATTAGTCCATCACTACTCGTTAAAACTCATTTGCTTTTTTATGTGGACAGCACCCAATTGGAATACGTGGAACACACTGTGTTCTAAATGGTCTCTAAGCTATTATGGGCTTCAGAAAAAAAATTGTTCTTCTACCCTAGAAAGAAATAAGATTTAGGAAGGACTACTTAGAATTATAGAAAAATCTCTGAAATTTATTTTTAGGAAGGAAATAAAGAAAAAAAGTACCTTATGTAGATTGTCATGAAGAAGACATATGCCCTCAATTGAAACAACTATGGTAGATTAGAGAACCCAAGTGTTATTAATGCAACAGTGGGCGGGGGAGGGAATCTGGACCTACAAATTCGCTGGAGTCAAGAGCTCCCAGTGAGGAAAATCCCTGTACCAAATTTAGATCCGTAGCTATTGGGAGGTGTCTAGTCTTACAGAGTTGCTTAAGCGTGCTAAGAATCAAGTAGTTTGACCTAGGTTCATACAACCAGCATGTGTTAGAGGCAGCATTGAATAGAACCGAGACCTTTTTTGATTCCCCTTCTGGTTCTCTATCCTATATGTCAGGCTGTAATAGTCTCTAATATCTAGAACAATTCTATGTATATTATATAGATGGTCAGTCTGTGTTAATTGAATGGAATCATTTTTGAGCCAGTATCTAATTCCAACAAATTGCATAAATCCAAAAAAAGTGTCACTTGAACAATCCTTCAACAGTAAAATTGGGTACTTAAAGAGAAACTCTGTTATTTCAGGTGTGTAATAATATTGGACTTCAAAAGAAATATGCTCAGTGGAGCAAGGTCCTGGGGGTATTTGTTACCTCCCCTCCCCATTCCTACTCCCCACTGCCCTACCTTGTGTTAGCCACTGTTGGCTGCTGCATTGAGTTTTGCACTGTGATGGAATCATCATTGCCCCGAGGCAGTAACTTACTAAATGGTACTTTGGAGGTGTGCAAAAATTAATGCAGCTGCCAGAGGAGCCTGCCATAGCCCAGAACTAGGTTTTACCCTGGAAGAAGCTCAATGTGTCATACACATTTGAAATACATGTAATTGTATGTTTCTAAATTGAAATTTGGGCATCTGTTATTTCAATTTCTGATGCCAAGAAAACAAAAGAGTCCGGAGACTGTGCAGTGCCACTCAGTCTACTAATTACTAGATTACAGTGTTGTTACTCTAAGATTTGAATCAAGAGCTTTGACCCTGTCATGGAGTTGAATAGGTCCTTCTTGCCTAATGGTCTCTTTACGTACACCATTTCTAGTTTCACCTAAACTTCATTTTTTAGTATTACAGATAGATTTGTAGTATACTGTTTACCTTGAATAAGGCCAATTCAAGATCATACTTTTCCTGGAACATTGAAGTCCTGGGTCTTAGAGAAAATAGGAAAGTAGAAATGTGGAAACACAATATATTAAAGGCAGAAGGTTAAAAGTTTAAGGGGTACTCATCTTCTGTAGAAGAGGAACGTGAACTTCCTTTCCTAAGCAACACCAGTCTTAAAGAAAGGTGGGTGATAATAGTTTCCAGGATATCAAGTGATGTGTTTTGTTTTGTTTTCACTCCCCTTTCCTATCAAAGAACAACTTACATATTCTGCTCCTGTTCTCTCTACAATGTTTTGTTTTGTTTTGTTTTTCCCCAGAATTAAGCTAAGGAAAAATCAGTTGTAGCTTGTATACAGCTCAAGAGGGGAAATAGAAGGAAAAAAGAATCAAGATTCTTCTGGAATGAAGGGGAGCTGACCAATAACCCTAAATCTTGGTTCTCTCACTTAATAGGTTATGTAACCTTAGGCAAATGAGTTAAGTTTTCTGAAGTTGCTTCTTCATCCGCAAAAAAAGGATACAATTAATTG